>NC_136489.1:106243852-106418852 GCF_053919585.1 Euprymna scolopes | reverse complement strand
ATTTTGAATTTATGACTATAACAAATTGTAGTTTCATCTAATGCCTCAACCAGCAAATTCTAGCCTAGCTACAATTATAATTTGCTAATTTCTTTCTGTACTCTGATGAAAAGAATAGCAAGAACAGCATTCTTTGAAACACAGCGGAATAAGGATTTTGAACATTGTTTGCAGGAGTATTCTGTGGAATAATGAATTTAATTGTAAATTTTAATTTGCAGTTTTAATTTGTTTTCTCACACACACACACACACACATATATATATATATATATATATATATATATATATATATATATATATATATATATATATATAACACTGTGAATAGAAGAGGATTAATATAGCTGCTCAATAACAAGACTTTCTTTTTATATAGTGTGTCACCACTTCTGAAATTTGGAGGCCACTTTAGGATAAGGGCTAAGTGTTACGTGAGATGACAAGATCAGTTACAGTGGAACTTGGGTAGGACTAGATTATCTAAATGGGCGGCTCAATAGGAATTTATTTAAATTAGATTTAAAGACGATCGCGTTATAGTCAACAAGGAAGCATACAAACGGTATTGTGCTCAACAGACGGACAGTTCTGGTAAAAAAAGGTCTGCTCGTGATATGTGTGTTTAATTTGGAGCACAGACAGAGAGTGAGGCAATTTATTGTGGTTGTTTCGGATAGTCAAGTATTTGTTGCGAATCTTGCATTCGAAAAGAACGTAGATTGGAGTTCAGTCGAGCACCTACTTTAAAGGTATCGATATAGCAGGGATATACTTCCAACGTCTTACTTGATAGCAAATGCTTTTTAGGATGAGTGGCTTCAGCAATGACAATTGTAGGTTTCGCCAAACAGAAGTAGAAAGCGTTAGCCATCTTACATCCAGTTGTAAGGTTCTTATGGAGGACGGCTACTATACAATGCGGCATAATGGAATGTGTAAATATCCCTACTAGACTGTCTTGAATGCTGAATGTACTAGCAATTCCTGGGAACATTTACAAGACAGAACAATTGGAAATAAGTTATTCACCACCCACTATGACTATGCAACTCAACAGCTACATACCTAGAACCCAGAACTATTTAACCTGATATAGTGATATGGAACTAGTAGAAATAATCAATTCGTCCAAGGATGGAATACTGTTGCCATATCTGGGCAGGAGCTGCTAAAACACAGCCTATCCTGCCTTGACAGAGTATAAAATAGACTTCCTGGCTTAGTGGGGGATGCCCTTTTCTCTACCCTGCAACCTCTCTCCCACAGAAGAGACGTTGCGAGCCTATCCTTGTTTTATCGTTATTTCTATGGCAGGTGCTCGTCTGAACTCCAATCTCTGGTCCCCCCCCTCGCCAATCTTTCACGAAAAACACCTGTCTAGCTGAATCCACTGTGAAAAATTTCCCCCACTCTTTATCTGTGCCTAAATCAAAACGTGGATTCCATGAACAAAGCTTCTTTCTTAGAACTGCACGCCTGTGGAACTCTGTTCCGTCTGCCTGCTTCCCACCTGACTACAACTTGGATGTGTTCAAGTCCAACGTTAACAAATTCCTAATGAACCGCCCCCTTAAGTAAACACTTCATCAAATCTCCACACTAACGTAATGTACTTGCAATAACCCTTATCCCTGAGTGGCTTCCGGGCCTTGATAAGTGGTGACCACTGTGTAAAAAAAAAAAAAAACTCCTTGAACCACCTTAGAAATACTAAAGAATGAGTGCATGTCTATAATCAAAATATTATTGAAATAAAACCAGTTATTATATGCAAATACGAGTGTTGTTAAATTTAATTATCGCTGTTATTTAACACCCTATTTTTGTCATATAATATTTTAATGTTTCGGTATAAACGTACAGGAATAAAATATCCATTATAGCCAGAATGTATTTTTGTTTATGTGTGAGTACATAAATAGATATTGGCGCTGTTTACATTCCTATAAACATTGAGTGACACATAGAGGCTCTCTGCGTAATCGTTAAACAATTCACGTTTTATGCGATTGTTTCGCCCTAAGAATCGTGCAGCTCGAACAAAGCAGAGCAGTGAAGTTTGTCGCCAAAATTCACCTTTGTAAATCCGCAGCGCCTGAATATACAATTGCCGCAGATTCCAGTCTCGCATTTTTCTCAGTTCAGATCGACGAAGGTTGTTTGGATTGGCAGAAAACAATAGAACTGGCACGAAGAAGATATCAACAGCACATTTCACAGAGTTCGGTAAACAGAAGATGATGAAATACAAACGAAATGGTAGTAAGAAATCGCAACGTAAAATGTGACCTTTATTTTGGCCTTTAATCGTTCAACATTTTAACTCGAGAACTCGTTTTTTTTTTATCAAAAGACAAAACAAACAAAATAAAGCTCCAAGAAACACGTGTAGCATAGCTGGGGTGTTATATTATCCCCGTTGTGTCACTCCAATTCGTTGACATAATGAGCTTGTTACATTTGTATAGTTAATATAGTGAAGTTACAATGGCCTGTTCTATCTGTATGCTTATTCATCTTCATCTTGATGGAAATCTTTAAAACACCATCAATTAAAGAAAGTGATCTTCCAGTTGTTTGTGAAACTTCTGGGAATCTTATTACCAGAAATAAATTTGGAAAATCGATTTCGAGCAATTCTTTACCTTACTGTATCATCATTTGAAAATGATGTACGAATCTTGTGAGCAATCCCGATTGCATTTGTGTCCAGTTTACTCTCATGCAAGGGCCACATATGAATTATCAATTTCGTATGAGCCATATTTAGGTAACCAAAAAGAGAAAAATAATAATGAATTGTTGTCTAAAAAGAAAAAAATAACGGACGAACTGAATGAAAATGAACTCGATAAAAATCGATATTTAATAATACTAAACCTTATGTTTAGAATTCTTGTTCCAATTTCATGAAATTCGATTACATTATTTTGATTATAGAAATTGTGGTAAATTTAAGGTTTTAGGAGGTTTAAAAATAAATTGAAATTCATAATTACTGTATAATAACTACCAGTCAAATTTAATGCAAATCTGAAAAATATGATTTTTCACATGAGACGTCGTGTGCATATGATGCCCAGTGAAACTCCTCAAAATACTGAATTTGGGGAAAATACTTATAATTTTCTGTTAAATACTTTAAATTTCTCAAAAAATTGAAGGTATCTGAATTTTCCTCGAAGGCATTCAGTCATCTTTTCTTGCACCCTCCATGCAATAAATAAAATAAATATAACGAAAAGCGCTATGTGAGTAATAACTTTAGACAGATTTGGTTTTGTTTACGTCATATCAATTTCAATATCTCATTTTATGCAGAATAAAAGTTTTTAAAAAACGTAATAATCATTCTTTCTAACATTTTGGTAGAAAAATTGTTTGCGTTCGTATTAAAGTAATAGTTGGTCAAAAAAGGTGCAGTTTTTATACATTCTTTTTTAGTTGAGTTTTGTTTGATTTTTCTTCTTTCCTAAAAAGAAAAATACACTACGGATTGACATGCATGAACTAATCTTTCCGGTTATCCATCTTGTAATATCTTGGACACAATTCATTAAATCAATGCATTTCACCATTACACCGAAATTTGGGTACGACAGCCAACAGATATAGCAATATGTGTACGTTACTTATATGATGCCTGTGTCACAACCGTCAAAATTTACCTTCGCCTTTCTCATCCATACATATATATAAAAGGTAGTGTGTGTGTGTGTGTGTGTGTGTGTGTGTGTGTGTGTGTGTGTGTGTGTGTGTGTGTGCGGTTCGTTCCTTTTCGATTCTGAAAAAGCTTGGACGGTTTTGCGAAATTTCACAAAAATGTACTTTATCTGTCTGGCAGTGTTCTTAGATAAGTTCCGTACCGGAATGCTCCCGATCAGTATCAAAAGTCGATTATCGATAAAATCCGATTAAAGAAGTAACAGTCTGATATTGTCCCAAGTTAATACTCTGATACAGGCTTACATTTAAAGAATTTAAAAATTTTATCACTGCAAAGGGCATAGCGTATAACATCAACTGTGGGCTTTGATAGCACAGGGGTGCGTTCAAAATGAATGCTTTCGTTTACATTACAATTGAACCATAATACTTAACTCTTGCATTTTAAACTTTAATTCAAGCCGTTATATGCAATAATTTTATAAAAGCGACCATAGGTTCTCTACAGTGTAATGCAGACTAGAATTTAATATGTATTAATTTACTTCGAGGAGATATGTGAAGCTTCCTCTCATTACATCGTGGTAGGACCCCGAGTAGAGCAGTCAATTAACTTTACGATGACAATAAAAGCAGTACAATTGTAGAATATTTGTTGATCCTCATTTAATCATGATCAACGTCGAGTCTATCTGCTAATTTTTCTATAAATCTCTTGGATCTATGGTTGACGTTTATTTTTCAGTTTGTTGTTTGTGCAGATATTAAAAAAGCGTTTGGCATTTCTTTGTTAAGAAATTCTTTTAATATATAAAATAAGAAACCGATGTAAGAACAACATATTTAACAACGCCACCTCGCATTGTTACGAACGAATTTCTAAATAATGTTACTATTTAGAAAAACATTTTTAACGAGAGATTGCGTGAATTTTCTGTGCCTTCTCTCTATGAATGAACTAAAATTTTATTTTAGTTATAAAAATGTGGTAGGTTATTAAATTGATTTACTTTGCTATAAAAGATAAAACAAAACAAAAACAAAACGAAGGGCAAATGGTGATGATGGTGATGACGACGACCACGACGACAACAACAACAACGACAACGACGACTTTGTAGATTAACATGCAGCTAAATCCCTATTCCAAAATGAAATATTACTTTTATAGATTACGTGTTTAACCATGTTTTTAAATTGACGGAAAGAAAAGCGATCATGGTACTTGTGCAGTTTTCGTCCCTCATTAAAAAACGAAAATTTCAAAAAACAATTATATTCTGCGTACCCGTTGTAGAATGAAGTTCTAAAAAAATTTCACTTAATTTCACTAAGTAGTTTTGTTTTTACGGCTTGTTTTTAATCTGGGGAACATGGACTTTCTCTAATAAATCGCTTAATTGATATCAAAGGGATGTAATCCATTATATTTCAACCAAAATCAATGCTAATGGCGTAGTTTAGATTGACTATTTCGAATGCCTCGAATGAATGCTTTTAGCGATAAAAACAAAACTACTTGATGAAATTAAGTGAAATTTTTTATGAGAACTTCATTCCATAACGGGTACGTAGAATATAATAGTGTTTTTTTTAATTTTCGTTTTTTAATGGGGAACGTAAACTACACAAGTACCGCGATAATTTTAGAATTTAGAGTGTGAGATCAGTTTCAAATATAAATTTAACGTAAAATGATCATCGTTTATGGATGTTAACTAAATTGTTTCCCACTAAATTAAGTTTGATTTGCGACGTTGTAAAACCATGTGTAATCGCTTAAAAAGAAGACACCCCCTCCTCCAATAAGCGTACATAATTTAAAATTGGTAACACACTACAATGTTTTGGAAAAGCAGCTCATTTTACGTTAAATTTATTTGTGAAATTGGCCCTCTATTTTAAATTCCTAATCGTTTTATATTTATTTTTTATAATCATGAGTGTTTATAGGCAATGTTTATATTTTATTTTTAAATAGTTACATGTAAAACGGTACGAAGATGTAAATAATGTATTCTCGTGAAATTATCGGTGTTTTTTATTCCGTTTTCATTTTTCGCCCATCACAATTATAACTTTTTATTGCGAAAAGAAAAGTTCGATTCTCCATTTTATAAACGGCACAGCCCTTTCCTACTACTAACCCTTAGTCCGTGATAATACAAAAAATAAAGAGTTGGATTCACTATATTAAAAACCGACCTTATGTCTAACACTACCTTCGGATAGGGGATGACAAGTAAATAGAATCACATGTAAACTAACTCACACACCCAGACAAAATGAGATTCTACATTTTTAGGCGATTATGTGAATATATTAAAAAAATAAAAAACAAAAAACTAATTTAAAATTTACAGAGAGTGGAATCAGTTTAAAGTAAGATCGTCTTCATTTTCAGGTCATTAAAAATTATTATGATTGTTCATTAAATTCTTTTACAACTGACCCTAAGTTAGACTGGTAAGTTCATAAACCATCATATTATCATTTAAAAAGTAACCTCCCACATACACAAACGCACAGAACTTACATATTATAGCAATCTTTGGTTAACTGTCCTTAAACGTTAGAATAACTTGGATATGGAGGCTCATTTTCTGTTAAATTTACCTGTAAAACAGACACTATAAGTTCTTAAATGTATTATTTTTTTGCTTCTCGTCTGGTGGATGATGTTTCAGAATAAGAAAGGAAGAAAAGGGGGCGAAATAAATGAATACACAACGAATAAATGTTACAAAAAACAAGCGAAGCTACATTTTCAACTACCTGGATAATTTTTTCTTTTCTTTTTTTTTGCATTTTAACTTATTTTAAAGTTTTTTAACTTATTTTAAAGTGTTTTTTTTAACTTAAAATAATGGTAGTGTAAAGCCTATTGAGTTAAAACAAAATAAAAATGGTGATATTATTCAAGCCATATTCGAACTTCGAATCAGGAATCAAAGTACTGATTGAAACGCACCCAAGAAATGTCACTATGTTCACCCGATGTTTTGTGAGAATAAGAAAAAAAGGCCAACATACGACTTTTAACTCTCGATAATGACACAAAAATTAAAAATTAGACAATATACTAGTAGAAACCCACCCAATAAATGTTACCAAGGCAAGATAAGTTACACTTCTACCTAACAAAAGAATATATTTGACTTTTACAAAAAAAAAAGAAAAAAAAACAATTCGAACTTTTGCATCACATGAAAATAAATAGTAAACAAAAATAAAGTAAAAATATGCTGGTAATTAATGTTCAAATCATGAAACACATTTTGAATATCTTTAAAATAGATATTTAAAAATACACTTACATTTTATGTTGCCAAATTGTCGAAGTCAAACGGGTATCGAAGATGTTACTTATCCCCAAATGCTTTCAGTTAGTGGTCTAGGTTTTTATTGCCTTATATAGGGGAGTGATATTGGTAGGCTCTAGACGGCATTGGCACCGCCGTAGGAATCCCTAAGTATAAATATAAATGAAACCAGAACCAAAGAAAATCACACGGAAGCATGCCATTTCACGAGTTTATTTCAAATTCAATTCAAGGCCAATCCTTTTCACACCTTTCGCCATTCCTTGTCATATTTGCCAATGCCGAGTAAGGGAGCTGACAAAAACCTAACCGGACAAAATCCAACACTATTATATTCTACTTTTGATTTAATTACAAATAATGTTTGATATTATTTTTCTTGACAAAATATTTCTTTAAATTTAAACACTTTTTTCAATACCTTGAAAATAAACTGAATTCTTCTAATAGCGAATTTTCGAAAAGTTTCAAATTTTATTTTGTTTATTTTACGCAGATAAAATAAATTTACATCTTCTTTTAATGTTATCATGATCTATAGTGGTTAGTTTTACTAATAGTTTAAAAGGAATAAATATTTATCAACGGTATCAGCAATGAAAACTTAACATAATAAAATATTAAAAGAATTAGTTTTGGAATCGGAAATAAGGCACAAATTTTTCCGATACCGATTCCGATACCCCGAAAACTACCGATTTTTCCGATTCCCGATTCCAATTCCGATTTATCGGTACAACACTAATATATATATATATATATATATATATATATATATATAGATATATAGATAGATAGATAGATAGGTAGATAGATAAATAAATTAACATAATATTTTAAATCACATTGAACTACACCTAGGTTTAAAATAGGTCAGATCACTAGATATCTACTCCCGCTAAAAAAGCACACACAAAGGAAGGGTTGAACCTAAGGTCAACTGTGCCTTTGTCCTGTAAGAGCTTGCCCATTGCCTGATTAGGAGGGCCGTGGTTGAAACTAGGAAGCTGATTGGTTAACTAAAAACTCAATAAAATGTGCGTGTATAAAAACGCGAGATAACCACAACTCTTCGCATAAGCCTGACGAATCCTAACGCGTATGAAGCGCGGAATATTCTGTGTAGTTTAATTGCCATATATATTTTTATAACTTACTATATATATATGTGTCTGCGTGTGTCTGTGTGTGTGTGTGTGTAAACATGCATGTATATATATATAAATATATAAAGGCTTTAAACATTTTATAAATATATAGAAAATATAATTAAAAATAAAAAAGAATGCATGTTCAAATACTAGCGATACTAATTAAGTTCAACATATGACGTAATAAATACTTACATAAGCCGACTCATCGTTAAAAATTCACAATTACAAAAGTAAATTAAGCTATATTGTGACGTAATCCCTCATTTGGGAGCTTTAGATCTCCCCAGAGGCCCGGCTAGGGCTGAATAGCTATGCTAAGATAGCTTTTGACCGATCCCAGGTAACGGCAGGTGCCTCGCGAATATAGGGTGGATAAATATAGATATATTTTAATTCATTTTTAAAATAGATGTATTTGCTTTTTGGTTGGAAAAATCTGAGATATTTTGTTATTTGGGAAAAACTCAACAACGGGAAATGTGAGAATGTTAGAACATATTGTACTGGCTGAGTGATGGGTGATGACCTTAAGATTATGGGATTTTCATCTTGAATTGGGTCTCAGATCGTTGGGGTTTAGCGTGATTTGATTGGCTGGGGAGACTTCCACCCCACCCACATCGGGTCGATACGCTCTAAAATTAGTAAGATTGCTTGTTGATTTCGGGGAGAACAGATCGTATAGAAACCGCCGTTCCCTGGAGAGGGGACCTATCTACTTTCTCATCCACCCGTCTAACGCTGCCAGTGAAGAGATTTGAGACTTTGAAAAACTTACTAAGAACTGAATGATATTTTTAAAAACATTTGTACATAAGTTTGTGAAAATAAACTCTGTTTTTCTTCCTGCCTGCGGCTTCGATATTCGTTTTCAGCATACAGGATTCAATGTAACAACCCTCAGAGAAGACTAGACGACACGAGCCGAGATTTCCAGATAAATAGGGATCCTAACCAGTTTCTTTATTAGGAGGGATTACAGTTTGGTTGCCCTTTGACCAGGATTGACCTTGGGTTACCACGGAAGAAAAGAAAAATACGGAGTTGGGATTGCGTTATAATCTTGCAATATAATAGATCAAAGTTTTACAAACAGCAACCTTAACTAAAATTATTAAGTAAAAAAACGAGTATCATCAAATTCTTACTACATAGCTGTTTCAGAGTCGTCAATAAACACGTGAATAGATCTCTCTCTCTCTCTCTCTCTCTCTCTCTCTCTCTCTCTCTCTCTCTCTTTAGAAAAGAAAACCGAGAATTAATAAAATATTAATCAACGTTTCGTCTCTAATTCAGGGGGGGGGCATCATCAGGATTTCGTAGGAAAAATGTAGAAGAAAAACGAATACAGACCACATGCGAGTGAAAAAGAAAAACTCCTTAAGTCCTTCCCATTCTGGGCCGAAATAGCACATTTATATTTTCGGCCCAGAATGGGAGAAACTTAAGGATTTTTTTTTCTTTTTCACTCGCATGTGGTCTGTATTCGTTTTTCTTCTACATTTTTCCTACGAAATCCTGATGATGTCGCCTGAAATAGAGACGAAACGTTGATTACTATTTTATCAATTCTCGGTTTTCCTTCTCAAATAACATAACGTCAACCATCGCTTGTATTTTTATTTTATTTTTACTTATATATATATATATATATATATATATATATATATATATATATATATATATATATATATATATATATACACTAGCATTCCGAATTGTATTTTCAATAATTATTTACATGGTTTGTACGTTAATGTTTTCATATCACTTTTAAGACTTGTAATCGTCAGTAAATACACGATGAGTGTTCCCTGATGGTTCGATGAATGGGAAATGGAGCCACAAGTTGATTTGCAAAACGCAGTTAATGAAACTCAAATTTCTTTATTATAAATCATTATATCAAAGAAGTTCTATACAACAAAAAAAACAAGCTCGCGTCCTACGAAGTCTGGCTTTTAAAATAACAAAATAAAATGTATACGATGAAGTACTGGTATTATCTAAGCAACACATCTCATAGGACATACACAACATCAGGACATGAATGGGAGCAGAGAAATGGGAAAATAAGGAATAGATAATCGAGAGGCGTTAGGCGGAAATTCGTTCACTTTCACTATTCTTATCGTTATGGGACTACAACCCAACCTACGCTCTCTTTGTGTAGCCCCGCATAGACGGAAGGATCTTTTGCTTAACTGCAAGGTGGGTTTAATGAGACAATTATTGTTGGCCGTTTAACATATTATAGAAGTCGAAGAAGACCGGCCCATTATTTTCCTTCTTCTTTTCTTTATTTGATGGTCGAGTATACAAATCGCTTAGCCACGAATCTGCTCGCACTTGCCCAAAAGATAAACACGTTTTTACGCTCTGATGACATCCGTTTAACATTTAGAAACGAGGCTGAGAAATAACACAAATCATCAGTCGTTATTGTTGTTGTTGATCGTGGCGTAGTCGTATGAGTAAGGGGGGGATAACCGCAGCATCGACCCCCTTCTATTTCTTGTTCTCTTGATATATATATATATATATATATATATATATATATATATATATATATATATATATATATATATAACTACTTCATTTACTCACATAAATTAATATACGAAAGTATAAATTTATGCGTAGACTTTAAGTATTTACTTCAACAGAGCTCAATACGTAGGTAGAACTAATTAGTAAGTTATAAGATATATTCAGTGTAGCTTAATCGCCATATATATTTTATAACTTACTATATATATATATATATATATATAGAGAGAGAGAGAGAGAGAGAGAGACAGACAGACAGACAGACAGACAGACAGACAGACAGATAGATAGATAGATAGATAGATTAGTATCATTCCCTATGAGGAGCTGTCGCCCATTGTTTTATTTCCTCTCTTTATATTGCTTATATTGTCAAACACACGCTCACACCGATCCCATATATTTGCAAGTAATAAGTTATTGCATAAATTCCTGCTGCTTTTTTTAAAGAAAATCAACGAATTTTAACAACAAAAGTAAGGTCGTGTGCGACCCAAGCTACAAGTTTTTGTGTGAATGCCATCGACTAAAGATGACGTGAAATTGTCTCAAAAATAACACTTCATCTTTTCACCGAATTCTCTATATGTCTGATGGTCATCTTCCTTCAAAAGAATCCTGGATTGGTCTTCGTCTATATTGTTTGATCTTCTGAAACGAAAAGCGTCATTGAGGTCAAAATTACCGTGTTTGAATCTGGTAAACAAATATCGAAAGTTCTCTCGGCTATAGCGTTTTCTCCATATACGGCACAGATATCCTTGGTCACTTCACTCGCTTTTTGACCTCAATTAAAAACGAATTGAAAGAGGTGTCGAAAATGTGATTTTTTTATCAACTTGGCAATCCATTTGACGGTTTTGAAAACGAGAACAGATTATATGACCATTATCTTGTAAAACAGAATACGTGCTTTCTAATGGTATAGAACACTTTGCCAAATATCAAAACATTTTTTAGAACAATTTTTTTTATGAAACGGCGGGACTTCAAGTTGTTGCATAAGTCCCGCCGTTTCATAAAAGAATATATATATATATATATATATATATATATATATATATATATATATATATATATATATATTGGGTTTGCTAATGAGCAGTCGATTGTGAAAATCTGTTGTTGACATACGCTACTCCTCCTAAAGAGGGGGGTAATTCTTGGGAGATTAGTCTCATCACAATAGAAAAAATACGATAATAACGTAGGATGAAGCCATTTTGATGAGGATAGTATCTTGACGGACGAAGATATAATACACTACCCACTACCAAAGAAGAATTTAATGCCTAAGATAATGGCCTTATGATAAAAGAACACGTACTACACTACTCCTCAAACGGAGGATTTAACACCTGGGGAGATGATATGACAACAGAACAAATATACTATATCCCCAAAGAGAAGGTAATGCCTGTGAGCATTGTCTCATTTCAGAACAAGGCAGGAAATATGATGCTCCTCTGAATTAGTAATTAAATTATGATAAAAGGGTGCATTAATAATAGTAATATTATAGTTTCGGGTTCATACCAAATCTCCACTAGTGTATCTTTAAACACATTTACACACGCGTTAACACGAAGACACCCGGGACTCAACACGCTGTAAACTCAGTCAGAATAGGAGAGAAAAGAGAAATTCAACTCCTGTTTCAGGTTTTAAGAAAAGACTTTTATTCTCCATTCTCCCGCCACACACGAATGACTTCTTATTACAGCTGTGACGTCACCCACGTATTTAAAGTAATTCTCTTCTCTAACGTGCTCGTCGGTCTGTGCACAGGTTTTTTTATAGTAGTTTTCTTTTTCCTTACCGTGACGTCACTTCGCACGCAGCTCGGCATTTTCATACAGTTGCCATAGGCAGTTCGCACTCTGTTAGTAAGTAATAAATATGTATGCATATGTTATGTATAATGGGCTCATTATACGGCCGTAGATTTTTTTTTTACTAAAGCTTTGGAACTTTCTTCCATCTAACTGGTTACCTGAGTTCTTTCGAGTCGAACCAAAAGTCATTGCGTTCATTTTAATTTCCCCTTCCTAATAGCCACTTACACTCAATGACCCCACGCCTTATATAGCTGGATTTATATATTCGTTTATCTATTAGTCCATCAATTTATTTTCTTTTTCTTTCCTTTCCATTGAAGTTTGTCTTGTTGCTTTCGGGGTTTCTTTTCGCCCGTTTCCTTTTATTGGTACGCATTTACTTATTAAGTTATTTATTTCATTTTTTTTTTTCCTGTATGTTATTGATTTCTTCACCTTTTTCATATACGGCATAATCACGTTGACAAACCGGTTCCCGTTAGATCATGGAAGTTAAGTGACGGTGAGCCCAGTCTATACTAAAATGGGTGACCATTTGGTAATACCCAGTGCTGCATATGCTTGGAGCCCTGGGAGAGATGAGCGCTGACAGGTTATTCTTCAGGATAAAACGCTGCATGAAATAATGCGGCGCCCTTCCCTCACGAACCCGAAGGATTACGGGACACATCCATCATCTTCTTTGAGATGTAAACATTTCGACGTTAGGCATAACTGAACCAATATATATTTTAATAAACGGATATACACATATAAGCACATTACACACACACACACACACACACACACACACACACACATATATATATATATATATATATATATATATATATATATATATATATATATACGCGCGTGCAGACACACACATGCATATATACATATATATCTTACGGTAGAGCGCCAGATTGCAGATGCTGGTGTCATGAGTTCGATCCTAGCTATAGCCCATGCTGATGACGGCTGAGAGCTAGAAACATGTATGTCCATGGGTATATCTTTTATGCACGTAATAATATTTAATTATAAAACAATAAATAATATAGATAATATCCATATATATATATATATATATATATATATGTATATATATGTGTGTATGTGTGTGTGCGCGCGCGTGTGTGTGTGCGCGTATGTTTATGTGTGTGTGTGTAAAAAAGGACTTATAGCTATTTTAAAAAAAAGTAAGGTAGCAAAAATAAATACATAACGGTGTTTTGAAGTTGTTAATATTGCTAAAAAACAACAAAAATTTCATATATATATATATATATATATATATATATATATATATATATATATATATATATATATATCCTGCTGGCTTCCTTGCTCTGGTGTGTAACCGTCTTTCCGATCCCAATTAAAGAGTCCGGTTTAGGATCTCCGTTTTCACGCAAACACTTGATACATACAGACGATATAGGCGAGATTTATTAATTAACAACAAATAACGATACGACAATTGGATAAAAGAAATTAATTTTTAAAAAAACGTTCGATTTACGTGATTTTAAACAAATATTTTTTTGTCCAATATATATGTTTGCATGCTTAAAACATATTTCTTCTCATTCTTCCAATGTATGAAAAGTCGCCTGCGTACGTTTTCATTGACGATTTTTACTACAGCCACCAAGGAGATAATATTCAATTTTCCAGAGTTCTGCTTCCTATACAATTAGCATTTGCTATGATTATTCATAAGTCTTAAGGAAACACTTTACAGAAAGTTTTAGTCTACCTAGACAAACCTGACTTTAAAGATGGGCAACTATGCGCTGCACTTAGTAGAGTTAAGCGAAAGAATAACATAAATATGTTTTTAAATCCCTCAAATTGTACAAAAAATGTAAATAAATGGGTATTGTCTTAATTTTTATTGACCCTATCATTAAATATTTATTTGATCCAACGAGTCATGGGTGTTCTTTTCATTTTTAATTTTAAACAATCTAAATAAAAGTTTGTATAATTTATAAGGTTTAAACAAATGTCTTATCGTTACTTGTTGGTAATTAATAAATCTCGCTTACATCGTTTACATGTATCAAGTGTTTGCGCGAAACCGGAGATCATTAACTGGACTCTTAAACCGGAACCGGAAACTTGGTAGATGTTAAATCTAAAATGTATATCTTGCTGGCTTCCTTGCTCTGGTGTGTAACCGTCTTTCCGATCCCAATTAAAGAGATGCAAGCCACTTATTACGATCCGTGTGTAATATAAAATAGTTTTACTCTTATTAAGTGTTATATTGAATCGGACAATGCTCAATATTCTAGATCGAATACGTATGAGAGCTGACAGTGTAGGAAAATGAAGATAGAAAAGAGACTTTAAACTAAAGAAAAGTTGGAGAAAGACAGAATAGTAGATTTAATTAAATGATTTATATTTTGCCTTTTTTATGTTTTAAGCGTATTATACCCCTTTTTATCACAAATAAGTTTACTTTTTCACTCAAGTAAAATATTGAAATAAAAAATAATTTCAACTTCTTACTGGCATTTAAGAACGTAAAAACAAGTTAGGTAAACATATCTTGAAAGGCATGAACATGATTTAACATAATGTTTTTTATGAACTTTTAAAAATTAAGGTACAAGTATTAATTTAAAATTTATCAATTTTCAAAGTGCATTTTTATAGACTCTCCAAAGTAAAATATTTTTTAATGAATCTAAAAATTATCTTGGGTTTATTTTATGTTAATTTTGTTCACTTTTTTTTAAATTAGTTAAAAATTATGCATTAGTTGCTAAATCTATATATCTATAAAAGTGAACGTGTCTGTGTGTCTGTGTGTGTGTCTGTGTACATTTCCCTACGCAATAACTCTCTCAATTTTAAGTATACAGACTCGAAATTTGATATACAGGGTACTGAGATTTGGGAAAAATATTTGTGATCGGTTTTCGGCCAGAAATGTCGCTGTTAAGGCATCAAAGTTCAACGATAACTCTACCAATCTCCTCCGCCAATCTTGGGTATAAACACTTGAAAGTTTAGATATAGGTTCCTTGGACATGAGTTGAACTTAATAAATTGATTTGAGCCTCAAACAATAAGTGTTAACGCGTCATAATAGGAGTAAAAGTTAAACAAAAATAATTGACTTTTGTGGTCTCTACCAAATTACTCAGACAATATCTGGTCTAAACATTTGAAATTTTACATAAAGAGTATTCAGAGATAGGGCAAGCTTTTTAATCGGTTTGGGTCGAAAATTTTTAGTTACCAATATATAAATGTATGTATGTATGTATGTTTGCATGTCTGCCTAAAACTTTCGACAGAGGCGACGGATTTTACCAAGAATAGTATCGTTTTGAAGTTGGACCTTTCAGGCGACAAATATCGAAAAATTGGCTAAAAACATTAATTTCCTCACCTTAAATTCGGGACTTTTCTACAGGGGGGGTCGCTTTTTTCGCCAATATTTTTGAAAGTCAACCTCTCCTTTCGATTGTCTACCCTTAATTTAAACGTACATCACTTCCGGTTTGGCAGTGGGCGTAATAGTAAAGATGTCAGGTTTTTTCCCTGTTCCTTTCTTCCTTCGCGGTACGGGTTCGAGCCTGCCTTCCTACTACCACTTTTTTCTTTGCTCAACATACACATCCAAACACCTGAAATGCTAGTAATAGACAATGTTATTTTTTTAAAGTGAGAGGGGACTAGATAAAAACGTATACAGCTAAAGTAGATCTGGGTCAGTTGTTCAGTCAATTAGAAGTTGAAACATACTGGTTTTTAAACATAACTCAGTCCCAGAAATAAATGCATTTTAGCATGTATCTTGCGTTAGTAAATTCTATAAAAAGAAATTGGGAAGGAAATTAGATACATATAAAATGTTTAACTATTTTTGACAGATGCTGCTTTTTAAAAAGTATTGCCCGAAAGTATTTCACAAAAAAGTTTTATTGCTTTTAATTTATTCCTAAGCATTATGTTTAATACAATCTTAAATCTGATAAAATTTGCTAATATAAAATGTTTAAATACAATATGAACACCATGAGAACGTGGTAATAAAAGGTTTTTAAGCTTTACTCTTGTTGAGTAAAGACTTCCAAAGTTCATGAAAAAAAAACTTTCTTTTTTACTCAGCGCCAAATAAAATTAAGCCGGAAGCGCAGGGTTAAATCAGGCGAGCAATAAACTGACAAAATACGGATTAATGACGTTTCTATGTCATCCAAATTTGTGATGGGTTACTGACCACGACCCGTATCTCTTGTCACCGTTCAGGACATCGACTCGTTTTTCTTTGTTTAATAGAAACTAGAAACTATTTCCGAATACGACAAGGAACATTTGATGCGTCGTCTTGATTTCAGAATGTCGCACTATAAATCTACGACCTGTGATCTTTTGGAAATACCTTACGCTGAGATGTACCACATTACAATCTAAAACTGTGTATATAGCAAGAATAAAGAGACAATCTGAATGAATTTATTGCAGCGCTTTTGGTATTTCACTAAATTTTCTTAAACAATCCACATCCTGGATATTTCTATGGATTTAAACGTATCCTTATATTCTTGATTAGTTTAAAGCTGGTTTGGGATGAAATGATAAATACGAACACTATGATTTTATTCAGTTTGAATTATGTTCCTTCGCATAAGTTTTAGTTTCCACGCAAAGTGATTGATATATTGTCGAATCATAATACAGGGTGTTTCAAAAGTCTTGGGAACATTACAAATTCGTATATCTCATGAACTATTCCAGGTAGAAAAATGAAACTGGTGTCATTTTAAAGCTTGCTTAATCAAGTTTTTGTTCATACTAATGATTTTCGTCTTATCTTTTCATGTGCAGTAATGGCGTTCTCTAAACAAGACAAGGCGTTTTGCGTCCTCAAATTTGCAAAGACTGAATCGTGGACATGTGTTCAGCGTGCATTTCGCAGGAAATTTAAAAAAGAAGTCCCTGAAAGGAAACCCATTGTCAGATGGCATGCTAAATTTGTGAAAGATGGGTGTTTGTGCCCAAGTAAGCGAACAGGTCGCCCTTCAACTTCAGAAGCTGCAGTTGAGCAAGTCCGGACAGCCTTTCAGCAGAGCCCCCGTAAATCAGTGAGAAGAGCCAGCAGGGAACTTCAACTTGCTCCAGCAACTGTCTGGCGTGTCTTAAGGAAACGACTGCAAATGGTACCTTACATGCTCAAGTTGGTCCAAAAGTTGAAGGACACTGATAAGCCACTTCGCCGTGACTTTTGCATTGCAATGCAAGAGAAGTTGGAAGATAACGGCTTTGATGACCGGCTTGTTTTTAGCAATGAGGCGACCTTCCATCTGAATGGCAAAGTTAACAAGCATAGCACTCGCATATGGGGTACTGAGAATCCTCATGAAATTCTTGAGCACGAGCGAGATTCACCAAAAGTGAACGTGTTTTGTGCAATTTCCAAGAAAGGTGTCTATGGACCGTTCTTCTTTGAAGAGGCAACTATCACTGGTGAATCCTATCTCAACATGATGGAAGACTGGTTAATGGCTCAGTTGGAAGAAGCAGAATCTGATGACTTCATTTTTCAACAAGATGGTGCACCACCACACTGGAGACTTAGAGTAAGGCAGTTTCTTAACACAAGGCTGCCTGGTAGATGGATTGGGAGATCTGGGCGAGGTGATGACGTTCTCATACCCTGGCCTCCTAGGTCTCCAGATCTTACCCCGTGTGACTTTTTCCTTTGGGGCTTTGTCAAGCAACAAGTCTATGTGCCGCCCCTTCCAAGAGATATTGACGAACTAAAGGCTCAAATAACGGCAGCTGTGGGAACCATTGACGTCAAGATGCTGGAACGCGTTTGGCAGGAAATGGACTATCGACTAGATGTCTGCCGTGTGACGAATGGTGCTCATATTGAGCAAGTTTGAAGATTCCCCACAAAACTTGAAACTTTAACCTTTCCAACGGTACCAATTTCATTTTTTAACTCCTAATAGTTTTGGAGTTATTAAAAATCTTTATGTTCCCAAGACTTTTGAAACACCCTGTACTTTGCGTAAGAGGTACTTCAACTGAATAATTTGTACACCGTTTTCCCGCTTTTCTGGCAGCCGGTCTGGGGACGTTAACACGAATGCACGTGTAGTATTCACTGTATAGTTTAATTGAGATATAGTTCTGTTCAGTCCCATGAGAAACCACTCTTCCAGGCGTTACTTTTACTTTGCGAAAGGGTTGGTTTATCGCTAATTGCCTGGGTCACTTCTGTTAAAAACTGTTGACGGAGCTGTTTATTCTGAAAAGCAGGGTGCGCAAGTTATAAGACACTTGATTTTTTACTTAGCACCTGCCTGTGTGGAGAGGTAAATAAATAATGGTCTATGTATATTGAGGGGGGGTGCATCACATTATAATTCAAAATTTCGTCTCCGCCTCAATCTCGCTCTAATTCAAAGTGTAGTATCTATTGTGTTTTTAACATTGTGTTTTAACTTGCTCAAGCAATCACAGTATTTAATGTTTATTAAAGCAGGCTTTACAATAGAGCTAAGAGTTGGAAACTATTAGATATTTTAATCCTAATGGTGGTACATAATAATTTGGTGTGTACCAATCATTTACGGGTTTATTTTTATCTTTAAGCTATCCATGTACAGGCACATGATGCCTTTAACCTGACCATTTTCTCTTTTTTTATATCGTTCTCTCTCTCTCTCTCTCGCCATCTATCTATCTATCTATCTATCTGTCTATCTATCTACGAGGGGCGTGCAATAAGTAATACCCCTGACCAACTTTCAGTTGTCTGATCGAGCTGAAATTTTGCATGTGCAATGATTTATATCTCTACGGGTGATGTGGCAAATTACAGTTCTGAACTAATTGTGGTTTCTGTTTTACAGGTGTTTGAACCGAGTCAGGTGTGAAATGGAGCCTGTTGAATGTCGAGCAGTGATCCGGTGTTTGTATTTGAAAGGACACACGCCACAGAAGACTTTTGATGAAATGAAAGAAACTTATGGTGATAATGCCCCATCATATGACCTTGTAAAACGCTGGCATCGTGAATTCAAACATGGCCCGAAGTCTGTGGAAAGGGCTCCCAGATCTGGTCGCTCCCCTTCTGCCATTGATGAGGCATCTGTCTGTCAAGTTGAGGCTGCCATTTTGGGAGATCGGCGCATTACTTTTCGCTAAATAACCTAAGATGTCAAGATTAGTGAAGGGTCTGTGGAAACTATTATTCATGACCATTTGCACATGAATAAGGTGTCTGTCAGATGGATTCCTAGGTTGCTCACATGATTCCAGATGCGAAAACACGTCAAGTGCTCGAGGATGAATTTGGAGATGTGCCAAGAAGATAAGTCAAAGTTTTTCAAAAGACTGATTACGCAGGATGAAACCTGGGTCCATCACTATGATCCAGAGACCAAAGCCCAGTCAATGCAGTGGAAACACTTGGACTCACCACCTCCAAAGAAGGCAAGGGTGTAGCCCTCCGCTGGCAAGGTCATGCTCACAGTCTTCTAGGATCAGGACGGAGTAGTGATAACAGATTTCCTGGCAAAGGATACCACAAATACAGGAGCCTATTATGCTTCACTTTTGAGGAAATTAAGGGTATCTATCAAAATCCAGAGGCGGGGCAAGATCAGCAAAGGTACCCCTCTTCTGCAGGACAACGCTCCGGTCCACAACTCGCATGTCGCCAGATCAGAAGCACAGGTGTGTGGTTATGAAATCCTCGCACATCCTCCCTACTCTGTTGACCTTGCACCCTCTGACTTTCACCTCTTCCCAGTCATAAAGTTGTTTTTGAAAGGAAAGCGTTTCCCAGATGATGCAGCCTTGCTTTCTGAAGTCACGTCATGGTTGAAGGACCAATCTGGGGTGTTCTACGAAAACAATCTCCAGAGCTGCATCAAACGATGAGAGAAATGCATAACTCTGGGTGGTTCCTATATAGAGAAAGACTAATAACTGTACCAAGTTTCGTTGCTCTTCTACTATAAAAAATTAACAACTGAATAACTTATAATTAAAAACAACATTTGCCAGGCAACAAAATCATTCGATGAAACCAATGTAGTCCACCAGTTCAAGTACCCCTTGCGATAATGCATCTCCAACACAAATAGTTACATTGGACACACGACTAATACATTGTTAAGACGATTGGCCTACACTTTTCCGACAGAAGCTCAATTTTTCAACACTTAAGACAAGATGGTTTCCCACATTCCCAGTTTAGAAAAGTTTTAGTTAAAAACACAAAAATTATCTATTACGATTCAAACATTAAAGATTAAAAATACAGGAAGCACTATATATAAAACCTAAGAAGTATATATACAACATATGGTTACACACACATATGGTTATATATATATGCATATATATACATATACACATATATACATATATATGTATATACATATATATATACATGTTGTAATGTAAAGATATAAATTATAAATATTTTAAAAAATGTAATACTATACACTTGTAAATCACATCTTTAAAATCATTGTACATTTATTATCGCCACGTTCTTAATACTTAAAAAAAGTATATTTTTACACACGATACGCTTCACTAGTTCAAGAAATTCGAAATATAGTTTTAACTAAAACATATGCAAGCATCCAGATTTTAAACGGCCTGAAGACGGCTGTTGAGGTGCAGTCGAACGTACTTGCAAAAAACAAGTAAAAGAAAAAAAACCGATAGACTAAGACGATTATGGAACTTTCTTGCAAAGATTCAACCGAGAAATAAGAAGGACAATTCGAAAATTTGAAAGATTACAACAAAAGCTCATTAATCAAGATCACTCTGTACTATTCAACAATAACTGTCTGAATGAAAACACGCTGCCTAAATACACAATATATATATATATATATATATATATATATATATATATATATATATATATATATATATATATATATACATTCGGATGTTGGACCATGTTTACGATCTCACACCTCGTCCTGACGAGGCTGTTAGATCGTAAACACGGTCCAACATCCGAAACGTATGTAACCAAACAGATAAAACGTAATAAAAAAATAAAACACACACACACACACACACATATATATATATATATATATATATATATATTCATGTTGTTTCATTTTATTTCAGTCGAACATCTAAAAAAATCAAGAGACCTTTTCCTAACATTTGATCACTATATGAGATACATAGATTTTCGATATTTCATTAAAGTTGTCTTTTACATCTCAAACAGTGAAAGAAGTTGCAAACAATTTTCCTCTCTCTAATCTACCATTTAAACATGTTATATTATGCGTTTTTGTGGTTTTGTAGTCTTATTGGATTCCTAAGCAAGAATTCCTCTAGTCTGTTGGATATTTCATGCCGTTACCATACTTGGTGTTTCCATACTTAGAAGATCTTATTTAGGCAGCTATTATTATGTGATTTGGAATATTTAGTCAGGATTTACTTGGAGGGAAGAATTTCCTCATGACAGGTTGACTTGACAAACCACTGTACAGAGAAACCTAATATGCTCGAGGATACTGTGTAGCTGGCATTCAAGTTTTCACATGTATGTGTATACGTGTATATATATATATATATGTGTGTGTGTGTGTGTGTGTGTGTGTGTGTGTGTGTGTGTGTGTGTGTGTGTGTGTGTGTGTGTGTGTGTGTGTGTGATGAAAGAATGAAAGAACAAAGTTTGAACGAGTGGATCGAAAAGAGTTAAGAGTATAATAGTCAGAGAATAATCACTGACTCACCTACTCCTCGCAATTTTCATGATCATGTACCTAATGTATAAAATCTGTTTAACAGTCGTTGGAAATAAATAATTGAAAGTGTAGTATCTGATGTAGCTTAGATTAGAGGAAACAACCATCTCGGTTGAGGTTAGATATATTTTTTTCATCTTCAAAACGTCCTATCGGGAGAAAGAAATTCGATGCCTCCCCCTCCCCTCATGTAAAAACAACCGTGTGTGTAACTTTTCCCTCAAAAGCGAACAAGCAGATGCAACCATTTTACACTCCTTCATTCATTTAACAAGTGTCATTTTCGCTTCGCCGTCTTCGCATCTTTCCTCGTCTCAAGTGACAAGCGGTAAATAAATCGACCACCCTGGTGTGACATTTTGAAATTTCTAGTAACACATCGGTCATGCTGAGAAAGAATCTATTCCCGCTAATAGTATTTGCTTACTGGATCAGACACACATAAATTAATTTTTCGGTGGATTATCACTCCATGTGTGTAAGTGGAATCCTTTCAAAAGAACAAAGCGTAAACGATTTGTTACGACAACGGAAAAAAAACTTCCCTTTCTTACTCCATGCGCCTAGCGTCGGGCGAAATGTCCACGAACACAGAGGTGTCTTTTTTCGTCAGAAGGTTGCGCGTATTTGAAATACATGCTTGTAAAACTGCTTCCTTGCAGATTTTAATCTAAACATCATCGCATTCAATGTTAACTGATTTATGCCATATACTATCACCATAAATACGTGAACTTAGATGATTAGAGAAATCATTCTCAATCATCTCATAATATTCTTCACCTTCATTTCATCTTATTAACTCTTATCTTCGAATGGGTTTTGGCTTTGATACGTGCTGACCCTTCATTAAGAAAACGAAAGAAAGTGTGAGGGGGTGAGATAATTGCATAAAGTGAAGAATTTTTCTAAGATGTGCCCCCTTACATCGTGTTTTTATTTAAAAAAAAAACAATAATACGCATGGGTATCGATCCTCTGTTTCGTAAAACATTTTTTTTTCGCTAATATTAACAATTAGTATAGATATCCCGAAAAATTAAGCCATAGGAAAACCTTTAACAAATATCTTAGTGACCTCTGATGTTTGAACCTTCTTTATGATCTTATGATCTACGGACCCACCCTAAACAAACGGTTCGAATTCTTGTAATGCAGAGCCAACTCTCTTTTTCCTTAGTAGGAAAAGAAGCATGTTCTCAACACCCGAGGTTGCAGCGGCCAAAACGTTGTGCTAATAACACCCAAGATGGGAATAATAGTCCGATTAATCAACATAACACGGACATTTTTATATTCTAAAATTACATAAACTGGTTTTATTATCGTTATTATTACGACTGATTATATTTTCTCCTTGAACGGTGCATTACCTGGATGTGTAAGTTTCCACCCTTTCCTTGTTACGACCTTGTTTTGACTTTGTAAAATATTTGTGAAATTTCTTGAAAAAAAATGCTATCTAGTATTTGCATGAAACAGTAACTAACAATGATGAATATAACTATGTATTGTGTTTACTGACAAAATAATTTACGCATTAAGTGATAAAGCTAAAATTATTGATTTTGAAATAAATCCGAATATACATAACGTCTATTTTTTTTTTACCGATTACCAAAACAAGTATCTTAAAGAAAATATATGCATGTAATTTTAAAAGGTATTATGCCATGTAAATGTGTTAAAATTTATGAGCGATATTCAGTTTTAAAAAAACACTTAGACTTACTTTACGTACGAACTCGAGTATTGACATCGTAAAAACCTATTTCCATCTTAACGTGTACTCTGCCTATTCATTTTTGATCAATCAAATACATGGTTTTATTAGGGAAATAACTTTTTATCGTATACAAGCAGGCTGCCCGACGTTGTCCAGTCGTAAAATACGCAAAAAATATTTTATTTTAATTAATGCAGAACCCTTATTTATTATAAACAGAAATACCGTAAGTATTAAAGGTAATATTGAATTCCTTTTAAAACACTGCCATTAAAAAACGGAAAGAAACTGTGACAATTGCATGCGAGTATTATGCTTTTTTCTAAACAGTTCATTTCTTGTAAGTAAAAAAAGAAACATTCCAGCTGAGATCGAAACCAAACATAAGTACAGTGAATCAAGTACGATAGTCATTATGCCAGCTTGCCACGTTTTAACAGTGTTTTCACATCTACTTATACTAAACATAAGGCATCTGTCATATGACTGTTCGCGTTTGCGAAGTCGTCAGACAGTTGACACATAAAAATCCGATGACCCTCAACGTACTAATTTTTTAATTTATAACCCCTTAGCGGCCATTTTTCGGACGAAAAGCGATTAAAAAAATGTTCAAATGGCTGAATATCCTATATACAAATTCGTTGAGTATATAGGTTTAGAATTGTCCTCACTCACACACATATTCAAACTTTTATAGAAATATAGATAGATTATTCTTTAAAAATACATATAGACGTGTGGGATAAGACTCTTCTGGCGATCAGAACTACCGTGAAACTGACTAAAGTGTTAACAGGATATCGCTTAACTGCTGCAGGACGTCAGGCTCCAATCTCTGATTTTCAGATTTTGCTAGATTTATCCACGCTGATGAGTCGTAAGACAACAAAACATGTATCCTGTATAATTATATAACAATATATATATAACAATATATATATATATATATATATATATATATATATATATATATATATATATATATATATATATATGAGAATACTAAATAGTTTCACTAATTATTACGCCGACTCGGCATATTTTTGCCCTTTTCTGGAGTCACACTTGTCAATGGAGTCAATCTTGTTCAGAAATGTCTTCATAACAATTAACCTATTTATTATATTTATTAACTCCAATTATTTTAGTTAACTATTTACATTATTTATGCGTCTATTTCTTTTTGTACCCAGTCCATCTGTTTTTGAAAAATTCAATATACAGTTATTTTCATTTTCAAAAAGACAACAAAATTAAATATTACAAAAAATACGTCAAAACCATCGTTTTATTTTATATAAACAATAGGGGAATAGCATTGTTGTTAACCAATCCTAGTACATTAAGGGCATGCCTTACATTTTGATCAACTCTCATTCATTCCTCATCTATTTTCTATCTTTCTATCTATTTATCTACCTATTTTATGTGCGTTATATTTCCCACCACTTTACCCTTTTATTAATCAAACGATATATTCTAGTTTCTCCATTTTGTATATGTGTTAATATACCCATCTCTCGACTGAAACTGCATAAGGGTTTCGAATGAGAGTTTGAAGTAACTACCTGATATGGCGAAACGGCATTCTGTAGGTGGACTAAATAAAATTGCTTCGGTCCTCCTGTGGATTTAGCTTTCTGGTAAGAGAAATACTTATTTTATGGTATCCTAAAAAATACACTCGCCATCATTTCTAACCAATTTATTACCTCAGCAATCTATAGAATGCATTTTTAAATAAATTGAAAGCAAAAGATGGGAAAAGGCTATTTTCACTAAAATGTAATGCACAGGGGAGATATAGAGGCGAGAAAAATAGAGAAGGAACTATTTTGCGTTTTTACTGGTTCCGATAGCAACCACGTGGAAAATTAGAAAAGATGTTATCTGACTATAATCTCAAAACAATAAACTCCCACAATAGATAAATATTCGCCTAATGTTTCTAGAAATCTGATCTACGTCTTATGTTTTCGACCCGAACACTTTTAAAAGATTCCTAAATCGTCAATTTACCTCGCCATTTTCTTTTTATTTTGTTGCACGGCGCATTTAATACTTCCTCGTTCAACACTCGGAGTAGACTATTACTTAATAAATTATCTGTGAGATTCCTGATTCTAGCTATAATGACAATTTACAGTTACGTTGTGGATAGTACGAACCAGTAGCCACACGTGGCAAATGGATAGCGTAATCACTAACAACAGAAAGCGTATTGGATTCTTTGAATATCGTTAATGCCAATAGTCGATCAAGCAAGGCGGAAATGATGACAGTGAGATGAAAAGGAAAAGTTGGGCATGCGCACACGAAGGTTCGTTAAACTTGTAAGCTGTCATCGTAAGTGTTCTTTTATGATAGAATATCGACAAAATGAGTATGGAGAAATGGGTTTGAGAAAGGGCATTAAAATGGCGGAGAATAGTTAAGAAGACTATTGGGTTATCGAAAGAGTAAGGGAAGAAATGCCGATGAAAAAAATGATAAAGAAGAACAAAACTGTTAAATGTTTAAAAGAATTTTAAAAATAAAATCACCTTAAGATGACAGTAAACATTACTTGAGAAGGAATGCAGTAGATTTCAAATCCAAGAAAAAGTATGAAATTAAACGAAAATATATATATATATATATATATATATATATATATATATATATATATATATATAAGAGATAATTAATAAGGAGAAAGAAAGACAAATGGAATTAAATAATGTAAAATAAAGTCATCAAAAACTATTATGAAAGAGAAAAAGTAACAAGAAGAATAAGAAAGAAATATCACGAAAAAGAAAATAAAAAGAAAATAGATAAAGAATGAAAAGAAATACAATAAGATTTGATGAGAAAATAAGGAGAAAACTGAAGAAAACACGAGTGCTTCCAAATAAAAGGTAAATAAATAATTTTGGAGTGCAAAATAGAAGGTTGCAATAAAGAGAGGAACAGAAAAGAAAGGAAGAAAGAAAAATATAAAATGAAACAAAATAAAATGAAATTATATTGAGAGAGAGAGAAAGAGAGAGAGAGAGAGAGAGAGAGAGAGAAAATGAAAAATAATAAAAAAGCATAAAAAGAAAGAAAAAGTAATGCAAATCATAAAATAATAATAAAAAAAAGATTGTAAGATTAACAGAAGAATTAAAAGATGAATATAAAAAAATGTAGCAAATAAAATTACAATAGAAAGAAAAGGGCACAGGAAAGAAAGAACCTAAAATGAAAAAGAAAGATAAAAGGAACATGAATAGAAAAAGAATGGAAAACGAAAATTGAGACAGAACGAAAGAAGGGAAGGAAGATTTGTAAAAAGAAAGAAACAGGAAAAAAATGAAATGAGAAAAGAATGAAATATAAAGTGTAAATAAAAGAAAGAAAATGGATGTTAAGTTGAAAAAACAAAGAAATCGGAAAACAAAGAAAGAAAAAGAAAAAGAAAAGGAAATAAAAAGAAGGCACATAAAAGCAGAATAAAGAATTAAAAGAAACAAAGAAAGAAAGGAAATAAAAAGGAAAATGAAACAAGAAAAGAGGAATTAAATGAAATAAAAGACGAAAAGAACTAAATTACAAGAAGTAAAGAAAGAAATGAAAAAGATGAAGAAAACGGAGAAGAAAATGGTCCTTTAAAAAAGAAAATCAGGAAAATGAAAAAAGGAGAAAGAGAAAAATTAAGAATAAATAAAGAACGAAAAATCCAAACCCAATAATAAAAGTTATAATAAACAAAATTCAAAGGAAAAACTGTCCTAAACAATTATAAACTATTCCTAAAACAAAACAAAAACGAAATAAAAAATGCCGGAGAAATTAAGACAGCCAAATATACCGATCAATAGATTGCGAAATAAAGAGACACCAAAACTAATAAAGAATTATACTATAAATAGTAGTGTTTAAAATGTTTTAATATCCCATAAACGAATCCTCTTCCTTTCTTTCTATTTTCATACCGAGTTAGGCAGCATTGACGAATGCGAGAAAAGCAAATGTTAACTGAAGCGAATGTGCTAGGTGAGCGTCAGAAAATCCATGTAAATCGGGTGAAATTATTTTCCGATTATCAGTTGTTTTGCCTCGCGTCATAGCGCCATTAATTCTTTATTTCTTGTTATGCGTCTCATTTGTTGTCTTTTTAGTACATTGAAGGATACAGATTCAATGGGAACAATTGTGTAGAGTAAAGGTTGAAATGGTTTCCGTGTGTTATAAATGAATTGCATTTTTCTGTAGTAGAAAAAAGAAATAAGTAAAAGGTCGGAATATATATATATATATATATATATATATATATATATATATATATATATATAGTCATTCACAGGTAGTAGGTAGTAATGCTTCACTCTTTACAGTTCATCACTGCTTTCGACCGGGATTGAAACCTGGCCGCCGAGCTGACCGTTAACGCTTTTATCCCTGCGTTATCATAGAGCACCTGCTGTAAACATTATTAAAATTAATATAATTATATGTTACTTTTACTCAATCCCTCTCTTCATATATATAACCCGGCTTGAAACCGACGGTACCAATATATATATATATATATATATATATATATATGATTCTTTGAGGGGTAAACTTTATATAAGGAAATCATGAAAAGAAGACGAAAATTCATGATTAAAACGTTAAAATAAAGTCAGCATTTAAAATAAGGTTAACGGGGTGAAAAGAAAAAAAGGAGGAAAAAAGTGCATCGAACTTTAGCACGAATTCTTGTACAATCTTGAGTCGTGCTCACTCACTATTTCATTTAAAGATCTTGGAGACTGTGCACGTTCGGTTGAGAAGGCCTTCCCTCTGCAAGCAGAAGCAACGCCTCTTAGGTTAGAGCGTGATTAGTGTTTAGGATCTTCGAGTAATATAACGTTGCTGTATTTCAATCGCTTCCCCTAAAATCCCCCATACATAAAGTAACGCAATAATTTCGATTCCCATTCGTGTCTTTTTTTTTCATTCAAATCCCTCAATACAGCTTTGATAAAACGATGGCGCAACTAGTCAGCTGATTCCCACATTTTTTTTTCCTACTTTTATTCTCTTCACCCCGTTAACTTTATTTTTAACGTTGATTTCATTATAACATTTTAATAATGAATTTTCGTCTTCTTTTCATGATTGCATCATATATATATATATATATATATATATATATATATATATATATATATATACTAGCAGTACTCTTAATTTACCAGTACTTGTGGATACACATTTTTGTTTTTTGATTTTCTGAGCAGATATATACATTTTCAGGTTTGCCGACTCTTGAACACGCAACATAAATTGTCCATGTGAGAAACAGTGTGTAAATGTAATCCACACAATTGTAAATATTTTCCCTTGGAATTAAAAAATATACCCGCATGTTCAGTTTTAAATAACTGCTCTTCGTTTATATTTAATGCACGGTTCTATGACAGCATTAAAAAGGAATTTTTAACATATAATTTATGTTTCACTCTAGTTGTGTAGTAAGTATGAACGAATATGTGTTAATTTAACGTTGAAAAAATATATATATATACTGACCACTAAAGCACTAAATACGTGATTGGTAAAAAGAAAACAATACACCGGCACGTTCAGTTTCAATAATCACTATTTGTTTATTGTTCTTTCACGATTGTATTGCAGCATTTAAAATATATTTTTAAAATATAATTTATTTGTATGTTGCAATGTGATTGTGTAGGAAACGAATATATTTGTTAGTTAACGTTCAAAAATACTAACCACTAAAGCAGTTTTTTTACGCATGTGACTAACAATTGAGATTTGTCGGCATTTTTCTTACGCACGTGTAAAATTACAATCGTTATTTTTCGGCATTTGTTGAGCAATAGGATTTTTAAGCGAAATAGTTAAAACAAAAAACTGAAATCGAAAATTTATCGCGTTCAAAAATGTTCGAGGTTTGCCGAAAAAAAAACGATTTCGAAAATAAAAGTTTTTTTAATATTGTAATATTTTTAATCTTAAATATAAAAGCACGCTTGGATTAGAAAGAAACGCTATCGCAAAATGTCGAGGCAATCGATTCAGTAGTATTTTGGATTATTAGATTAGATTTCAAACAAAGATCAAACATAGTTATATATATATATATATATATATATATATATATACACATATATATATACATATATATATATATATATATATATATATATATATATATATATATATATATATATATACTGATACTAAAAACACTAAAAACATATCCAGTTAGGTAGAAAAGTAACTTATCTTGCCTTTGATAACATTTATTTGTTATATATTTGTTTTTGACTACTTTTTCGAATCTATGCGTACAGTAATGCAACCCCGGTTTTTGTTATTTTTGATTATTTACATTTGTATTTTCCCCGGTTTGTTTGTTTTTAAAGCGTCTGCTACAACGCTCGGCTTAAACCGCTGGTTGTCGGTCTCGCCTGATCTATGATTGACGGGAATTCCCGAGAATCCGGGTAAAATTATGCAAGAGTATCGAATATCCCTATCCCTATATATATAAAATGAACTCATTTTCCCCTCTGATTTTGACCTTAATAGGATTAAAAACCAAGACATTCCATGCAAATGTAATGCGCACAAATTGCAGCACAATATCTGAAGTGTGTTATAGGCCTATTACCTATCCACTTCCTCAATAATCGTAGATTCCTATATTCTATCTGATGAGAGTTCACTGCCAAAATCGGTTAAGATCAATGGAAATGGTCAAATCTTTTCTCGCTAATAAATTCCTTTTTCGCCCGCCACCATTTAACACCATTGCGGTATCGTCCACAAGAGACAGTTACGAAGAAAAACCGGTTTCGGTTTTCTTTACTTCGTAGTTTCTTAAAAAATAAACTGGAATGAAATATTCTGTGTAGCTTAATTGCTATACATATATATATATATATATATATATATATATATATATATATATATATATATATATATATATATATATATATATAAAGATTTATATGGGTACAAAATTTTATAACGGATTTAAATAGCACTGGGGAAAATGCCATTATTAAAATTGAGGACTTTTTTTTTGACGTTTAATCAAGAAACACTACAAAGTCTAAAATCAATCTCCAAAGCATGTAGTTCAAAATTATTTGAACTGAATGAAGGGGGAAAAACGTATGAAAAAAGGGGGGGGGCTAAAAAAGAATTAAATAAACGGAAGACGTCTTTCGACCGATCGTTTTCAACAGTAACATCGGCAATTCGAGAGCAAAAAAATATATATATATCGAGGTCTAACGACTAAAATTAGCGAATGAGGGGGTGAAATTAATGAGGATTGGAGAAACAGAGAAGCATTCTCAAACCACACCCATAAGTTCAAGATTATGGGTGTGTTCTTTTTCCCTACACAGAGTTGGCTTCCGTAGAATAATTGTAACTGCTTCGAGATTTTTCAAATGTATTCTCGAGCGGGCTCTGTGTAAAATGGAGAATGCTCCATCCGAATAGCCTCCAGTGCAGACTTGACACTTTAATAAGTGTTCACCAATGGCCGAACTATGAGTATGTAAACGCCCGGATGTTTGCCATTGTTTGTGCCTACGTATCGAAGGGGGGACATGTTGGGAAATTCTCACCTCCAAACGCTGAATAGTATGTCCCACGTAGTCAGCCTCATACTGATCATGAAATCTGTATACTACCATATTATATTCTGTGGTGGGAATACTATCTTTTCGAAAGGAGGGGAAAGCATTTCTAGTCCCAAACTGTTCGAACCTTCGTTGCAAAATAACAACGAGAAACAGCTGTACTAATTCTATGTGAAAACTCTTGGCTTTTAGTGCCAATCCAAGGGAGTTTCACATATACGGGACATTTTTGAGGGCCCAAAAGTGTTCCACCTTTAAATGTAAGAGTTTTTTTCCTTTATACATTTTTTAATGATGTATAGAGGATAACCATTGGCCAAAAATATTTCAGTTAGACTTTGAAGTTCCGTATCTAATTTTATCGTGGAACATATTTTCAAAGCACGATGTACTAGAGTTTTGACCAGATTTATCTTTCTGGTTCTAGGGGAGAACGAATCCCAGCTGAGGTATTGCCCAGTAAAAGTGGGTTTTCTATAAACACTGGTTAGAAAACCCATGCCAGATCTTTCAACCAGAACGTCCAAGAATGGTAAAATTCAAAGAAGGGTGAAGTGAATTTAAATGCCTTAGCAACCCTTCAGCTTCCGTAGAGGATTAGCAAATAGCAAACATGTCATCTACATAACGGAAGTAGCACATCGGTTTTGGCCACTGTTCAAACAACAGTTGCTCCTGAAATCCAACAAATATATTGGCCAATATGGGACCCAGGGGGCTTCCCATTGCTACCCCATCAATTTGCCGATACATGTTTCCATTGAACTACATGTTTTGGAGATTGATTTTAGACTTTGTAGTGTTTCTCGATTAAACGTCAAAAAAAAAAAACGTCCTCAATTTTAATAATGGCATTTTCCCCAGTGCTATTTAAATCCGATATATATATATATATATATATATATATATATATATATATATATATATATAGCAATTAAGCTACACAGAATATTCCATTCCAGTTTTAAAACTAGATAGTAAGTTATGAATATATATATATATATATATTCATAACTTACTATCTAGTTTCATCTATGCATTGAGCACTGTTGAAATAAATACTGAAAATTAACGCATAAAATTATACCGACGTATATCAATTGTACAAATGTGAACTTGTGTAAACAATGTATAAGTATTTTCACGTTCACATATATAGATTGCACATATATATATATATATATATATATATATATATATATATATATATATATATATATATATATATATAGACCCAATAAAGACATACATCCTTCAGATATTCGTGCAACAGAGATTTCCTAGAACAAAATTAAGCATCAGACAGGGTAGGAAGTGATAATATTTTTGGATTAAACAGGAAAGTAAAACAAAAGTTTTAAATGAGACGCCCCTAAAGTTTATATTGACAAAATTTTGTGGCTTGTGTCAACTTATTTTCTAAAAGGCCTTTGCTGTGGAATGTATATAAGAATAAGGATACATCATTTGGAAGCTCAATAGATAAGGAAATGAATGGGAATGCTTGTTTCGTTATAAGAATTACATTTTATGAAAAATTCAAGTAAAGACAGCGTGCGTATTTTTTACCAGTCGGGACTGGAATCGAATTTTTTACCCTCCTTGACTATAATTTGTTTTTTGTTTCAGTTCAAACATGGCTTCTATAAGGAGACATCATTGCAGAAACAAACCTGATGCTTTCTACTACATATGTGGATGCTACACACTCAATCGCCAGAGACGCGACATATCCTCGTTTGTCAAGCGTGCCTACAATGCATATTTTGAAGTTAATGGGAAGTTAATCTTGGTGATCAAGACCAGAAATAGGCTCATCGTGTCGTGTGTCACAATTGTGAGGAAATGCTTCGAAAGGAAAACGCAAAGGTCTGCCTTTTGAGGTTCCAATGATTTGGCGTGAACCCACCAACCATGAAACTGAATGTTATTTTTGCATGGTAAACACATCAGGTGTTGGGGAAAACCCCTATATAAGATTACGTATCAGAATATTCCCTCAGATATTCGGCCTGCACACTCTAAAGAGGTTCCTGTTCCAGTTTTCAAAGGATTGTTTTCATTGGACGATAAAGACATTGGACATGATACAAAAGAGCAAGACAGTTCTGACAATAAATTGGCAGAAAAGTGTTCATTGTCGGAGGACTGTTCTTCAGACACTGAACTTTTCCCTGACCCCAAGCCTCTTCCTCAGGATGAACTGAATGATTTAGTGCGTGATTTGGGTCTTTAACAGAAAGCAGCAGAGATTTTGGCATCAAGATTACAAGGCAGAAATCTTGATGATCACTCTATTCTATTTCAGAAATCGTGACTAGCTTTTTGTGACCTTCTTTTAAGAAGATAAACAATTTGTTTAGTGCTATGGTATCCTAGGGCTTCTCAAAGAACTGGATGCACCGTACTATAGTCATGCTGAATGGAGACTCTTTTTAGACAGTTCAAAACGCAGTCTAAAGCGTGTTCTTTTACATAATGGTAATGTTTATGGAGCAGTACCTGTCGGTCACTCAGTGCATTTACGGGAAGAGTATGATGATATGAGAATTGTCATGGATTTATTAAAATATCATGAGCATAATTGGATTATTTCTGTAGACTTAAAGATCGTGAACTTTCTTCTTGGACAACAGAAAGGTTTCACCAAGTTTCCATGGTTCCTCTGTATGTAAGACAGCCGAGCACGAGATGGATCTTGGATCCAGAATAATGGGCCTACTCATGATATACTATATCATAAAAGACCCAATTGTAAACAGAGATAAGCTTATCTTTCCTCCTCTTCACAATCAAATTAGGTTTAATGAAGCAATTTTTCAAGGCACTAGAAACCGAAGGTGAATGTTTCCAACATTTCATCACAACTTTCCGAGGGTAATCATTTGAGAAGATCAAAGCAGGTGTGTTTGATGGCCCACAGATTCGAACATTAAAAAATGTAAATAAAATGTCAAATAGCATAAAATATGTAGCTTGCAGGCAAAAACCGACTGCAGATTTGAAATCTACACACTTAAATTGATTTTAATGCAAAAAAATAAGTGTTCCCGCTGTTATTAATTAAGACCTGTTTTATATATTGTTTTAATTCACTGTAGAATATTTTTATTTGATAAGATTGATTTGGATCGATTAATTAGATTATTTATAATTGCCCTTCTGTGTCGATAGCACAATTTGAAGTTTAAGATGCAGGAATTGGTTGCCATAGTCTTTTTATAAGGAGAAGTGATGGATTCATCTTTGCTGGAGTCTATAAGAATGTCAAGAAATGGAATACTATTGTTTGCATTTAATTCATAAGTGGAAGAAAGTACAGAGTTTGTTTGAAAATGATTCTTTAGTTTCTCTATTTCGTTATTATTGTCAGCTAGAATAAAAATATCTGGGCACCGAAAACTTGCTAATGGAAAAGATATAATACTACTTGTCTGTGTAACGTGATATTATGGGCCTTCTTCCTGGATGACAATATGCTAGTAGTTTTCAAGTCATAGTCTTGTTGAACCGTTTTTTTAAATAACCAAATTCAACCCAATTTCAACAATCGTTATCAATGATTAGTGTGTTGTTTCTCCGGCCGACAAACACGTTAATCGTTGTCCGCGAATGGCTTTTGCTCCTTGATAGTGGTAACTCTTTAGTAAAATAATACAAAGATTAATGTTGCTCCTCTGTTATTGTCTTTGTTTTATTTAGTAAAGTGTAGAATGATGTGGTTCTCGGTTGATTAATTGTGTCTAACTGTGCCGCATATATACTCGAGAGTCGAAGGAATGAAAAGAATATGCTGTTGTCATAGGCCTAATGTAATGATGTACATTTTAGTCGACATCCATGTCTGATCAAATGAAATTGGCTCATATAAAACTGATAAAAAATCTGAAATCCGGTCCGAGTTTTAATTGGATGACAATGAATTAATTTTATAGTTAGTTACGAGACAGTTTATTAATTGTTTACTCATTAAAATTTGTTTTATTATTCAGATCTCTTACATTTATAGGCCGTTTGTCTGCTTATGTTCATTTATATTTTCGTTAATTAATTGTCTAGGAATCAGGCCTTAGCTATGCAGGTTTTCTTTATGGGTATCAAAAGTTTAGATACTAAGTTTCAAAAAACAAACTATGCTTACATATATTATAGACAAAAACGGAATTATACTAATTCTTATGGCAAAAGAGTATTTTTCTAATCACTGATTCTAATGAATGTTTAGTTAAATCATCACACTTTAAAAGTTCTCGAATTTCATGTTTCTATGAGGTAAACAGCAGAACTAATTAACATATAATTTGAAACACGTAGAACACGTTGAAATATATTTTTTATTCATGCAGATATCGTATTTGTCCTTATAAAGCATATTCTCTATTGATTATTATATTGTACCAATATATATTAATGATTTCAAAAGTTAAAAAAAATAACTTCAGTAACATCAGTTGGAATCAAAACTAAAACATTCACGTGCTCCAGCCTTCGTCCTTATTTAGGGCTTCAGCCTGCGTCGTTATCGCTTGAGGTATCGCCAGATGGATAAACAAAAGTAAATATTAATCAACTTTAAGCTAAAAATGTATATGTACGCATGTTCAGAAGAAAGCCGATTTACTCCTGCCAAGGCCAACTGTTTATTTCTTGTTCAATTTTGACTCATAGTGGCTATTTTTAAAAATTAAAAACGAAATTGAAAGTGTACCCGAGGTCCAAAATACTTTATATCAAGATTCAAGTCTGTAGACAAAATATTCAGAGAGGAGTTTGGAAAAGACGTTTCGCACACGGAGAGACAAGGTCACTTATATATATATATATATATATATATATATATATATATATATATATATATATATATATATATAATGTTTGTATAGTTTGATTTCCTCGATGTGGATGCCCTGACACCCTTGTGTTTATTAAAGAAGGTTTAAGGGAAGACTGAGCAAGTATATAGTGTGTTTATAATACAAAAATCATTGTTACATATTTGTATACGTGTTTCAGATGAACTTCAATTCAGAGAGACCACCTCATCATCATTGCTCCTTTTTTTCGGTCTGATGAGTTGATCTCTCTGAATTGAGACTCCACTGAAACATGTTTGCACATATGTAATCAATAATGTTTTTATAGTAAATATTATATATATATATATATATATAGAGAGAGAGAGAGAGAAAGAGAGAGAGACAGAGAGGGGGGAGAGAGAGCGGGAGGGAGGAAGGGAGGGAGAGAGAGTAGACAGAAAGAACCTGTCAGTACGCAAAAATATTTTAATCCTAAATTCTACGCAGTTATGCACGATGTAGAGACTATACAGAAACAGAATTAAGCGTAATAGTTAAATGAAATCAATCTAATAAGAAAAGAGAAAAATGAATATTTTTTTAATGAAAGCTCGTTTTTTTAAAGAGAATACAAATTAGTTAACGTTCATGAAGTTGCTCGCACATCCATGACTAAGTATATTAAAACGGCCGTTTTAATAATTTTTATAGAGAAAAAGTAGGTGTTTGATATCATTATCAGAGCGAGAGAAAAACTCAACTGTATAGGTATATAGATTTTACTTTCCCAACCACATCGTTGTTCAGCAACTTAAACACTGTTTATTCGCCATAACAAAAAACAACAACAACAATAACAATAAAAAAAAAAAATAAACAGAAAGAACACGACCACAGGAAATCACCAAAGCTAAAACTTAAACTGAAAAATACTATGCACTCATTTAAAATATATATATATGGTGACGTCTATATCGGACGGCGCCACACGAAAGTTGTTCTCAGAGAAATATTTGATGATTGCCAGTGTGGAAACCATAATGAATAAATATAAATAACACTTTATTCTCATTCTAATCAGATGCATTATAACGTTGACAAAATAATTAAAATGCTATTGATAAATCTCTTTTCCCCGTTGACAAAAACCCTTACATGAAGCAAAAAATGACTTGGAGGTTTTCGGGAAAATTCAAATTGCTTCTATTTTGATGAAATTGTAACTATAAGAATTATACATAAAAAAATATTACCAAATTTTCGATTGCTTTGAAGTGTTTTAAAACTTTCCATTCAAGGCATCGTATAGGCAAAATTTACTATTAAAACTATTTAATCTTTCGATTTGCGTGAAGTCTTTGTTATCTCAAATTGGAACCTGCGTATCATCATCATCGCAGACTTTATGAATAACTTCACAAATTTTAATTCTATAACTTATTACGTACCTGATTAAGATTCATAAGAGTTGAAAACAATTATAGATATGGTGAGTTCTTGTTCACAATCTACATTAGACTAGCTTGTCTACCAACTTGAAACGATGGATGAAAAAACAAACAATTTATGCACAATTTATGTTCATTTCCTTTCAATAACTGTTAGCAGCCTATTGTGAACATTTAATGTTAGATTTGCAATTTTAGCGACTGATAAATGGTTTGCAGCAATTTTAATTAAGAATGTTGTTAAATTGCCTTCCATCAGAATAATCTCTTTTGATGATGTTCTACAGGTTTTTAATTCACAGCTATTTCAAAGTCAGTCTATAAGAAAGTCTTCCACAAATCCCTTTACTTTCAATTTTGTTTACTATGATGCATTACTTGGTATGTTGTTTTGCATATATATATATATATATATATATATATATATATATATCATAAATCAACGCTTGGCTAATTATCAAGCTATTCAAAGAAATATTGCTCTACAAAACGACTGCGGCATTCAGATTTTTATTTTAAAACTGTCATTCACTTTAAATTGACCCACGAGCTCATTACCAATAATCACAGCGCATATCTTGATTCCACCGCCGCTTTATTGGCGTTTAAACAATTGTCTTGAGTAATATTGCTTGCAAATTCCCCTTTGAGCTCGTCTATCGGGTACATCTTTGATTTGTCTGTAAATAGCACTTTACTAATATCACTTTTCATGTATACTATTGGCCTCTGCAATCTTCTTTTTTCATGTTTTTTTTCGTTAAAATGGCTTTATTAGGTGTTTACATCAGCAAACTTCGTTAATGTAAATATCTCCCTGCCGATGCACTTCTCTACCTGCATGAATCAAGTACTCCCTAGAATGGAGTACTGCTGCCACATCGTGCAAGAGTTCCTAGAAACACTTTCACCCACCTTGAAAGAGCTTAGAATAGACTTCGTAGCCTAGCAGAGATGCCCTTTTTTCCCCTGCACCCTCTTTCCCACAGAAGAAATGTTACGAGACTACTTCTGTTCTATCGTTATTTTCATTGCAAGTGCTCGTCTGAGCTCCAATATGTGGTTCCTCCTTTTCTAAACTTTCACGGAAAACGCTCGTCTAGCTGAAAGCACTATCAATAATTTCCTCTACTCTTTATCTGTGCCTGAACCTAAACGTTGATTCCATGAACAAAGTTTATTTCTTAAAACTGAATACCTGTGGGACTGTCTTCCGTTTGGCTGCCTTCCAGCTGATTACAATATGACCGTCTTCAAGGCCAACGTAAAAAAAAGTTCTTCATAAACCGTTCCCTTAAGTAATCCAATCTGCCAAATGTCTACTACTAACGATTACTACGATTTTGTCCAATTGACTACCGTACACTTATTTACCTTTATCTTCGAGTGGCCTCCTGGCCTTGATAAGTAGTGACTTCTTTGTCAAAATAACCCCCCCAAAAACTTCGTTTTGTTAAATTCCTGAATCTAGCCTTGTGGCACTATTTCTTTGTGCCACTGTTTCTAACACACTCTGCAGCATGGACGAGTGGTAATTTGGCCATGAGCGTAGAGATACAAAGAAATCCCTTCCTATAATTCCCTTGCTATCTTTCTGTCTCTTTCCTGCACGACCACCATGAAGTGAAGACGAATATTCTGTCTCTCCGTAAATGGGGGGAGCACCCCCTCCCTCAATACTAGTTAGGTTAGTTAGCTTTGAAAAGCCGATTATCCAGTTTTTTAATTGTTAAAGTTTTTGTTATATATATTTTGTAAAATAAATAGTTAAGATTTCTCATATATATTACAATTGTGTCGCGTGTCGTCTTTCTTGTGTCTGCCATAAATGTCTCCATACATGTCTTAAGTCGAAAGGCGGCCCTGAGGACAAAGAGATGAAGATTCCCACCAGAATGCCACCAGGGTGAAGAGATCATCTTGAGAAAAGAAAGGAGCAACACTCAGATCCAACATCTCAGATATGATTTTCTTCTTGCTACACAGATCCTAGTGACTGGCCCATCTTCATATCTTCATGAGACCGCTTTAAGATATTTACTATAACACGTCTGTCGGTCACACCTCAGTGACCAGCTGATAGTGGTATAGCCTTACATTTTTTTTTCTTCGGATGAATTCGCATTTAACATATTTTATTGATTGTTCGACGATCACTTTTCAAATCCTTGGAAATTTAAAGCAAAGACTTTCTTCTGCTTATTTCTTAGATTATATAGTTATTTTCATTCATTGTTAGTTCGTTTTTACAAGCCATAATACTAAATTCGAGTCCTTTCAAATATCTCTCACCACTGCATTTTACTATAATTACTGAAAAACACTAAATAGGACTCCATTGCTTTCATGCTTACTCGCTATACACAATAATACAAATTATTTCATTCGATAACACATATCTATGAATTTATGAAAAATATTTTATAACACCTCTTTGCATATAATCTCCAGACACAGTTTGTATATATTGTATCAACTTTCATAGTCTTCAAAATTGTTATTGTTATTCTGACATGTTGTGTGCTTATTTGTTTTTATGTTTATGTACACATGACAAAACACATGTCTTCAAAATGAAATAGAAGTAAGCTGAAACCATTATAACGTAATCAACATTGTATATACTACGACGAAACCGCAATATAGGAGAATGACGTTCCTTTTCATTTCGTTTATACTGCTATCTCCTTCGAAGTGTCTTTCTTTTTCTTTACATTAGTTCTCTATCTCTCTTACTAACAGAGACACGCATTCTCCTTCTCATTACACGGATAAGTAAACAGGCGTACGATTAAATATATTCACGGCGTAAATGCTTGTACGAAAAAAATATGCCAAGCAACAAAACACAATTTATGTTTTCTTGATGGCATAGGCCGTCAAGCTAAACGATACGTTTACACGTTCAAATTACCTGTAAATATGAACAACACGTTTGTAAACAGCAAAAAGAGAAGATAAACAAAAATTCACTTTCAGTCTTTTTTTTCTATTTCCATGTTAGATTCATGACTTATTTTCAATTTTGTTTTTCTTGTCGAAAATTTGTTGGCCTCTCTCCGTAAAATACAAAAAAAAAAAAAATGGCGCGGCTTGAATTTGCCTCGTTTCCATCGGAGCAACATTGACGTCCAGTTTTTGTTAAATGTCACAAAGGTCAACAAAAGAATGCGCCAATCGCTTGTCTTCGTGTGATTTGAGTGTCAGCCATTATCTCGTTCAATTTTTAAACTTCTCTTTGGCTTTCGTTTTTTGGGGTTTTTTCTTTTTGTATTTCATTTCTCGTTTTTCCCTTCTTTTTCAACCTCTTTTTTCTTTTCTTCTTTTTACTTCCCTTTCTTCATTTTATTTATACCTCGTTTTATTTTCGTTCTTTCATACTTTTATCCGTTTCCACTTAATCTTTTTAGTCTATTCATTCATATTCAGTTTCCTTTGTAATCTTTGATCTTTTTTAAATTTTTCGATGCATTATTCTCTTTATCTAATAAGCAACGTGAATCCTAGTTCTATAAGATTTCAACGATACAAAATATTAATATTACGCGGATTCTTCAGACTAATGTTATTATGTGTAGTGTTATTTTCACAACGTTTTAGTCAATGTAGCCTTCGACCTCCTTCAGCTATAAAAATAGTATATATATATATATATATATATATATATATATATATATATATTATCAGCAAGTCATTATTTAGACACGTCTGATTAACACGACAGAGTTATTCCTTTTTTTCGATCTTTCTGTACATCGTTTCGATTTGCCGAGCGGTCTTTTTAATTTAAGCAGGAATATTATATAGAATGGCGCCCAAAAGTTATTGTTCGCCCATATTTTTCCTCCAAAGCTTTTTATCGGTGCATCCGATTATCGTCAGGAGCAATTGATGTTGTTTACTTTTCCTTTCCTTTGTATTTGAGACTTGGTGTATTTATAATTATTTTTAATTGGCTATGAAGGTGGATGAAGGAGAGTTGGGCAGGGGAGGCGAATTATTTTTATTTTCTTTTAGTTTTGTTTAGTTTCGATTTTCCTATTTTATAGTTTATTAATTTAGTTTCATGTTAGTTATTAAATACTGTTAGTATATTTGTCACGATGTTTAATGAGATCCAATTTAAAAAGGACTGTAGTTTTTTTTATAAGTATGGCTTCTAGTAATTTTAGTGGTCGTGTGCAATTGTTCAAATATCGAATTTTAGTATTTTTAGTTAAGATATTGCTAATGTCGGACGACTGCAAGTTCTTATCGTCGGATATTATGTGTTGTTTTTTTATGGCGCTATTGTCAGCTAAATAATAGGTTAGTCGTTGAGAGAGTGTTGTTGTTGTATATATATATATATATATATATATATATATATATATATATATATATATATATATATATATAATATATATATACAATTATTCTATCATAGAATATATTTTAATAACGCATAAATATATCACGATGAGAAAAGCCCAGCAATATTAAGAAGAGCAAACAAAAAAGTTATACACATTTATCATATCTTTAGAACAATAGAGAAAATTAAGAGGAGAAAATTAAGAAAAGGAAACCTCTGCAGGCCATGGCATTTCGAAGCTAAATGCTTTTCATCAGAAGAGAAGTACAATTTTACAAAATGAAAATATACATAAAAACTGGCTTTATAACTTTTGGATATGAAATGAGAACAAAGAAATATGAAAATGTGGTAAGAAATGATTAAGAAATATTAAGATAGGTACAATATATAAAAGTAAATCCGGAGGACTCGTATATATGTAAGTAATAGTAAAAAAAGAAAATTATCAAAAAATGGGAATCATTACAGAAGAGCAAATAATAAAAGAAGAAAAATGAAAAAGTGGAGAAAGAAAGAAAGGAAGGAAGTAAACAAATCAAACAAAAGACACGAACATACATATATAAATAAAACAATCCGAAAGCAAAGAACATAGGATCCAAAAACTTTTTTAAACCCGGTTTAAAACACTTTACACTGTATTAAAAAGATCCAAAATTAAAATAAATAAATGAATGAATAAAACATTTATATAAGTGAAAAGTGAATAATATGGCAGCTGTTTACAAATCAAAGTAAAAATATGTGGAGAATAAAGTGTTCTGATGAGAAGCATTTAGTTTTGAAATGGCATGGCCTAATTTTTCCCTTTTTAAGTTCCCTTATTCTCCTGATGATATGATAAACTTATAACTTTTATTCCTCATCTTTCATTTTATATATATATATATGTGTGTGTGTGTGTGTGTGTGTGTGTGTGTGTGTGTGTGTGTGTGTGTGTGTTAACGGACATTGCTCGGTTGACGCAGCTCCCCTCGTAAAAAATTAAAGTACGGTTGTTGGTGGTGGTCAACCCCTAACCTCCTCATATTAAGAACGGCTTTCGGAATAGACCCCCCCCCAGTCTCCACATGTTTGGAACGACTTTCGGAATAGACAACCCTAATCGCCTAATGTTAAGAACAGCTTTCGGAATGGACACTCCAAGCATCGAAAAGTACTTTTCCCTGCCAAATTTAAATGTGATTTTCGTGACCAGCATAGTCGAAAACATTTTAAAGTCGCCACGTTTTAAAAATTGTGGAGGAGGAGCTACTGTAAAAAATTTACCCACATAAACGTTATTCCTTTCTGTATAGAGCGACGTTAACCGGTTATGTTTAATTTTGTTTTTTGCTGTTTTTTTTCAGCACGATTGTAATCTGTAGAGAGCGATAACAATCGGTTTATATGTTTAATTTTATTGTTTATTAGCGATGCCAATCTGTTTATATGTTTAATTTTGTTTTGTTTTTTATTTTCAGCATGATTTTTATATATAGAGATCGACGACAATCGATTAATATGTTTTATTTAGTTAGTTTTTAGCGCGATTTTCTTCAGAGAGCGACATCATATTGTATAATTTCTGGAGCGTTCGTTTATTTCTTGTAAAAGTGGATTCCGAAATATGCAAATAGTTAGATATCAGCCAATCAAAATGGGCGGAATCGAGAAGGAGAATTTATTATTGTTGAATTGGGAAATGAAAATATTATGTTATGTGTATGTATGTAATAACCAGTTCATGGCGGTGCAAGCACAATATCGTAGGAAAATATACAATGTAGTACGGTCTCAACTGGTATTTAAAATGGTAAAAAAAAATATTTGAATTAACAGAAAGAGAGGGAGAGATTTAAAGATATTATCTTTTTCACATTGTTGTTGAAAATATTTGAAAGCCCAGCATTAACTATTAACTATCGATCCAAAAAAGAAAAAAAATCCATTCAACTTCTAAACAAAAAGGATTGGTATACATAAATAGTTAAATATAGCTGAAAAAATAAATTCTACGAAACAACATATATATATATTGACAATTATTTTCCCCTACTCTTTTATGCGTACGCAATCATCAGTGTAAAAGTGATAATTACTGTGTTGCATACTGGACTATATAACGAGTGTATATATGTGAGTTGTATATAATGAGTCTCTTTATCTGGTTAACGTGTCGTCTGTTCGTGTTCATGTATTTCGTGTGACCTCTTCCAATATGATATCATCTCGGGCATAAATGTTTCTTTCGTTGATGTCTCTCTAGTATAATAGGTATCTGTTCGTGTCGACATACTAAATAGGTTATAGAAAGAACGGCAGATAAATATCTTTTAAATGTGGGCTGGACAAACAAACGACATACCTTGAATTACAACTATTTTCATTTATTTCGATGTGTTCCTGAAATATAACCATGTCTCTCACGAAAACCTCAAGCAGCCAAGTTGTATTATATTTACATTTATTGTGGTTGTCGAGTTGTTGTTTCCGAAGTGACACGCCGATCCCCTCTCCGACACTATATATATATATATATATATATATATATATATATATATATATATATAGTAATTTATAAAATATATATGGCGATTAAGCTACACTGAATATTCTGCGTTTCATCCACTATAGGATTCGTCAGGCTTATGCGCGAATTCTGTTGTTGCTTCTTGTTTTTATATATGTTGAGGATTTCTAGTTAGCCAATCAGCTTTCTAGTATCCACCGCGCCCCTTCCTATCAGCCAATGGGCATGCATTTTATCGAACAAAGCATCTGTTTTAGAACTAGGTTTGTGGTTTAAGGTAGACGTTTTCCTTCCTTTTTTTATATATATATATAAATATACCTATGTGTACACACACATGCACATATATATACATATATATATATATATATATATATATATATATACATATGTGTGATCGTTTATGTATATTCATGTTTATTTAATTTATTTATTTGTTTGTTTTTTATTGTTATTGTTAGTTTTAAAGCTATTTTGTATCGCTATCCTAGAGTAAGTTTTATTTTGTGAACACAGTTGTTTGCTATTTCTCGTCTACAGTTTAATAGATTTTGAGGTTCTTTAAGGTACAGGATAGCAAATTTTTCATGGAGGCATAATTTACATGGGTCGTCTAAATGTCTGCAAGTGGTAGCTTGTCTCATTATTTTCCATTCGACTACCGGCGAATGCCCGCTTTCTTTGAGTTCCCAGTATTTATTCGCTAGTGTTGTTTTTATAAAAACATATATATATATATATATATATATATATATATATATATTCAGTCCAGTGCTCCATGACTGCCATCATCTGTCTCTATTCCACAACTCCCAGTTGCAGACTGTCCACTCTAGCACTCTAACGTGTAAATTAAAACTCACTTCATTTTCTGACGTCACTCTCTAGCTAGCATTAAAGCACACCACTTTTTGTTTTTCCAAAATGCATTTTCTTTATTCATTTTCGTTATCCTGAATTCCAATGGCCCTGTCGGTGGGGCATTAGAATACGCCAACTGCCCCCTGCAGAGGGTAAAAGTCCCTCAATGGGGGTCCTGGATATGACCTTAAACTATATCCAGTGGTGAGGCCCCCAGCTTGTGGGCTTTGGGGAGTGTGGAGCCACCCTTTAATTACCATTGCTCCCAGGTCCACTCTGACTCGGAGTGGTAGTACCTGTTAGGGTCCCAACTATGGGTTAAATAGAAACCGACGTGAAAACAACAAATATATTCTATTAAAAAAAAATTTCTTCAAAATCTTTGGATTCGGCATTAAATAACCTGAAAAGGGTTGATATGACGTAAAACAAAAACAACCAACGAACCTGAATTCCAACGATCTGCAAAAAGACATACTTTTTTTTCACTATTGTAATTTGAACGATTAGATAGTGCGATACACGCTCGTTAACATGATATATAAAGTAAAAGTATTACCAGGAAAACTTATTTGAAAGCGCATCATTTGAAATCAAATTTTAAAATTCCGCAAGAACTTTCTTTTCAGCATAATATTATGTCAATGCCCTCTTTTGTCATGTGAATACTCTTCAGAAAGAACAGTAGAATAGTAATTATTTGCTCACACAAACAAAATGCATGACACTATAATTCTGTAGGAAGTTCAGGGATGTTTTAACTATCGATCCAAAAAAGAAAAAAATACTATTGAGCTTCTAAACAAAAAGGATTGGTATACACAAAGATTGGAATATAATTGAAAAAAATACAAACATATTTTACCAAAACAACACACACACGCACGCACACACACACGCACACACACACACATACATATATATATATATATATACAATTATTACGCAATCATCAGTGTAGGAAGTGCTAATTACTGTGTTGCATACTGGACTATATAACAAGTGTATATCTATGAGTTGTACATAATTAGTCTCTTTATCTGGTTAACGTGTCGTTTATTTGTGTTTATGTATTTCGTGTCTATTGGATGCATGTGACTTTTCCACTGTATTATCATTAGGTGCATTATGATGATGCTTGTCTAGTATAATGGGTAACTGTACGTGTCGGCATACAAAACAATTTATAGGCAGAAGGACGGATAAATATCTTTTACATTTGTGCTGGACAAAGAATAATATACCTTAAATCACAACTATTTTCATCTATTTCGACATGCTCCTGAAATATAACCATGTTTCTCACGAAAAACTCAAACAACCAAGTTGTATCATATTTACATTTATTGTGGTTGCGAGTTGTTGGCTCCGAGGTAACACACCGATCTCTTCTCCACGAATATATATATTCAGTCCAGTGCTTCATTACTGCCATCGTCTGTCTATATTTCACAACTCTCAGTTACAGACTGTCCAATCTAACTCTCTAAATTCTACGAGTTAATTAAAACTCACTTCCTTTTCTGACGTCACTCTCTAGCTAGCATTAAAACACACCACCTTTTGTTTTTCCAAAATGTATTTTGTTCATCCTTTTCCTTTGTCCTAAATTCCTAAAACTGACCGATAAATTCTTAGTGAAAAACATATCCAAATGACATTTCATTCGTCTAGTAACCATTCCTAGAACCTATTTAATGTAAATCATTATATTTTTCTAAAACATAATTTCCGCATCAATAACGTGTTTTTCTTTGTAATCAACAATAATCATCATAATTAACAAGACTAACCGGTATTTTCCGGGAAGCTAACAACACCGGCAATTAACACAAGACTTAACGGAAATTAAGTGACTATAAATGCTATGTCTGCAGGCATTCATAGTAAAAACTCAGAAAGTATTCAACGACTAAATGTCGAAATGTTGCATTCGCGCTAAGTTGACATCTTTTTATTAATCTTCTATTTCTCTATATAAATAAAATGAACTTATTTTTCCCGTCTGATTTGGCATTAATAGGATTAAAAATCAAGATATTTCATGCAAATATAATATGCACAAACGGCAGAACAATATCTGAGCTGTGTTATAGGCTTATTATTTCTCAAATTCCTCGATAATCTTAGATTTCTATACTTTTTCTGCTGAGAAGTCACGGCCAAAATCGGTTAAGATCAATAGAAGTGGTAAAATATTTTCTCTCTAATAAATTCCTCCTCCCCCTGCCACCACTTAACACCGTTTGGGGATCGTTCACAAGGAACAGTTGAGAAGAGAACACCGGTTTGGCTTCGTAGTTCTTTCATGTGAAGTTATTTAAAATCACTAAACCAAGCTGCAGTGCTCTGTGGCGTAGTGGTTAGCGTGCTGGACAATTCACATTATATTTTCACGTTCGCGCCGACCTACCGTAGTCGTTTTTTTTTGTTTTTTTTTTTCCTAAACAACTAGAATGGACTTTTCTTGGTGGCCGAACTGTTAACGTTGCAGATGTTTTTTTTGTTGTTTTTTTCACACTTTATTTTCCTACTTTTACTCATGACTCCGGGCTTGATCCTTCCTACTTACCTACCATAACATTTTTAAAACTCCCCCCCGTCCCGGAAAGAAACACTCGGGCAACGCCGGGTACCCCCGCTAGTTCTCTATAAAGCGAGCAACTTTAATTTTTACATGGGTTTTATAACTATAATATATTTCAAATAAATATTAACAAGTATTTTTATACCTACAGATCCTTGTGTTTCAAGCTTGCACAATCAGTCAACGAATTGATAATTACTGCTGGTTGTGAGATTCGAACCCAGTCACAATACCACCCTTTTTCTGCCTTTTAAATTATTCTAATCCAAACTCGTTCGTTGTAAAACACATTTCTTGTAAGTCAATGAATCTATTATAATCACGGTATCAGTTAGTGTTTTGGCCATTGGAACGGGTCATATAGAAAGACTAAGACCACCAAAATATATTGTATCAGAAACTTAATAGAAAGAAAAGTATGTTGGTATATTTACTGTTAAATAAGTCAGACTACAGTATCGCGTTAAATCACGATAGTTTCCATCGAAATTATTAAACTCGAGATTTTTACAATGATTAGAAAAGTCCATTACGAATGAATGGGTAAATCCTCATAACCCCCCTGCCCAAGCCTTTACTGTGCAAGTGATAATAATATAATTTTCCATTTTGGATTAATAGTTAAAAGGTCCGTGAACTTCGACTTTTCTTTCCCGATCTCGATCTGCTTGGCGTGGTTCGATCTGAAAGTATCATATCTCGTCTCAATGGAATCTTCTTCATGGGGTGCACAGTTTGAATCATCCAAAAGATGCTCCTTTAGTTGATTAAGGTGTTTTTATGTGTGAATTTAGAACCTTGAATAATGTACACTATATTTAAGATTATCTTGTCTATTGTGGCCAGTTCCCAAAAAGACGTGTTGTGTTTGTAAATTATGTAGAAAATTCTGTCTCCTGGGTCGTAGCATTTCTTATGCACAATGTAGGCTATTCTTAATTTTGTTTGTTTTGGGAATAGTTTTTCAAATACGAATCTTTTTTTTTTCTGGAACATAGTCTTCGTTTGGGATACTACTGATAGGGTATTAGACGAAGGTGTCATCTTATAGACCTGAAGAAACTTTTGCAGTGCCATTTTTGTGGGTGTGCCGCATGCTTTTTTGAGTGCTCAAGTCTCTTATAGTATTACAGATCATGGTTTCAATTTCATTATCGGTACGTAAGAAAGTAATTACTGAGTCCTGTCTAGGAAACAACTTTGAAAGTCGGATCTGCTTGGTGGATAGGTGCTCTAATATGAAATTATAATTCATTAGAATAGTGCTCTAATACAGTAGTTTATTCGCGGTGTAGATGGATAGCCTCTTTTATCGAACCAAATATCCCCTGAACATTGTAACTGCGAAGATACTAGCAAGAGTTTGTTTCCCAATATATGTGAATAGTGCTTTTCTGTCGGAAGCAGAGACTTTGACGCGTATGCAATTGGTTTTTTCTTACTTTCGTTTGTCATTTTATGTAAGATTCAAACTCCTATTCCGTACGAGCACGCATCGCTAGCCACTATGATATCTAGTTTTGGGTTATAATGAATAAGGAATAAATCCGACATCATTCATTTTTAATTTTATCGAACGCCGCGTGACATTCACGTGTCCATTTCCACACTGTGTTCTTTAATTTTGTCCTTTGCTTTACAAAAGGGGCGTTTATGCCTAATTTTCTCACAAGTAACACAAGATTTTGTGCGATATAGATTGCCCTAACGTAGGGCTCAGCAACAATAACATGGATTTGATAGTGACTTACTAAATTTAGGTATTTATACCCTTTGTGAAATAACGACTTTTGGGCCTGATCATTTCTGTTAAGAGTTTTATAGTTTCAGAAAAATTTAAGTCACACGTTTTTCGCGGTAAGATGTAATCCAATAATTTGCTGTGGTCTGTTGGTCTTAGTTTTTGAAGCAATAAGAGTACTTATTTTAGAGTCCGCGCCAATCGACACAGTGCAGTGTCATACTCTCTAAAATATAAGGCGAAAATCTTGTCTTCGTAAGGGGTGAAAATGAAACTGTTAATAGCGTTTTAAAATAGGTTTTGTGATAATTCTATGTTACTTTCCCTCACTTGGATTTTATTTGTTTAAAGTTCGTGGTTAGGAGTTTGTTTCTTCTTGTTCAAGTAGCAGTTTTTTTAAAAATCTTTCTCCCATTTTTCTGTTGTTGTTCCATCTGGTATTTAACCAGTTCAACCTGTCTTTTTTTCGTTTTGGTCTAGTTGGCATTTCTCACAGTTGTGCCATATGTGATTTGAAGTCTCCCATCATTTCTTATTCCTTCTTTTAAGAAAAAGGGAGATTTAATATAGATTTAAACGTTAATAAATAAGTTACAATCTTCAACGTACCCTTTTTTCGTTAACGATCAACACAATGTAGATATGTGATTGAATAAAAAAAATTACACCTCAATCAACGTTGATTCCTTATTCCGTGATAGAAAAAAGGTTAATTCAAGTTATTTTTATCACCCCATTTAATTTTCTCTCTGAGAGAAAACACAACGGAAGAAAAATGAAAAGCCGAGAAATCACTTTTTAGTTCAACAAAAAATAAAATCAAATTACCGATTTTTCACATATAACTGTATATCCGTTGACTAATCGTATTACTGTTTTTTTTTCAGAGGTTCCTAGATGAAAATTCTTCAGAATTTTCTAGAGTTCAGTGCAACTTTGGTGTTCCTTTAAACGGATGATCATCTGGGTTATACGGTACTGACTCTCTGAATGATTTGTGGTTAGTGTTTTTGAATCACTATCTTACTCGTTCGCAAGATCGATGTTATTGAGGTAGATCCTTACTTCGAATACCTTGTCGCAAGTTTTGGTCATGGGAAAAGGCCTTAAAGAAAGACTCGAATAACAAGTCTAGGTAGAAAATAATATATTGTACAAGAAAGTGTACAAAGAAAGTCAAACTGTAGTCTCCTGATGGCTTGTGATAATTCCTCATCAGCGTATTAGATTCAGATTATTATAATGATTAGATGTAACTGTGTAAGACCCCATATTTAGCCACGACAACTTTACGCTAGTATCTATATTTTCGCGAATAAGCAGTGGTTTACAATGAAATAACAAAACATTATTTTGCTCATGGTTCTCCACAGTGTTGTTCAGACACATCTCCCTTTAAAAACACATTCCGGATATCAAATCTAATTTCTTGCTGAAAACTATTTTTTCCTAACCTATTTTGTTACTAAAAGTATTCGCATTGCCTGTGTAGTGCGTACTTGCTCAAGGAATCCTTATTTACCATACTACTGCATATTATAATGTTTGGATGGATTCGTTGTACTGTTTATTACTTTTCATTGGGTTATTGTTATGTTTATGTAATTCAATTACTATATATATATATATATTATTTTATTTTTATGTTTATTTTAGTTTGATTTAAAATATTTACAGATAATATATATATGTGTGTGTGTGTGTGTGTGTTTCTGTATGTGTGTGCGTGTTTGTCTGTGTAATTTTTATGTTCCATATATATTATCTCCGATTATCTCGGCATTTATTTCCAGTCGTCCAGTACATACACTTCACTTGCCACTGGTATTTAACAATGTCGACTCGGGAGAGGTGTGAGTGGGGATTGAGAACCTCCTGCCAAAAATTTCTCTTTGCAGGCACCCCCACCGTGGGTTTCCGTAGTTTGTCAAAGACTGAAGGAGCTTGTGTATATATATTACAATTTACATACCGTATAAACTTAATACTGAACTTTTAACAGAGTTTAAGAGTAAGGATATTTTTAATCTTAAGTGACTCGATTTGGTACGGTTTGTAAGGCGACATACATGAAATGATCAATGATAAAATAATAATCGAATTCATTTGCACAGGGTGACCCCCAAAAAACAGAGGACATTCAATTGTTTTTCCTAGCATTTTACAATCAACGGAGAAAAGAAGGCCAAAGACCCTAGTGTTTTGATGTGATGTTTTGAATATAATAAACTAGTTATGATCAAAGTTTCATTTCATTCGGACAAAACACTAAGAACCGGGGCCTAATTAGACTTGGGGCCCGTTTTTTGGGGGTCACCCTGCATAAGTAATTATGGTGAATATTATTACTATTGCGGATTTCAGTATTTTGTCTGAGAAACCATCGCCAAAATGTGCTTATTGATAATTGATACTTGACATTCAGTGTTAAGAGTACAGTAAATGCATTCATGTAGATATACACACACAGTTTCGTATTATATACACCGAGAAATATGTGTCCGTTGTTGAGTATTCGGATATATATATATATATATGTGTGTGTGTGTGTGTGTGTGTGTGTGTGTGTGTGCGTGTATACAAACTCACACACACGCACATAATACATATTTGCTTACGTATACACATAATACAAGAATATGTTAAATATCAGTTAAATTATTCGTAGGTCAGTGCCAAGAGATGGAATGATTGATATGAAAGTGGTGCGATAACATAAAAACGTAGCCGTATAGATAAACATATGTTTAAAATGCCTACAATGTAAATAAGTAGATGCATAAATTGTTTTATGGTTGTATTAACAAGAACATATATACATACTAATACATATGTATATATATATATATATATATATATATATATATATAGAGAGAGAGAGAGAGAGAGAGAGAGAGAGAGAGGGAGAACGAGAGAGAGAAGGTTTTATATATGCATATAAAAACGTGGTCAGAAGTAAATAAATACACCAACAATGCATTCACAATTAAAGAAATAAAATATCGTTGAGGCATCTTTTTTAGGGTTATTTAATAAATTTCAAATTTCAGTACATCTTTGTTCATCCGAACAAAACTGGTAAATCTCTCGTGCCATTTTTATTTCTTTCTGAGTTTAATTGTTTTCTTTTTGTTTTCACACACACGCACACACACACACACACACACACACACACACACATATATATATATATATATATATATATATATATATATATATATATATATATATATATATATATATATATATATTAGTGTTGGGCCGATTAATCGAAATCGGAATCGTGAATCAGAAAATCGGAACTTTTAAAGGTATCGGAATCAGAAAAATTAATACCTATTTTCCAATGTCAGTAATGATTCTTTTAAGTGTCTTTTTCTATTTATTTTTATTAAAAAAATCTTCCACTACTGGTAGTAATGATAATAAATTGATTTTAAACTAACATTAAAACTAAAATCTACAGATCACCCATTACAGGTGTATTTTTTTAGGCTTGAGAAATGATCCGCATATTTAACGTGCGCTTTTACGGTCATTGGGAAAAATAACTACTTCATAGTGAAATATTTAGAGATTCATAAAAAAAAATCGGAATCGGAATCGGTAATTGAATCGGAATCGGGAAAATATTGGAATCATCCCACCACTAATATAAATGCGTATACAAGGTGAGTCACGGGAAACGGGTGTTTTTGAACGCTTCTTGCTTTCCTCGAGTAAGGAATAGGAAGTGAGCAACGTAGTCTTGAAATATTCGCAGTTTTGTTTTAAAAACATCCGTTTCCCGTGACTCACTCTATATATGATTGGATATACATGTATGTAGAGCAAATTAGTGTTAGCCGTAAAATAAATTATTTCTTATATGTTAGAAGCTACTAGCAAAAGATGTGTAATAATAGTTTTGTTTCCTTGTACAATTGTACGCAGTAGAAGTTGGAATTAATCTCCTAACAAAGCTTTATGAAGAAAATAGAATTAGAATACAGCAGTATGTCCTCTCTGTGTTTAAGACGAAATTACAATATTTATAGGACACTTATCTTTATTTATGCTATTGAGTCATCACTTAACAGTTTAGAAATTATTCGAAAGCAAAAGTTAATGATATTGTCAGGTATAAGTTGAAAAATACTCCGAGAGGATTAATAAACATGCACAACATTTGATTGAAAGCTCCTTTAGTATTTTTTTTATATCAGACTTCAAAAGAAACATGTGGAAATGTCTACGGGACCAATCCTATAGGTTTACTTTGATTATGAAGGCATTAATTTGCCATCGAGTGTAAAATGAAATGGTGTCTTGAAACTTTATTCTTATATAAACTAATATACAAAAAAAAAAAAGATCATCGTTAATGAAGGTGCTCCCGATAAAGAGACACGGTACATATTGACTGAAAGATAAAGGAAATATAAATACTAGCGATAATGTGGACGTATAAAAGCAATTGGCGTAATAAAACGATGACTGTCTTTTCCCAGTCCACAAAAGTTGTTGACCCAATTCACTTTTTACCTACTTAGTAGCTAATCATAAACTTTTCAAAACTTTTGGGTTTCATCCCGACTTATTTGGGGTGAGTAAATTATCCGAAGCACATTGAGATCTCTATGCCAATTTGCACATACACACACTTTAGAATAAACACACACACACACACACACACACACATATATATATATATGCAATATATATTTGTGCATACATATATATATACAATATATGTATATACATATGCACACACACACACACACACACACATATATATATATATATATATATATATATATATATATATATGTATGTATATATACATATACTATATGCGATATAAAATTATATATGTCTTTTCCTAATGTATTTTGGGTAAAACTAATAGGCCACAATAAAATGTGGTACATATATACCCCAACCTAAATATCCTTTTAACGACAACTCGGTGAAATAACACTTCCTTAATAAAAATTGATATCAAAATGTCAACAAGTCGAGGTTTTGACTTTCATTGGTCCCGTACGTATTCAGACGTAAAAGAGATGAATGGAAGCAAGTGTTTCAATCTGATTCGATTTAATGTAGCAACAAGTGTATGCAGACACAGACAGTGCATTTATGTTCGTTTTCCTAAAGTTTCCTTTTTTTCCCCACCTTTCTGTTTGCCTCTTCTTTCCTTAACCCCATCTCTTTTTTTATGTCCTTCCCTTTCCGTCGATAAAAACATGTTCGTGAAATCAGTTCGTCCCATAAAAGCCTTCAAAAGTTGCTGATTAAGCAAGCTAGTTCTCTTAAGCTGACTTATTCGAATAAGTCCGGACGGACACCCTTCGTAAAAATTGACAGAAAAAATATGCTTCGCTAGTGTTCGAGCTGGTAATTAGTAAAAACGTTAAGAGAGTGCTCAATACTATTGCAGAGCAAATATGTATTATTTTTATTGCCGTTTTATCTGTTTGGTTACATATGTTTCGGATGTGGGACCATGTTTACGATCCAACAGACTATATATATATATATATATATATATATATATATATATATATATATATATATATATATTAGTGTTTGGACGATTACTCGGAATCGGAATCGGGAATCGGAAAAATCAAAACTTTTTGGGGTATCGGTTTCGAAAAAATTGTGAATTTTCCGATGCCAAAAATGATTCTTTTAATTTTTATTTTATTTGGTTTTGTTTAAAACAAAATCTTCCACTGTTGGTAATAATAATGAATATATATTAATTTTCAATTACCAATAAAACTGAAATCTATAGATCATCATGAGTTATTACGGTAATCGAGAATAAAAAAAATACTTATATTGTTACATAATTAGAGATTTAAAAAGAATCGGAATCAGTAATTGTATCGGAATCAAGAAAATATTGGAATTGTCCCATCACTAATATATATATATATATATATGTGTGTGTGTGTGTGTGTGTGTGTGTGTGTGTGTGTGTGTGTGTGTGTGTGTGTGTGTATTTAAATGAGAAATTTTAATTAAGTTATGTAAATTAAAAATTTACAACAAATTTATTGTTTGACAAGAAAATTATTTCTTAATCCAATGATTTTCAATGAATGCTCATTTCATCGGAGGAAATGTTTTTAGTAAAATAAATAATAAAGATAATTATAAATTTTGCTTATTAGCACATCAATTGAAAAATAATATAAAAATATGTAAATTATACACACACACTATATATATATATATATATATATATATGTATATATATATACTAGCTGTACCCTGTCACGCGTTGCAGTGGCTCAATTTGGTGTAATGGAAAAATTTAATAAAAGAGAAAATGCATGTTTCTTATATTAGTACAGCAATCCACTGCAAAAAGTGAAAAAGAAGGCGAAACTGAAAAAAATGGTGCTCTTGCAGAATTTGATCTGGATCCTCGAGAGTTTCTGTCAATCATTCATGTTTTGGACTTGACCAACAATCAGTGGATGAAGCCGAACGTAGCAAAAATGTTGAAACGCTAAATGCTTTTTTTTTGTTGTTGTTTTAAAAAATGTGATTTAGTAATTAATATTTGGTTGATGGTGGGGGGAGGGGGGTTACTATACACAGATTCGAAAAAGTCGTCCAAAAACAAATAAATGAAAGCAAAGGTAAGGTAATTTACGTTTCTACCTAATTGGATAATTGTTTAGTGTTTTTATGTAATGTAAAATGTTTAATTGGCTCAAAAAACAGAAATGGTCGCGAATTCTGTTGAATACGTTAAGTTTGGGAAAGTAAGTTGAAAACTAAAAACTATACAAAACAGTGTCTGAAACTCACCGAACATATGTTACCATGACATAGGCTGGCATAATGGATAGGTTTCTGACAGTATTTTGTATAGTTTTTTTTTAGTTTTAACTCACTTTCTCTAACTTAAAGTAATCAACAGTGTCCACCACCATTTGTAGCTTTCAAATACACCAATAAACACTGTTTTTCGAGCCGACTAAACGTTACATTAAATGAAAAGGGTTTATATTACTAAACACAGATACAAAGAAGTTGTCAAAAAATAAATATATAACAAATAAATGTTATCAAAGGCAAGAAAAGTAAGTGTTCTACCTAACTGGATAAGATTTTAGTGTTTTCATGTAATGTATAATCGGTTCAAAAACATTCAATGTTTATCGGTATATCTGAAAAATACAAATGGCGGCAGACTGTATCGAACATGTTAAGTTTGGGGAAATTTTGGGAAAATGAGTTTAAACTAAAAATACTGTTAGGAACTCACTCAATATATGTTACCATGATGTAGGCTGGCATATAATCGGTGGTTTTAAACTTTTGCTCGATACAGGTGACGACTTTTAAAAATCCCTTTTAGTGATTACCTGGTATGAGGATATTTGTACAACTAAACGGCAAATCTGCTAAAAAAATCCGGTATTATTTTACTTTAAGGCCCGTTTCACGTTCATATATAACGAAATATTTTATTGTAGATTTCGGTGTGCTAAAAACGAATCTGCAAACCGTTTACGTAGCAAAAAAAAAGTTTTCATGACATTCATGAAATTACGTTTTCGAAAAGTGGGTGATCACTTTTCAATGTAAATTTAACTTAGAATGAGCACCCACTTTCTGGTCACCTGAGAGAGGGGCATTTTTCTGTTTCTTGGCTAAAAAGTTTTTTGTTTGATTTCTTTTGCATGGTAATAACCCCTGAACTCTGGGACTATTTTCCATTTAACAGCCGTAGCCTTCGTTTACGCTATGCGTAAGCATAAACGAAAGCTGTTTAGCCAATAAACATGGGAAAAAATCCCCCCTCTCTCAGGTGGCTAGAAAGTGGGTGCTCATTTTAAGTTAAATTTACATGGAAAAGTGATCGCCACTTTTTCGAAAAAGTAATTTCTTCATATCATAAAAACTATTTTTTTGTGACGGAAACGGTGTGCAGATTCGTTTTTAGCACACCAAAATCTACAAAAAAAAAAATTTGTTATTTACGAACGTGAGACGCACAGCCCTTAATGGAAAATTATATCAAAAATCCGGGGGAAAATAGTTTTCAATAAAAACAGCAAATGAATTCGATAGAAAAAAAATGGATGCTATTTTTTTTTCTTTCTGTGTGTTTCTTGGCTTAAAAGTCTTTTTGTTTGATTTCTTTTGCATGGTATTAACCCCTGAACTCTGGGACTATTTTCCATTTCACAGACGTAGCCTTTGTTTATGCTATGCGTGAGCATAAACGAAAACTGTTAAATATGCATTCGCGTACCAAACTGCCTTGTCAAAAAAACCTTTAAGCTAATAAACACGAAAATAAATGCCCCTTCCTCAGGTGGCCAGAAAGTGGGTGCTCATTTTAAGTTAAATTTAGATGGAAAAGTGATCACCCACTTTTCGGAAAAAAAAATTTCTTCAGATCATGAAAACTATTTTGATACTCCTTTGGCGTTGAGTTCCATGGCGACCCGCAGAATTATTTAATGGTCGTTCCCTTAGTTCCCCCCTAGTCAAGGCTAACGCATGCGCACATTTTTTATTTATTTACTTACGTGGTGGAGTTTCTATACTGATAGTTTTTTTGAAATTTTTGCACTGGATTATTATTGATTGAACACTAACCAGATTATGAAAAAAAATTGAAAAAAAAAAATCATTTCAACATTTGAAAGGGATACTCACTTTTTAGTTACCACGTTCTGGTAAATCGGTCACTTTTTATTTATTTTTTATTTTTTTTCTAAATACGGAAGTGTCTTCGGGAGATATAAAATGGTCGCATGTTGACGAAGCAATGTATCGGGAGGCGTACGAGATTAAAAATTATTGGTAAATTTTTAGATTAGGTCCACCTCCTCAATTTTCTTTTAAATGACGACTTGAAATGGTTTTCGACTATGCTGAATACGAAAATCGCATCGAAATTTTGCAGAAATAAGTAGTTATCAAGATATAAAAAGTTGTATTATGCATTGTAATCTTTGGCGGCCATCTTTTTTACGTGTGTGTATTTGTTTATGGCGCGTGTGCACGTAAAAAGATGGCCGCCGAAGAATACAATGCATAATACAACTATTTATTTCCGCAAAATTTCAATGCAATTTGCGTGTTCAGCATACTCGGAAACCTATAAATATCGTCATTGAAAGGAAAATTGTGGAGGTGGACCTAATCTAAAAAAATACCAAATTATTAAACATTTCTCCAGCATGTTAGTGAAATTTATAATACTTTAAAAAAATTAAAAAGAAACAAAACAAAAGTTTTGAAAAAAAACTCACCTTTCACAAAAACAATTTTAAAAAAAAACACAAACTGACTAAATAAGTAAAAAAAAAAATAATTAAAAATCTCGAAACTTTATTTTCATGAAAACAATAAAAAAAAAAGTCCTGTTCTCTCTATTTTTTTTTCTTTGAGAAACAAATATATTTCTGACTTACAAATGCGGTAGAGACTCATTATTTTTACTTTCTATGGTTTTGATATACCGCGTTTTTATTGCTTACAAAATGGGTGACTGATTTATCAGAACGTTGTAACTAAAAAGTGAGCACCACTTTCAAATGTCGAAATAATGATTTCTTTTTTACATTATTTTTTAAATAATCTGTTTAATTAGTGTGCAATCAATAATAATCCAGTGAAAAAAAATTCCAAAAACCTATAAGTATAGAAATTAAGCATGGGAGTAATGTTTGTACAACAACGTCGCCTTTCGCACTTTTACAAACATTTTTTTAAAAAGTAACTAAACCATTTATTGATAATTTGTCACGTTTACAAACATTTATTTATTTGCGTAGGCTTAACTCCTTTCATGAATAAGAAAAGTTTTACTCTTTAAGAATAATAAAAGGAAAAAGTTACTGAACATTTATAAAAGGACTTCTTTTCATGAAGGCCATAGGAATAGTTGGCCGAAAATTCGTGAAACAACAACAATAAATAAAAATGGTGCTAATGCAGAGAGCCGCGCTATTTTTTAAATCATATTTCCACGTTTAAATAACGTTTTACGATATGTTTTTTTTTTATTTATTCAATTGTAAGGTTAAAGTACAGAATAGGTACAAAACATCCTTACCTCCCCATGTTAAGAATGACTTTTTAAATAATAACATTATTTCAGCACGGATCACTCTCTGCATGAGTAATCTTATATAGAAAAAAAAAACTCAAAAGCAAGCAACAAACTTTTTTTTTTGGCCTTATATAATAAAGAAAAGATGTGTAAATTAAAAAATTTGGAAGATAAACAAATGAAATATGTTTTTTTTTTGTTTTGTTTTTTTTTACTTATCGAGTTAACAGAAAATTAAACCTTTCGTCAATTCGTGGCTGTGAAATGAATCGAACCGGAAGTTCAGTTTTATCAACAGAACAGATTCGCAGAAACGTTAAATAAATATATTTATTTTATTTAATATTTTAATTTTAATTAGGTAAATTTATTTTAATAACATAAAAACATACCTCGACTCTAAAAATGGGTTGTCTGAAAATTTCAAATAAATTGGTAACGTATAAACATGGTTTTATTTCTTTAGAACGAACCAACTTTACATTTTTATATATATAGATATATATATATATATATGAACAAATGATTAATAAAACATGTTAAAAGACATCTTGAAAAAGAGTTAAAAACATATTTAATTTTAAAAAAGGAAGCACAAGATAAGTGGATAATCCGTAATCCGCGGAGTTTCGAAGAAATACTCTCCTTCTCATCAGAGGGCAGGAATTAGCAAAATGAAGGATCGGATTTTGCATATAAAAGTATTTAATGAAACTACAAGTAAGTCACAGATCTTACTTGGTTAAAAAAACGGTGAGGTAAGGGGAATAGGAGGCAAAAGAAAAATGATAAAAAGATTTCACATGAATGGGTAGTCCGGTGAAGGGTAAAAATCCAAAAATGGTAAATCCAAAACGGTCGAATTTAAAATTTCAATCCAATGGGTAAATTCCAAATGGTCCAAAATAATCCAAAGGGCAGAGTTCCTTGGAAAAAATCACAAATGGAATGAATTCCAAATCGTTAAAAGAAAAGCACTGGAGATAAAATTTAAAACACGTCTGTCAAGCCTGGACGAATCAAAAAAATTAAGGTTTAAAAAAAAAAAAAAACGAAAAGCGGTGAAAGTTTAAATTTGAAAAGCAAGGTCAAACGTACCCAGACAAAAAGCGCGAAAGTTAGCGTTAATAATTAGGTCAGCTTAGATATGCACGTGAAAGTCCCAGAATTAAATTAAGAAAACTGATCAGAGGAACAAATAAATGGCCAAGTTTAAGAAATGGGGCGTCTGTTATATATATATATATATAAAAATGTTATTTTTATATATATATATATATATATATATATATATAAATAACATTTTTTTTATATATATATAACAGACGCCCCATTTTTTAAACTTGGCCATATATATATATCAAAATTTATGTATTCAAATTTTATGGTTTGAAAAGTTAATCTTCAAATACAGAACTTTTTATTGCTTGAAACCAAGAATATAATTAAATAACTCTGTTTCCTTAACCAATGAGTTTCCGATGCTTATTCATCTCCTCAGAGGAAAATATTAGCAAGTGTTTTTATTGGTTTGCACCTGATTTACTAAAAGCAATAAACATAGAAAATTAAAGTTATTAAACCCTGATACCTTGGAAGGACTACAAGACGCGATGGGCCTCCTTACTACCAGGAATTTCGATTTCAGAATTAAACATTCATTTTGAATTTAAAGTGCAATTTCTTTTTTCTGTCTCAATCTCAAGTTCCTTTATTCTATGTATCTAATATGTTTTAATAACTTTAATTATATATATATATATATAATGTTATATATATAATGTTATATATATAATGATATATATATAATGTTATATATATAATGTTATATACAAATAATGTTATATATATAATGTTATATATATAATGTTATATATATAATGTTATATATATATAATTTTATATATATAGAATGTTATATATATAATGTTATATATATATAATGTTATGTATATAATGTTATATATATAATGTTATATATATAATATTATATATACAATGTTATATATATAATATTATATATATACAATGTTATATATATAATATTATATATATACAATGTTATATATATAATGTTATATATAATATTATATATATAATGTTATATATATAATGTTATATATATATGTATATATATATAATGTTATATATATGTACATATATAATGTTATATATATGTACATATATATATATATATATATATATATATATATATATGTTAAAAATACCCAAAGGTAATATTTTATTACTTAATTGGAATTCATTTTTGAGATGAGCATTATATATATTAATTTTACCACCTGACGAAGGCCAGAGGAATAGTTGGCCGAAACCTCGTGAAAAACAACAACTACTAAAGATGAAAACAACAACTACTAAAGATTAGAATAATAGTCCGAAATAAAAATAAATTAATACCCAAAGATAAATCATATTTTTTTATTATTATTTATATTTTATTTTTAAAATATAGGATATTCGTCCACCCAAACTTGCAACTTCCCTCAACAGTCTTTTAAAGAAAAAAAATTAATTGAGAAAATCATGGCCCGACATTAAATTTTAAATCATAAGTAGGGCTATGACCACAGCATATTCTTTTCATCTTTTGACTCTCAAGTGGTTATCCGTTGATATCCTCTATGCTTTTATATAGAGTTATGTAGTTCTCGGTTGATTAACTGTGCCTTACCACGGCCACCGAGATATAGAAGGCCTGATAACTGAAAAATGCCTGCAGGCAATGTAGGTAAGATTTGTCGGACTGTCAGACTGTCAATACTACTACTTTTGAAAAGAGCAGTAAAACATTTTTAAAAGAAAAGAAAGGAACAGTTTGATTACTACTGAAACTGAACTTTATTCAATATAAAAATTATCTGTGTAAGATTACGTAATTTTAAAGCAATATACAATTTAATACAGATAAAACTGAATTATGAATTGAGGGAACAAATAATTAAAAAGCATATTAAACACAATAATTTTAGGATTTATTTATGTGCATATGTGCGTCAATAGTATTTTTTCTTCGTAACGTCTGAAACTGTTGGAATTATCATTCTGGATTCTGTAACATGTATTCTAGGCCATAAGATATGTCACGAGGTAAATTATTATTTTTAAACAATAATATTTACAGGAGTATCACTGAAACCGTATCATATCTACCCATAAAAAAGAAAGAAACTGAAACTGTAAACTAATGCGAAACCTATTGTTTACACACGGGACACATGTGGCAAGGGTTGCGAAATCTCCAACCACACCTCTTCTGTATCGGCACTGTCCAGTGGCAAGGGGAACTCCAGGACGAATTGAAACAATGCCGAGATAAGCGGAGAGCACATACAGAAACTGGAAGTTCCAAGTAGTTACCCATCTGGTATTGGCCAGGCCTATCGTTGCTTAACTACGGTGATATAACGAGAACCGTTGTGTCAAACATGATTATGCCGTATATAATAATCGTTCTGGTTACTTGGCATCACCCGGCAATTCTCTAGATAACATAGTGAGTTGCGAGAAACTTTTGTACATAAATAGTGTGGACGATAAATTCATCATGTAATAAAAGCTAATGGGATCATTTCGAGTAGGTAATTAAAATAACACTGAAATATTGTCACACTGGCATGGAAATAAAATACATACCCATATGGAAAAGTACATTTTTTTGTTGACATCCTCGTCTCGAGAGGCGGTTCCTTTGGTGTCAGCCCAAACGAAATAGTGTAGACGAGAGTTGGCTCTCATGACAAGGAAAAGTGAAGTTTCTCTCCAACCAGCAAACCAACTTTGTTTTATTACCGCAATTGTGCCGGTTCATTAGAAAAGGTGAAACGTTTGATAACCTAAGGAGCTACAGATATTTATGGTGCTATTTTTTTTTCTGGGGAGGGTGGAAACTTGTAGGTACTTTCTCAAGGTTTTTGGATACGAGAAAAGAATGGGTATGCTAAATTGATTCTTTGTTGTTTAAAGTCATTTTATATCACTGCGTATACCCGGGAAATCAAGCCATGCGTGAAAGACCACGTTCGAAGTTTATTTATATATATATATATATATATATATATATATATATATATATATATATATATATATATATTTGACGTCTTTGTTCTTTGCTTTTTTTTTATTTGCTTTATTACGTTTTTTTTTCTTTGCTTTATACCACAACCGATGCTAGATGTTTGCATTCAAGTCCCACTGCAAGTTATGGTGTTCCACCACTAATTTTATATTTACCTACTTCTTCGATATTATATGTATGTATATATAAAGTTTACATTGAAATTTCGATTAGGTTACGCAGGTGTCGAAAGGTAGTATAGCGGTTGAAGTGCCTACCGTAAGCTCTACGGTCGTGTTTCGAACCTGACTTGAGGCATCTGCTTGTCTAGCCGAAATGAAGACCTGTGAAGAAGCAAGTGCCAACATCAGGAATTATGTAAATTTTAATAGTTATTTATATTCATAGTAATTATGAATATATAAATATACTTTTAATCGCAGTCTTTATGCGTATGTAATCTATGAGCCCCTTTCACCAAACTTTCACGAAAAACACTCATCTAGTTGTAACAACTATCAATAATTCCCCACCACTCTTTATCTGTGCCTTAACCTAAACGTAGATCCCATGAACAAAAACTATTTCTTAGAATTGCACGCCTGTGGAACTCTCTACCGTGTGCCTGCTTTACAATTCGGTAGTATTCAAGTTCAATGTAAACAAATTCTTGATGTACCGTCCTCTTAAGTAATCCAATTTACCAAATTCCTACTACTAACGATTACTACGACATTTTCCTATTGACTACTGTACACTTATTAACCCTGATCCTCGAGTGACTTCCGGGCCTTGTGAGCTTTATAACAATAATATACATAATTTAGGTATTTAAACTTTGTGGTTTGAAAAGGTTAATTTTCAAATATAGAATTTTTTTATTGTTTGAAAAAAAAAAAGATACAGTTTCCTTAACCCATGAGTTTTCGATGTTTATTCATCCTCTCAGAGGAAAAATATTAGCAAATGTTATTATTGGTTTGCACCTTATTTGCTAAAGGTAATAAACATAGAAAATTAAAAGTTTTAAAAAAATTTTTAATCATTTTAGCTACATAGAATAAGAGAAATTAGATATTGAGGCACTAGGTAACAATCACATGTAAACATTTTCCTTTGTTTCAAAGATATTTTATTTGCTCTATCATGTATATTGAGCAATTTTATTTAGCTAGGATTGTCTTATATAAAATATTACATCCAATAATATTTTTTAGGACCGAAAATCAGTGGGTTTGCATACCAGTAGATATATTGCATTTCATTATTCTGAGATATATATATATATATATATATATATATATATATATATATATATATATATATATATATATATATATACCAAACAAATGACAAAAGTCTATATTCCAAATTTTATGATGTTGACCATCTTACAATCTAGCGATAGTTATATTGGAAGCGAAATATTGTAACTACTTGTGGGTGGGAGAACTAAATTGATCTTTGTGATATAGGAGAAGAATAACCTTTATTATATAATGAAGGTAGGCGTATAGCAAATCTGGCATAGTGGGATTTAATATGTGTGTACAATATGCGTGGAGAACACAGGGTAAGTGAATTGAGAGAAGATGCTTATTTAATCATATCCATTAATGGGTTATAGCTATGGAAGGGGTTTACTTGTAATAGGGGATTTATGATATGTTGATATATTTTAGAACGGATATCTTAACTTATAAAAGTACTTTAATGAAATATAAGTTATTAGGAATAATACTTTACTAAGATAATAAATGTGATGAGATGAATTATAAGGGATAAAACAGAGAAAGTTTTTTTAAAAGATTAAGATGCAGGATAAACAGGTAGTAGAATAAGAAGATAAAAATATAAGAGTATGAGAGAAACAAATATAAAAAATATAATAATTATAGAGTAATAATAAATAATAAAGGCATAAGCAATACAAAGAAATCTTATATAGGAGTATAAAATATATGTATAAAATAAATATAAAAATATAAAAAATATATAAAGAGACAAGTGAAAAAAAGAAATGAAATAAAATGAAAATACGACAATACAGAATTTTTTTCAGTAAGAGAAAGTTCTTAAAGGCAGAGGAGTAGAGATGTTTTTCAAAGAAGTCATGTCTTTGTTAATTTTAGGTCCTTCTTGAGTGCAAAGCAGTATCGAAATATATTTTTTAAAGCATTAATTAATAAATAGAATTTCCTCTGTGATAAATGCAGTCCCCATCCAGTTTAAATGGTGATTCAAGGTGACATGTTGCGGTTAGTGATAAAAATTTTGCAATCTTTAAGATATTAAAGCTAGGAGAAAAAGGTTTGAAACAACAATTAATTTCAGTATGCAGGTTTCTCATAACCGGGGTGAAAATATGTTGGTTGATGATGTAGGTATTTCTGATTTCAATTTTCGTATCACAAAAAGATCCAAGTAATGTTATAATTACTTATAGGAGTAATTTCTTAGTTATAGATAAGAGGAAACCAAATTGTTGGGAATAAAATATAACACAGTTCGATTTTTTTTGTAAATGCAATTTTTGTAAAATTCACTTTTTCTATCTCATTGAGATTTGATCTCTTGGAAGAAGGGGCTAGTAAAGCTTAACGAAATCTTTAATTTTTCGTAACTAATTGCGTTAAACATTGTTATGATTATGTAGCGATATTACAAAAATATTTATCTAAATATAAATGTAAAAGTATATATTACTTTATGTATTATTGAGCACTCTTATATAAACCTCATCAAATTTATTTGATTTTAGCTTTGAAGATTCTTAACCGTCAATAATTACACACACACGCACGCACGCACACGCATATATATATATATATATATATATATATATATATATATATATATATATATATATATATATATATATATATATACAGCTGAAATCATTGCAGCTATTTATATAAGACCGCATTAACCTACCCTTAATCAGGTCGCATTCCGAAATAGTACCAAAACACTTAAATGCCTCGGATAACATCCCCCACCACACCCAACACTGACCCTAGAAGTGGCACGCTCTCCCGTTCCCCATGATATAATCCCCACCGCCGCCAGCAGACCCACTGACCCTTACTCGCTCCTTCGTTCACAATCCATCTACTATTTAAACAAATCTACCCATAATTCCCACCGAAACCCCCACACAAATTCCTGAAGATGTATAGATGAGTACAGGAAAAGTTAAAAGTTAAAAAAAAAAACGCGGACTCTTCGAGAAGAAAAAAGGCTTGGACCATACATCTATACCTTCGAAGTATATACAAAAAGACCGAAAAGGATGTAACAATGTAAAAGAATGTAACTACCGGAACTGAATGTCCAACAATGTTTAACATCAAACATAGTATACAAATGTGAAGTTATAACAAGTAATGAAACTAAAGTATATCTAGGGAGCACCGGAACTTTCTTTAATGACAGATATCGTAGTCACCTAACATCGTTTAAGCAAGACACTGAGAAAGAAAATAACACTACAAGTAACGAAACCAACAACAATAAAAACAATAGAAGAGATAATAACAATAATAGAAACAATCACAATAATGAAGACAGCAATAGAACTAATAGCAATAACGAAAATAACAAGAAAAGACACAGCAACATAAACGAAAATGTAGAGCGAGTACATTAAAAATAAACGAAGAAAATAGATCAAACCACCATGAAAGAATAATGTTAGCATAAATAGAACAACCAAAATGGAAAGTAGAATACAATTAAAAAACTGAATAAATATTTATATTATTTTGATTGGAATTCATTATTGAGATGAGTATTATTTATATTAATTTATTTATTGCGGACTATTATTCTCATCTTTATTAGTAGTTGTTTCATGACGCTTCGGCCAACTATTCATCTGGCCTTCGTCAGGTGGTAATCGCGACGGATAGGAACTTCGAATCTCCTAACTGTATTCTCAGCAATCACTACCATCCATAGTTGTTGTCGACTCTCCACGTTTTTTGGCCAAGTAAGCCTCTGGACAGCTTTGGGTAGGATTGAAACGCTATCTTCAGACAATTCTCATCTGGAACCGTAGAGATTTAACGTCTCTATCAACTGCGTCAACTGAGAATACAATTAGGAGATTCGAAGTTCCTATCCGTCGTGGTTACCACCTGACGAAGGCCAGAGGAATAGTTGGTCGAAACGCTGTGAAACAACAACTAATGAAGATGAGAATAATAGTTCGCAATAAATATATCAATATGAATAAATATTATTAAAAATAAATCAAATGAAAAAGAAATAAACATTTAAATGAGAAAATGAACAAAAACCAAAACGTATAAAGTATAACGTATAACTATAATAATAAAAATAACTCTAATAATAAAATATATTCCATGAGAGTGACCTTCTCTTGAAACTTAGACCTTAACTAATAAATAATAATTCGAAACAAAACAAAATGAATATTAGAATAAATATGCATAAATGTAGTAATAAAAGTTATTTTAAAAAATAGGAAAGAATAAATAACGGGGAAAATTGGAAATTAAGACTAAAACAGAAAATACAAAAATTAGGTTTAAAACAAGAATTTTGGTTTTCACGGTACCCAACATAGCCGACCTGTTACAACGTGAGGATGGAATTTCTTTTCCCCAAACGAAGGCATCAGGTTTATCATGTACAAGGTTATCTTTTTTTTTTGGTAACATCGAATGGAAATCACATCTGATGAGTTGGTGAGAAAAGAGATTCTTATGAAAAAATAAAATCATAAAATTGCTATCCCATTAACGAAACGGTTGTAATGAAGAGATGTGGAATGCAATAAAAAGAGTTATAAAAAAGAAAAATTTAAGTATTTGAATTTCAACAACGTTTTGCACTATATATATATATATATATATATATATATATATATATATATATATATATATATATGCAAACAAGCAAAAGCTTGCATGGTTCCTTGACTGATTTTGGCTATTTTCTCCATTTTAATCCCTGGCATGTTGTATAACATCAGGGTAAAACAGCCAAATGACACTGTTTCATGACAAACAATGAATAAATTTGAATTCGGTACCATTAAAAACCTCCTATAAGTATAAATTTTTTGAGAAAAATAAAAATGACCCCCAAAAGGAGTGTTTTGTACCCCTAAAACACGCCGGGGCTCAAGCCCCACAATTTCCCCAGGGAAAAGTATTACGTTTCCATATGTATATTCATATGGTCTTGCTTTGGGGTAATTTTCAGCAAAATCTAAATCTTGGAAAAGATTCTATTGTGAGAACAACTACCAAGATTAGAGCAATAGTCCAAACTATCTAAATTAATACCAATCCTCATCTCAAAAAATTTAAAACAATTTAATTAACTGGAATGCGTCAAATTTATAGAAATTTTGTTCAACTGAAAAAAATATATATTTGAAAACTTTAGAAAATCGAGTAGTACTGATAATTTTGGTAATTAAATGAAAGAACATTATTAATTTGCCGAATTTCCGCGTTAATTCCTATTTCAGTCACATAAATTCTTTAGAGTGAAATGATTTTGCCTTTCTTTAAAAAAATTATCTCTACTTAAACCATGTTTGTAATAATAATAAAAATGACGACGTAAAAGGTGTTATAGCGGGTTTGGAACTTATGTATGACACGGACCAAGATACACAGTTGCTAGACTATGGATTATTGTTCAAGGCCAAATGTTTAAGAAAACAATTTAATAAAAATGATATTGTAATACTTAAATTTAACTTGTAAATACTATTTAACAAATAGCGCGCGTCGTTAAATGCAAAAGCACCAAATAACATTTATTTTATCAAAATAAAATTGTAAAAAACATTTATTGTATCAAAATATAAGACACGTATGCATTATACAGACGAGGCCATTTTGTTTTGTTGAGTTTCATTGAGCGACGGATAGGGGACGAAAATTTTCAACCTCATTCGACAGTGAGATACTTATACATTACACTCGCGGGGCTATTTTTATTTTGGAGTTTCATTGAATGACTTATATGGGGCAAAACTTTTCAACCTGATTCAATATTGACAATAATTAAAACAACATTTCGCCATAGTTTTACTTTAATTCAAACAATATCTTTTATCAAAATTCTGTTTTTCTTTTATGGCGACTTCTTTTCGTAAAATTGTTTGAAAAAGATCCAATGTTGCTTTAATTTTTATTAAAACTCTATTTTCTTGTGTTGAGTTTCCGTTAAATTTTTGGAAAAAAAATCCAATGTTTCTCGAAGACAGAGTTAGACACAAGGTCGGTTTTAATGTGGGAAAAAAATATATAAGTTGTCTCAGTCTAAAAGGATTTCTCCTCCACTGACTGAGGACAGAAAAGAGGATAAGTAGTATCAGAACAGATACTACACTTTGCTCTTAACCAAAAGGCCAAGTAATTTTGCTTTAAAACAGAAAATGTATTTTTTCAATAAATGATTTTACAATAATATTTTGATATAGTTTTACTAGCAGGACCCGTTAACCAGCGTTGCCCGGTGGAAGCATACCCTCCCTCTCGTAAAAAATTAAACTACGGTAGCCAATCCCTAAATTTCCAATGTTAAGAACAGGTTTCGCAATAGACACCTCAAACCGTCTCATGTTTAGAACGTATGTAATATACATCCCCAACCTCGATATGGTAAGAATGGTTTTTGGAACAGTACTCCATTTTATGAGGGGGGTTGTCAAAGTATTTGCCCCAAATTTAACCTTGAAAATCGTTGTCAGCAACCCACCCGTAAAAAAAACTATAAACCAAAAAACAAATCGGGGCCTGGCAGTGTCGGGCAGAGAGAAGTAGATTTGTTTATCGCGCGTATGAATTACTATGCATAATTCATATCTTTACATCTCGAATCTGATGCAAAAATAATAAAAATGAATTTTTTCTGGTATTATTTTACTTGGAGTGTAATAATGTGTTTTATATAAAAATAAATAGTTTTAATGATTTGTCTATCTGTCAACAAACGGATCATCCACAGTAATAGTAACTAATAACAAAATAAGAAAAAGAAACGACCCCCACCTAAAAAAAAAACAAACGAAACAAAACAAAAAAAAAAGAAAATAGGATCGTGTAAAGGGTTAAAAGACGCTCCCAAATTGAAAAATAAATAATGGAACCCGTGCGTTCGTTTCCGTTCTATCGCTTTTTTTAATCTGTATGTTGAAGTAGTTTAAACTACATTCGTTACTTTATTGCAAGAATAACCGGCAGTTATGCATTTACTCCTGGTCAGGTCGGAAATATGGTCGACAAGTATGGAAGAGACATATCATTTGATTAAATATAGTGATATGTCTCTTCCATACTAATCGGCCATATTTTCGACTTAGCTGGGAGTAAATGCATAACTGCCGGTTATTTTACGCGTTTCATTACTTAAGATTTTGTTTTATTTGGTTCGATTCAACAGAAAAATGTGAATGCTTTATTTTTAATCTTAAATTGTTATGTGTAAGTACAGTATTTTTTTCTTGAATAATAGTGAACGTATTTTTCTAGTGTACACGTTTTATTATTTTTATGATAAAACGTGAATGTATGTACAGCATAAATTGTTAGGTGAAAGTACCTTATTTTTTCACGAAAAAAGAAGTAATCGTTTATTTATTTATGTTGCCTATTCACGCCACTTTGATGTAGGGACTACTATCTAGGGCATAATTGCAGGAATACTATGTATTGAGTTGAGCGGCAAAATGTCTGTTTACATTATACATTTTTTATGTTACTATCCATGAGCGAATAGTAAGACAGATGGGAGGGGTTTAGTGTAGGTGCATGAACAGCAATAAAAATTCTCTCTCTCTCTCTCTCTCTCTCTCTCTCTCTCGAAATATATATATATATATATATATATATATATATATATATATATATATATATATTTACGTAGTTTTTGTTGTTGATTTTTTAAACCGTTTATGTCTCCACCTTGGAAATTCGGTGTTTTCTTAGAAAGTTGCCCACCTTTTATTTGGACGTATTTTATTTATTTTTTTTATTATTTTTTTTTTAAACAGTAATATACGTACACGAGTGTTTCGGGGTACTACTCCTCTTCAGCGTAGCTTGACTGTTGTGAGGACTCGAACCTTATGTATTTTAGTCCAGCGTCTTAATCCATCATGCCATAGGCAATTTATTGTTTAGTTTTTATCGTTTATCTATTTACGTAGTTTTTGTTGTATATATATATGTATATATATGTGTGTATATATATGCATATATATATGTATATATATGTATATATATATGCATAAACATATATATATTCACATATATTTGCTTCCATAGTCTCTTGCTCGCTGTTCTGTAAAACCTCCAAGTTTGTGGTTACAAGCCGGTTTATTTATGCAGGAAAAATAGTAAACGGAGTTATATATTTAGGAAAAAAAGCAAAATAATAATTGGTTTGTTTTAGGTTAAAATGATTGCATGTTGTAGAAATAGCACACGTTTTGTAATGTCTAGCGTGTTCGTTCATTTAAGAAAAATGTGTAGTCCTGAATGAGCGATTTTACAACTCGCAGACAATGAGAATTGCTGGAACTAAATGCGGGAGAAATTATAATTTTTTATTAACGGGAAAAGGACGGGTAATATTTTGTGTATGAGTTTATGAGCCGGTTACGAAGGTAGACAGGACGATATATGTTTAATGTTTACATTTGTTCCCAGTGTGGGCTGGTGGCGGGATGAGCATTTTTGATTTAGAGGGTAAAAATAATCTACATCCTGTAAAGATATTGGCGATCTTGATGATATTTCTTCTGGAATGTAATGTAGGATTTTATTATAATGAATAAATGTGTATAAAACGGTGTTCTAAAGTTACATAAGATGGTGGGTGATAGTTTAGAAATAATAAATTACTGTGGCATCTGTTATTGCAAAGCTACAGTAATTTGGTCCCGAGGGAAATTTCTGCAATCATTTTATTATATAGTTGATATATCCGGGCGTGTATATATGTGTGAATATATATGTGTGTGTGTGATGCTCTTTCTAGTTTTCTGTTTTGCGCATTCTCTTGTGTTCATCCATATAATTTCTTAGATTTTCAGAATGACGAGTAAGCAGCCCATTCTCGCTTCCTCTCTGTGTAGTTCCTTATCTCTTTCTCACTTTTTCCTTCATTACTTATGCTATTGTATTTTTCTCTCTCCTTTTCCCTTTTTTTCTCTATTCCTACCTCTCTCCCATTTTTTATTTGTTTTCATAGTTTTTTTTTCTGTTTGATGTTTTTATCTCAATGTATGACATTTATTGTTTTATTCCCCCTATCTAAAAAAAAAAAAAAAAAAACAGAATAAAGAGAAAACGGTTCCCCTTTTCTCCATTTCACTTTCGCCCACTCTATCGTTTTCCAACGTTAGTTTCTGTCCTATTCCATTTATTCCCTCTCTCTCTCTCTCTCTCTTTCTCTCTCTCTCTCTCTAGGCTTTTCTTTCTATTCTAATGTTCTGTTGCTGTCACTTTCCCTTTTACTGTTTATGTTTCTTCTCACTGCCTAAACTAAAATCATATAAAGTAATACACCTACTGTGTTGTGTCAGACATTACGAAATCATAGAATAAAATGCAAAGAATTATCATCATAAAAAAAACATGGCGGAAACATAATCTATACTCAGAGCCGTGTAGTAATGAACGCGACAAAAAAAATTACACGCCTCATTTTTTTTTTTTTTTTACTTTTCCACCCGCACAAAAGCTTCTTAACTCTTTTTTCATATATATTTCTTTAACATTCTGAACTTAGAAATTAGACGACTAGCATTAATGATATGTTTTTTTTTTCGTTCTCTTACTTTTTTAAAGAAAAGGGATTTGTTTTGTCTTTCTCGTATAATTACGACCGTCGAAAATCCGCCCGATTCCGACTTGAGGGATTTCGGTCGGAATGCATGATATCAATCGTCGATAAACGCCGGGTTGGTTACGTAAATGTTATCTATGGCGGTGAAGGAGTGTAAGACGACGCGGTGGTAGCCGTTAAAGACGGCATAATGTAGGAGGTGATAGTAATCGGAGACAGCGTTATACCGATACAGAATAGAATGACCATAAAGAGGATTAAGGGGTTGAAAGATCCGTCATTAGCAGAAAGATATTCAGAGGAAGACAACATTGAAAGAATGCAGAGTTTAAGCAAACACGTCGAGTCATGTATGCAAGCATGCACAAACACGAACACACAAATACATTCATATAGAGAGAACTTGAATACCTACTAGACACTATCGTCAAGTGTTTAACGTCTCTCTGTACAGGGGTTTGTCAGAACAACCTGGCATGAGGATACTTTTCCCTAGAAGTAAACCCTGACCAAATATTCAAAATTACATAGTATTCGCTGCCCTAATAAGATCTCCTCACTATGGCTAACTTACATTAGTTTTTACACGGAATGGTGCACTTTCTCCAAGTAATCTTGCATCAAATAGCAGCGCAAAGCTGGATACTCCACCAGATTAGATAAATTCTTGTCCTGGAATCCAGTAAGACCAAGAGACAAAAACAAAAGATATACTACAACATATGAAAATAATTAATTGGGAATTATATTCCCAATTTCTTTTCTAAACAAGTGTTTGAAAAATAAAGAACATTAATGGAACATTCGAATATCTATCTATCTCATAGACTTCAAGTGTTAGCCCCAGGTAATGGGCTCCTTGATTTCTGAGAACTTTCACTGAAGCAAAATAAAACAAAAAAGCCATATGCATACACGTGTGTTGCAATATTCTTTAGCTAATGAGGGGGTATGTTCCCTCGCAGTTGGAAGATTCTATTTATAAACGATGCTGCTAGGAACTGACGAAACAAATTAATTCACGTTCCGCTACAACCAATCAGAAACCAGAATTGCTCCATAAATATTAAACCTTTTCTGTAGCAACTTCGCATATGTTTTCTTCGTGTCAACGCAGGAAGAATCTTTGCTCTGTGGCTTCCAACTCAAGAACTATCTACTGAGAACCATTCACCTCCAGAACTTGTGTAGAACAACTAACCATCGGAAACTGTTCTGTCTACTGAAAACCACTCACCTCCAGGACTTGTATAGAACATCTAACCATCACAAAATGTACTGAAACTAAAGGTAATGAGCACAGGCGCGGCTTTATTTCGATGGATCCGAATGAAAATTAGAATTGTGGCAAGTGAAACTTTTAGGATATCTACGAATGCAAAAGCTACATAAATACTTCTGGCACAACCTGAAAACAGAAACGATTCCGACTAAACTGTCTTTGCGGAATTAATACAGTGTTTAGATGACCGAAGTCTATCATTGGTAATGAGAGAAGCCCTGGACGATAGTTGCAAAGCATTGAACATATTGGGAGAGCATTATTTATCGAAAGGAAAACCCAAAATTATATCTGTATATACTGAACTGACCTCCCTTGAACGAATAGAAGTCGAAACAATTACAGATTCTATTATAAAAGCCGAAATACTTCAAATTCTTTAAAAATCTCTGGTGATGTTATTAGCGACAGTCGGTTAATTTCCATGGTCCTCAAGGGATTACCGAGTGATTTCAAGCCATTTACCACCGTGATAACAAAAAAAGACAACTCCATGACTTTTAATCAATTCAAGGTATCATCATCATCATCATCATCATCATCATCATCATCATGGATATTCTTGTCCCCGTCATCTTCATTGTCTGCGAGACGTTTCAAATGATTGTATGTATGTATGTATGTATGTATGTATGTATAGGGCATGTCATATGCTACTGGTACCATGTAACCCAGTACTACCTGCCTCATGGTCGGGTCACCGGCGACTAAACTGGTTCCCCCACCAGACTTGTTTGATGAGGAGGGCGGTTAGTCTCCCTCAAGGATTAAAAACAAGACCTTCCAAAGGGCGAATGAACTCTTTTTCTGGGTCAACAGCCAACTAGCACCGTGTATATTTGTGTGTGTGTGTGTGTGTGTATGTGTATTGGGGTAGAGAGGGCTCCCGTAAGCCGTGGTGAAGGGAACCTTTCTAGGAGAAGCAAATCTCTGATTTAAAAAAACATAAAGCGGAAGACCAGTACCCGCATTAAGCTGGTCTGCAGTTTAATTTGTTGCTGGCTATCTTGCTCTTGCTTGTTGCTGGATCTCAACATTTGGAACCGAGAGAGAGACTTAGCTGTCGTACAAAGCTAAGACTCTGTAACATCATATTTGTATAGATACTCCCTCAGACATTTGGGCTCATAGATTTTAAGTGTCTGAAGGAGTGGCACTCTTCTGACAAGACGTTGCAATCATCATGTATATATATATTATCATATATATATATATACATATATACATACATATACACACACACAGACACACACACATATATATAATTAAAAATAATTAGAAATAAGGTTAAGTTGTAGTCAATTAAGTGTACACGGTTATCAGCTCGCCTTGCTGTGTACTATAAACTGATGTAACGTCACATGGCCCAACTGGAGAGGGTGTAAAGGAGAGAAGTACATATGTGTGAATTTATAGTTTTCACAAATGTTCGAGTACGACATGATTAAGTAGTAATTATCGATTGTAACTTTGTGTTTCCTGCTTAATTGTTCAGTGTTTTGAGAGCCTCATAAAGGGGAACAAACTATATCCTGTCTTAAACCTTTTATTTCGTTTTGCTCCTCATTGTCAATATACTAATTTGTAAGTGGCGTTTTCTCAGACCCCCACAATATCCTTAATATATACTGAAACGAACGTGCAGCAAGACATTGTATGAACCTTTATTTATTTTAATTGCTTGTGAATTCATGAGACATCACAACGTCCCCAAGACGGTAGACACACGTAAGACTTCAATTAAAACCACTATACAAAGACATGAGGGCATTTTCTCATCATCTGGCAAAGACAAATTATTTGCACAGAACTTGGTTATTATTTCAACCCTCTGCGATCAGAGCCACCAACTTGGGAACTTTTCTTTTCTACCTGAATGAATATATCTGTCCAGGATGTTGGTAAATTTATTAGACAATATTCCGGCCATTGCGCTTAATAAACTATTGCCGGAGCATCTTCATATTCTTACATATGTATTTAATCGTTAATTAAATGAGAAATGCTTTCCATCTTTTTAGAAAATTTCTTTGGTCTGTTAATAAATTAAAAAATACTGTGTGTAAAAACATTAGGTGGTTTGAATCTGTGATGAATCAAGATATTGTCAACAAAATAAATCTACTTACAGAAAAGCGATGTGGTTTTTGTACTACAATGTCAAATGCTGACGTACTAAGTCTAAAATAGCATACGATTAGTGAAACTTTCAATAAAAATTTTGTTTCTATATTTCTCAACATATAAAATTGTTTTTAGTAGCGTCTTGCAAAAAGTTTGCTTGCTAGCTATGGATTATCTGTCAATATATTTATAACTATCGAATCTGGTATTTGTAATGGGTACGTAAAAGTAGTTAATGTGGACTCACAATGTGGATAAAGGATATTGTATAAATGTCAGCGTGGGTCAAAGATCTATTCTATGCCCCAAACTCTGCCTGATTTTCCTAAATTGTTTTCTAAACAATGCCCTGAAACCTTATAACATCTAATAAGACACACCAGTGTCTGTGGAATTGAATAGCATTAGTTCTCGCTAATTCTCTCGTTTCCGGACTAGAGTAATATGATAAAATGTAGTTTGGCAAGTTACCACTGCTTAAATAAGTTCTCGTCCATTCATCATCATAGCGTGGGCCCTTTTTTTGCTCCGGTAGAAACGAAAGGCTTATTCATTGAGGAAGCCTCCTATTTAGGTAACCTTGTAGGGTAGACCTTCAGTATAAGGGGTGGAATGTATCTTGCATTTATTTTTGACTGAGACTATATATAAGAAAAATAATTTTTAGATGTCACTTTAAAACCATTGAATTATACTCTTAGCTGGATCTTAAAGAATTTACTAGTTTTCGCCCCTTTTTTAATTGTCGTCCCGATAACGACTTACACTCGAAATACGGGATACGAGAGGCGTGCAATAAGTAACGCTCCTGACTCATTTCCCATAGAAGTAGAGCAACGAAACTTGGCACTGTTATTAGTCTTTCTCTACATATGAACCACCCAGAGTTATGCATTTCTCCCATCGTTTGAAGCAGCTCTGGAGACCATTTTTGTAGAACACCCCAGGTTGGTCCTCCAACCACGATGTGACTTCAGAAATCAAGGATGCATCATCTGGGAAACGCTTTCCTTTCAAAAACAACTTCATGGCTGGGAAGAGGTGAAAGTCAGAGGGTGCAAGATCAGGAGAGTAGGGAGGATGGGGCAGGATTTCATAACCACACGTCAGTGCTTCTGATCTGGCGACATGCGAGTTGTGAACCGGAGCGTGGTCCTGCAGGAGGATGGTACCTTTACTGATCTTGCCCCGCCTCTTGATTTTGATAGCTTCCCTTAATTTCCTCAAAAGTGAAGCATAATAGGCTCCTGTAATTGTGGTACCCTTTGCCAGGAAATATGTCATCATTACTCCGTCCTGGTCCCTGTGAGCAGCGGAGGGCTGCACCTTTGCCTTCTTTGGAGGTGGTGAGTTCAAGTGTTTCCACTGCATTGACTGGGCGTTGGTCTCTGGTTCATAGTAATGGACCCAGGTTTCATCCTGTGTAATCAGTCTTTCGAAAAACTTTGACTCATCTTCTTGGCACATCTCCAAATTCATCCTCGAGTACTCGACGCGTTCTCGCTTCTGGAATGATGTGAGCAACCTGGGAATCCATCTGGCAGACACCTTATGATATGCTAATGGTCATGAATGATAGTTTCCATAGACCCTGTACTAATCTTGACATCTTGGGCTATTTAGCGAATAGTAATGAGCTGATCTTCCAAAATGGCAGCCTCAACTTGACGGACATATGCCTCATCAATGGCAGAAGGGGGCGACCAGGTCTGGGAACTGTTTCCACAGACTTCCGGCCATGTTTGAATTCACGATGCCAGCGTTTTACAAGGTCATATGATGGGGCATTATACCATAAGTTTCTTTCATTTCATCAAAGTCTCCTGTGCGTCCTTTCAAATACAAAAACCGGATCACTGTTCGACATTCAACAGGCTCCATTTCACACCTGACTCAGTTCAAAAACCTGTAAAAACAGAAATCACAATTAGTTCAGAGCTGTAATTTGCCACATAACCCTTAGAGATATAAATCATTGCACATGCAAAATTTCAGCTAGATCAGAAAACTCGAAGTGGGTCAGGGGCATTACTTATTGCACACCCCTCGTACCTAGTGTAATTTCTGTATATTTTAAACTGGGTTTCTTGGACGAATTCAAAAAATTAAGGAAAATGTATCCTTGTCAAGAAATTGAAAATCATAATGTATACGGATCTTGCAAATTTTACATGTTTTTTGATCCACCCTAAACAAGACACATCGTAAAGATACAAAGGGGCCAGCATATTTATTAAAGAATGTTATATTTCGTCACATTAATAATTTCGCAAACATTAATTGTAAATTTGTTCTTCGCTCGCCAACCATTTTTTTTTTTTTAATCTGTAGGTTTTCTTTCGCACCTAGCTTTTTTTATATCCAAACTTCTGTAAAATTTCCACACACACACACACATATCTATATGCATACAATTATTATAAGAATACATGTTTAATTATCTACATATGTATACGTTTAATTTCTGCGGAATTATCAGTGAGGAGATAGCTATCAATCCCACGATTCGAATCCCGGAACAAGAGTAATATTTAACACGAAATCCCTATACGTTAATAACTGAGGCTGATTTGAATAACTATACGGAATAGTGATAAATAAATCCCATTATGCCTAATAAAAGGGCAACGATAATCAGCCTCCATAACTGTTTTTAACAGGAAACAAGATGCATTTATAACTATGATTTAACACACACACACACACACACACACACACATATATATATATATATATATATATATATATATATATATTATATGTTGCTGAAGGTTGTGCAATCATAAAACACTAGTGTTAGTAAGTATAAAAATAACTGTTAATAATAATCATTTTTAAAATACTATAGTTAAAAGCCCCTTTAAAAAATTAAAAAGGACTTCTAGATAATTAAGAAAAAGCGGTCAATTTTAGCGCAAATGCACTATTCCCATTTACTGTCATCGAATACTCTCTGATTGTTTACGTTTTATGGCCACTTGTCAATATTTATTTTAAAAATTGTGTGTACATATACAGTGTATGTATCAATGTATATATGTATGTATTTTTGTATACACATATGTACACACATAAATGGGTATATAAATATATACAAGGACTAGTATATGTATATCAAATATGAAGGGCATGTAGTAATGTGCTTAATTCATGCTTTCAACTGAAATTATATGTAAGATTTTACCATGATTTGAATAATTTCTTTTAACTCCATCCGCAATTGAAATGCCTGTACCGGAAAAAAAATAGCTTAATGGCTTTACCAGGAATTTTATGCCCTTGAGGATCCATAATCAACAGAAAGAAAAAGAAAAAGAGAGTCAGAGAACAGCATCAGCTAGATGGACGGATGAGCGAATGGACGGAATGAGACCGTCAATAGACAAAATAGACATGGTGAACTCTTAGAGGAATTCTCGCCGTTGTCGTTGTTAAGAGAAAACATTGCAGGCCTCATTAGAAGCTTGTTTGAAGTGGAACACCTTCAAAGGAGCTAAGGGTACACAATTATTCGGAATCTTTAGCGCAGTTATTGGAATGCACACCGTATAATGGCGAATGTCTGTGTCTAGACGCTTGCCCCTCGCAACCGGGGCGAAATAGACGATACTGATCGCATTATGCTGTTCCTATGAAAATAAATGTTTTTTTTTTTATTTTTTTATATTTGTTCTCCTCTTTTTTTAGGGTTTGTTGACAAAGGCAGGGCGTCACAAATGTTAGCCTAACTAAGTAAACGTATTTACCAATAAGTTGCAAGTTCGTTTCGTGGGTGAGAAGAAGAAATTATGAATTTTACAACAAACAAAGGGGGGTCAGGTTAAGGGAGTAAGGAACAGAAAGAATTTGAAGACGCTGAGAATCTTCAGAAGAAAACTTCTACGAATACATAGAAAATTAACTGTCCTAGGGAAAGTATAATTAATTCTCCGAATATGAACGATTTAGCATCAATCATATGTACCCTTCCGAAAATTAAAGCCAATATATAATTATACTGCACCTTATGTGTAGTATCCTTAATCTGATTTTGATCAAATAAATCGTCTGAGCTTCAATCTATGGTCTCTCCATGCCAAACTTTCGCAAAATACTCGTTTTCTACAACAACTATCAACAATTTCCCCATTCTCTATGTGTGCCTAAATCTACACCTGCGCATACAAATATAAACATATAAAGATAAGAAATAAATCAATGGAAACTAGCTTAAAATATGTGATCTTAGCAAATAATAATTATTATTACTAGTAGAACTTGTGGAAATTCCGAAGGGGACTCATTCATATGTAATATATTGAGGTTGGCATTTTGTAGATGTTGAGTGTAAGCGGAGATGCTCTGATATAATTGTAGCTCTTTTGTTAAAACTGCAAAAGTATTTATCTAAGCTAGCAGGGACGCCTGGCACAGCCCGGTCGTAAAATACGTTTAAATATGATATTTTAATTCTTGCCAATTTTGTATATATTATTATAGAGTTAATGTTCTATCGATTTTTATATATTATAAAGTTGCGATTTCAAAAATAAAAATATATTTTCATATGACTTGGGTGCATTAGCTTGAATCGAAACCGAAATAAAAACTTATGAATATATATATATATATATATATATATATATATATATATATATAACTATACATATATATATATAACTACTTCATTTACTCATATATTCATATATATATATATATATATATATATATATAAATCTTGAGTTCCTTCAGTCATAATCGAAACCAAAATTTATGAAGAATTCTTGATAAAATTATTTATAAAATATAGATTACTTGTCATCAGCCATAATCGAAACCGAAACCAAAACTTATGAAGAATTCTTGGTAAAATTATTTTTCACAAGAAATGGAAGTACATAACAATTAAACGATCCGGATGTAAGCATCACACAGAAAATAACACACACGCTATCGTATTAATATATAGGTTAATAATATAAGTAGTTGAAGTAGAAGGAGGAGGGGAGGAAGAGGCAAAGGAGAAGAAGAAAAAGGAGATACCTGGAAAGCAATTCCTATTCTAAACCGTTCAATGGCTATGTATTGCTCTATTATGGCTAATTGGGAAAAAATACGGTTCACTGAATACGAACCACTTTTTTATTCATAACTAAGGAAAGTGACGTTTCATGCATATTATCTAGATTTTATCCCAGTCATCAAAGACGGCTTTCTCACAGTTTAATTAACGTTAAGCAAACATGTGCCAAGCCAGTATTACATGAGTGTTCATTTGTGAAAACAAGAGACTGTATATAATAGAAAATGTTCAACTTTAAATTAATCTACAAATCGGTTATATACAAAATGCTTGATTTCAACATAAAATGACGCAACGGTAATCAAACTAAAAACCATGCAAGAGTTTGATTAAATGCTTATTTTTGCAACTAAAATATTTACTATTGTAATATTGTAAAATAAAATAAATAAGAATCGATCCTCTTGAGATGCGTTTAAATCACTTATACATCGCTTGCGATTAATTTTTTTATTATTTCGTGATAGTGTGACGAACTGATGCGGTCGCTATACTACGTATAAACTAAAACATTGACAAACAAACAAACTCGACTGAAAACATAACCTCCCTGGTGAAAGTCATGAAATCGTGAGCTTTTTAGTAACGTGTCTAAGGAATCTCAGTTTTGAAGTTATGTTACTAGTCCAACCAATTTTAGTTGCTTTAATATCGTGTTAGATGACAGTTTACTATAATTAATGAGCATGTACTAGCTATAATTAATGTAGTTATGAAACCTTCTAAGAAAATAATAAGTTTTTAAAACCTGGGTATTTGTTCAAGTTGTTGCATTTAACGTTTTATTTTTTTATTAGAACTCTTTGTTTTGTTTTTTAGACTAAAAGAGAAAAGAGTAACTAAAACTTGGTGTTTGTTAATACGTTATCTTCAAGTGGTATTTAAATCAGACCAGGCCGAAAATAGACGCTAAATGTTTAACGAGGAAACATTATGAGGGCAAAGATAGGCAACTCCCTGTTTTTATATACACTTCAATATAATAGAATTCTGGATCTCCTCCCACCCAGAATGGTACAGTTTATGACGGAATTAAAAACGCTATGATCGTGATTTGCGGTTTCCGTATAGAAAACACATTACACAGCTGGGCTCCTTTCACGATAGATGCCACAGAAACATGTGTTTATACATGGAAGGGACATCATTTTAAGCATCAGCTGTTTTGCAAATGTGGACAACTGAGTAGCAGGGTCGCTTTAATGCAATCCCAGTCAAGGAGGACAGTTCGTGTGTCTTAGAGTTTGTGACTGTAGACTTACAAAAACACTTACATTATAAAAGCAAGGACCTTTGAAGCGTGATTCTGTTTATTACTAGAAGGTCATTCTCCTTTCACGAGAATGTAATTGGTTTATTTCTGATCGTCTGAGGTTCTCATAACGTTAAATGATCACAACAATTCAAAATGGTCTATATTTTCCGCTATAAATTGGTGCCATGCATAACTTAGCTGTAGTGCGAGGCCGGTACATATTAGTTACAGAAATTAATATTTAGTGCGCACACACGTCTTTGACCTACTTCTCTGAGTTCTGTTTTGACATTCATCGGGTTAGGGTCAAAGTAAGTTTATGATTAGGTTGTATGAACTTCAGAATAAACGCCAATGTGGAACGCATCGGTGAATGATCGGTTAAATAAAAAAGAAACGATTATTTTATCCAAACGTTCAACCACATACATTGCATCATGTTTAACAGGTAATTAATCTTTTCTTTTTTTTTTTTTACTATAATTTGCGTTTTGTCTGATAGTTTTGTTTTTTTTTTTTGGAGGGGGGGGACTTGATACTTTTGTTTTGGGTGTGTGGGTTACATTTTTAGACGGAAAACTTCTACAAAAGTTGTGTTTACGTCATCAACATATGCAAAAATAGTAGGCATCTAATTGTTAAATATTACTTACCGGGACTATTCTATTAGACTTGAGCATTTTCTAGATCCTTATGGTTTATTAGCGATGATTACTATTTTGTGATAATTAAGTCTTATAACAGTAGTATTATGTTAATCCACAAGTTCGGCCCGTATTTCTCAGATTTAGTAGTACTAGAAATGCTTAATTGAATGAACTGAATATTCTATATATCTATAAAAGTGAAATTGTCCGTGTGTGTGCATTTCCCTACCAAACTACTCCGTCAATTTTCGGTCCACACACTCGGGATTTGACATAAGGGGTATTGAGATGTAGGAAAATATTTTTCATCGGTTTTTCACCTAAAATTTGGCTGGCAAAGGGGTCAAAGTTCAACAATTTAACCTTTGAAAACTCTATCAAACTCTTCAGCCAATTTAGGGTCTAAACATTTGCAATTTTAGATGTCGGTTACTTGGACATGGATCAAACTTTTTAATTTGATTCGAGCCCAAAGCAATAAATATTAAGGGGTAAAGATTGGAGTCAAAGTTTAAAAAGTATTACCTCTGCGGTCTCTACCAAATTACTCAGCCCATTTTTGGTCTAAACATTTGAAAATTTACACAAAGTGTATTCTGACATAGGGCAAACGTTTAATGAACTTTTGGCCGAAAATTTGGCTGCCAAGGAGTCAAAGTTAAAAAGATATGACCTTTACGGTCTCTACCAAACTATTTAGTGGATTTGGGGTCTAAACATTTGAAATTTTACATAAAGGGTATTCAGACAGGCGGCAAGCTTCTTAATCAGTTTTTGGGCGAAAATTTGGCTGCCAAGACATCAAAGTTGAAAGAGTTGACTTTACAGACTCTACAAAACTTTTTTGCCAATTTTGGGTTTAAACACTTGAAATTTTAGATGTAGGTTACGTGGACATGAATCAAACTTTCTACTATATATATACATATGCATATAAAGTTATGAACAGTGTATAGAGCCCAAGCAAAGCCGTGCTGAACTGCTAATATATCATAATTTTAATATATCAGATTTATAACATTTGGGAACCTCGCGAGTTTATAAAAGATGATTGAAATGACTTAATTATTCACTCAACGTTTGGTTTTGGGTTGGTTTAGTTGTTTTATTTTCCAGCATACTTTTGGGTTATTTAATGCCAAATCCGATCACTTTGGTCAATGTTGTATGCTTTAAGTTATTTATATCTTCAAATATTTATTTATCGCCTTTGGATTGGTTATTTGGTTTTACAGCATATCAACTATTTTGGGGTTATTTGATATTGAATTCGATCATCTGGGTAAAAGTTGTTTATGATTCAAGCTTTTTATATCTTAAAATATGTATTTATAGTGTTTGGTTTGGTTGTTTTGTAAAGTAAAATTGTTGTTTTTGTTATTGGTCTTACAGAACCAAATTGAGTTTTGCAAAGAAAATACAATCAATGACGTCAATATTTGGTGCATTTTAGGTCAGGATACTGGTATCCGGTTGATTTGATTGGGTCAGTTCAACGCATGAAGAAATATGAAGATATGAAAGAACCTGTAAAAGATTATTTACCATATTCAGAAATGAAAATTGTGTCCTTGGAGATTAGAACTGTTCCGGTTGTTCGATTAAAATTCTGTAGTGCTGTTACTTCAAATAAATTCCAGAGTATCATTTAAAGAATTTGCAATCTATTTTCCTCGAGCTATATAGTTATTAATTGTCAGTTTTACAATTTACAAAGGTTCTTAAGGTTGGTTTCTCATAAAAGCAACCTTTCACGAGACGAGATCTGGAGAGCTGCTTTCTTAAACAAAACATCATGTGTGAACTGATTCTCGTATACTGTCAGGTCTTAAGTGTTTCAAAAAGGTAGAAGTTAGTATACTTGAAATTAAAATAGCATTTTATAAAGTTAAATGTGATCATGAACAATTAATTATTTTCTGATAAAATAAATGAACTATTATAAAATTATGTGTAAACAAATATACGTATATGAAAAATAAATACTTATTTCCATTATACATTCTCAATTATTAAAAAATTTTACACAATTAAAATCCGAATAGTGCTTAATCTATATATCTATAAAAGTGAGAATATGTCTGTGAGGATCTCAACCTATACACTCACCGAATTTTTAATCTACAGACTTGAAATTTCGTAATAGTGTATTAAGACACGTGGAAAACTTTTTAATCTGTTTTCATCCGGAAAAAGGGCTGCTAAGGGAGTCATAATTGAAAAATTGGTACTTGAGAGTTATCAGATTTGTATCTGTTTGTCAACAGTTTCACGAGGGTTGAAAACACTTTCTAAATATTGTGTCAAGTTGGTCAAACGGTTATCGTACTTGACTCTGTTTTTAGGCTTGGATTTCAATCTCAGCTCGAGTATATTTTTTTTTACTTACAAGAAGTGAATTTTTTAGAAAAAAAAACATAATACTCACATGCACATGTCTCATTTTTTTTTCCGTTTTTTTTTTTTTTTAAGAATTTAACGTTACGTCTAATACCGAGCAATGCCGCGTATATCCTCTAGTAGATATATAATTGTTTAGTTTGACAATAATGTTTGATAAGCACATTTTCTTAATAACTCAACACTGGTAAGCTAATGTAAATTCTTATTAATTAGGATAATTCGGTTGTTGCCATTGGTTTTCCAGATTCTGTCTAGATAAAAACTTATTTTCAGAATGAATCGGGTGCGTACCAGAGGGACCACGTGAAGGTATCAAACATCCCGAAGTGAAAGTGATTTGCATTTGAACTTCGCATAATTAGATTGTCAGTCTGTGTCAGTGATCATTTAATCGCCATTACGTGATGATTTATTACTGTACAATGTGAGCGAGCATTTCTTTATGGGTGAAACAAAACCGCGATCACCCACAACCAATATAATTGTAACGTACTTAATATGTTAATACGTTGCAATGAACATAAAACAAGTAATAACTCGACCCCCTTTTTTTGTAACAATGACATTTGATTGCTTTATTCTCCCGCCACGTGTCACTTCTCGTTACGACTGTAATGTAATCCATATCTCTAACGTGATAGCTCTCTTTTTGTATAGCCTTTTTCTTTTTCCTTGCTGTGACATAATTTTGCACACGGCTCTGTCTCTGCATATAATCACCATAATCTGTTACATAATTATCATGTTGGGATCGCCAGTCCTGGGTTGACAGTTGTTAGTCAAACACCCTTACTCAACACTGGCGATCCCGACGTGATGATTTTCTGGTAGACATTATGAACGAGTATTCGTTTTATCGATACAAAAGGGTTAAATGTGGAGGATTTTAATTGCGGCCTTATCGTTAATGAAGATACATGCTATGTCTGATGGTTTTACGAAATAAGCGCACTAAAAATGCTTCATGTATTATTTAATGAAAGCATTTCTTCGTTAAGAAATGGAAACTTCATGAATTAAGATAAATAAAATATATTTCAAGTATAAATCGTCATGCACGATTTTATTAATTACACGAGAAAATACGGAACCAAAGAAAAGATTTAATACAGCAACTTAGTCGCTATCAAAGAATACGATATACCACAATGGTGTAAAGACAAGCTAAAAGAGCATCCATTATATAAAAAAAATGTTCCTGTCTATGTGTGCATCCGGTAGGAACTTACAAACTACTAAATATACATGTACAAATCTTATATAATTAAGTTCCCTATTATTGTACTATTCATAAAACTAGCCGGATCACTAATCTTGATTGGTTTGAAATCTGTACAATTAGGCGTACTTCTATAATAGACGTAAACACAAAATAAAGACTCTTGTACTTTTAAAATGATAGGTAACAGGAATTAATGATTTGAAAATAATGTATATTTTCTACTGACACGCTGACAGTACGGATGGCTCGTGAGGTGGGGTATGTGTGCAGAATGACAGAGAGATAATGCGTCCGTTTTACTCCCTGTGGTCACTGCTTCTCTTTTCCAATTTTTTGTGTGCTGCCTCTATTTTTTTGACACCGATTACGTCAGAACAATTCACCATGCATTGTCTGAAATGTCGATCAGTCCCGCTGACCAATTCCTTGAGATTCTACTTACCCTATTTTGAACTTCTTTGATTCCCGGGGTAACTGGATCCTGAATCGCTGCCTTGACCTACTTTCCTTTGAGGTCATCTTCACAAAGCCGGACAGCCCTCAGTCCACCTCTGCTACATACAATTCCACCCCCCCCCCGTAACACTATGGCTTCTAGTAAAACTTTACTGTAATATTCATTCACTTGGAATAAAATCGACAAAATTTGTGGATGAGAGTTTCGAAAAGACACTTGACTTCATTCTTCAAATCATACAAAAATTTTGTTAATAATTCAGTCAGCTGCTGTAGACTTCCTTTTGTAATTTCCTTCTAATTGTATTTAACTGGTAGAATAGAAATAAAATAAGACAAAAAAGAAAAAAGGCATCAGCAGCTGATTGCCTTTTTTATATTGATCTACCAGAATAAACGATTGTGCAATTGATCAATGTCCTAAGTGTGCCAACTTCGAATCCACGTTGGACGTTGAAACCTTCACGTGGTGCATTCTGTAAGTTTGTGCTATTATTTAAAAGAAAAAGTTTAAAATGTAATATAAAAGATAAAACAATAACCAAAAAGAATCATGATTGTGAATTGATTGTTTCTTTCGGTTATATATATATTCAAAAAGTTAGATGAGATAAGTCATAAGAACTGTCAGTTTAATATGGGAACAAAACAAAGAGTTCTAATAAAAAAATAAAAAGGTCCCCTATTATCAGGTTTTAAACCGACTGTACCGATGGCTTATCGCATCTTTCCGAAAATAAAAATATTAATAATACTCTCTTATTTTGAGATTTGTCAAAAATATAACTAATTATATATATATATATACTAAGCGCCACCATACTTTTAGTCAAGTATCTATCAATTTAACCACTGTCCTTTCTGTTAGATTCTCATCCTACGGAACAATTTTGTTTTATTTCATCATTAATAATAAACTAATTAATTTCGTAATGTTCGTAATTTCCTCAAAATTAGTCACTCAATGTTTAATTTAACTGAGAAACTTTTATTTGAAGATTTGCTATCATTTATATACTATGTATACCTGGTATCTTATTTAATTATTATATCTTTTTATGGAAATTACTCCAGGAAATTTATTAAAGAGATAAAAACATATTATTTGATGGTCAAACACTAGTCAGCGATTGAGCGTTTCATAAATATTCTCGCCTAGAAGACAGCAATTTTTTCATCGTTTTTCAGAAACATGTCTGATGGAAGGTGAGGAGTAAAGGGCAAAATAGGAAAGTTAGAGTTACGAGGCTGTTGAAAGTAAACCTTTGGTCCACTTGCTTTCGTCTATATTCCACTACTAGTTGTTATTCATTAAACCCCGCGTACTGCCATTTTTAATTTTTTGTGCGTATAATCAATACATTTCTGTCGGCTACTATTTTCTCGTAGTGCTCTATCCTCCATAACCCTGCAACAACTGATACGGCAGAATTTCGTGAGCTTTGCTAACCCTCGATCATATTTCACAGCGATATTCTTTGTTACAAACGATACTACATAAGTGGATCTAATATTATGGGTTGGTCAGTTTGTACCTGTCTTTATCTTTAATATTTTGATTTTCTTTACACAATTTTGTTCATGTGTTCCATTTGTTTGTTTGTTATAATTATTTATTTAACTATTTTTGTAAAGCATGCGTCTTTGTTCCCGTTGGGCTTTCTTCGATAAATATTGCATGGGTTGGAATTCTCAGGCTATGAAAATTTGATGTACAGATTCATTTTAATCCTGGTGGAGTCTTTGATTTGTCGTTATTTTAATAACGTTTAAAGCAATATTTCTTTCAGATTAAAATATTTCTTTGCTTATCAGACAATTTGTTTAGTTTGGTTCATGCAATTCCGCATATATATATATATATATATATATATATATATATATATATATATATATATATATATATACATATATATATATTGCAATTAGGAAGGGATGACTTTTATGATTCATGATTAAATGTAAATTTGTATATATATATATATATATATATATATATATATATATATATATTCCTTTAATCTTCTTTCCAAAAAGGGGGGAAAAGAGGGGAACAGGAGAGGAAAGAAAGAAAAATGGGGAGCCAGCTAGTTTATCCAAAAAATTATGGATAAACGCATTCCCGATTTTGTGTCCAGGTTGCAAATTCGCTTTTTTTTAATTTTAAATAAAATAAACGAGGGACACGCCTTATTATTGACACAAGAATGCAAGAATGTTATATTATCTTGCGTCGATCTAATATTACATTTAATTTTTAGAATAGAGTTTAATTTCTTAATTAAACTGGAATTGTACCTCGTCTTCAAATATTTCATAATGTTTTTAGGGATACAAAATTTAAATATTGCAATTAGGAAGGGAAGACTTTTATGATTCATGATTAAAAGTAAATATATATATATATATATATATATATATATATATATATATATATATTCCTTTAATCTTCTTTCCAAAAAGGGGGAAAAAGAGGGGGACAGGAGAGGAAAGAAAGAGAAATGGGGAGCCAGCTAGTTTATCCAAAAAAATCATGGATAAACACATTCTCGATTTTATGTCTAGGAATCATCTTCATGTGGAGTTGGTGGAATTGATGCGATGGAAATGAACTATGGTAAAATGTAGAAGGTAGAAAAGTAAATTTTCTATAAATGGTGACGGGTTTAAAAAAAAAAAACATTTCTACTTTTCACTTTTTATTCCAGTTCACTTTCACTGCGCTAATTCTACCAATTCCACCTGAAGATGATTCGTACACGAATTGAAATCGCTCGTGATGCTTATAGAATTTTTATTATTTTCTTCGATTTCGATATAAAAGAGAATATACGAAAAAACTTTAAAAAATGAAAAAGAGAATAATAAAGCAAAGTACCTGCTTTGTATTCAATACATATTTTTGCTTGAATATGTGTGTGTATGCGTGAGTGAGAGAGAGAGAAAGAGAGAGAGAGAGAAAGAAAGAAAGAAAAAAAAAGAGAAAAATAAATTCAGGAAAAAAAATATCAATAAAATGCATTAAACACAAAGAGAAAACATGAGACGCTTGTGGAGAGATGGATAAAATAATAAAAATTAAAGAAAAAATAAGAAAATAATAAAAAATTCCATAAGCATCACGAGCGATTTCTAATCTTGTACGGTTCATCTTAAATAAATATTTTGGTTGGTTGGTTGGTTGGTTGGTTGGCTGTTTTTGTTTTACGGCATATCAACCCTTTTCAGGTTATTTAATGCCGAATCCAAAGATTTTGAAGAAAAATTTTTTAATAGAATATATTTGTTGTTTTCACGTCGGTTTCTATTTAACCCATAGTTGAGACCCTAACAGTTACTACCACTCCGGGCCAGAGTGGACCTGGGAGCAATGGTAATTAAAGGGTGGCTCCACACTCCCTAAAGCCCACAAGCTGGGGCCTCACCACTGGATATAGTTTAAGGTCATATCCAGGACCCCCATTGAGGGACTTTTACCCTCTGCAGGGAGGCAGTCGGCGTATACTAATGCCCCACGTACAGGGCCAGTAAATATTTTGTACTTTTCATCTCCTACAGTAAAAGAAACAAAATATATATGCATAGATTCCTTTGAGGCACACTAGTTGTTTGCCAGAAAATTATGATGATAATGGTGATCCCTTTATCATAGAGTAAAAGCTTAGTTATTTAGCAGACAACATTCCATGTATCCGACATAACAATTATTATGCAAACAATTGTAACTGCCCATATCATCATCTTATCGATTTTAATGAGGAAACATCATCAGTAAATACACAAATTCATCAGTCAGACATAAACAAGTGAAAAATATCTAATATTTAACTTTTACATAATTTGTTTTTCTGTTTCAAAGCTACATGTTTATTTAACCCTATGTGCTGATTTAACCTGCATATAAATTTTCCTATTGTAATTCGCTTGTGTCATGTGCTTTCGACCATTTTAACCAATCGACCTTACTCAATAAGAATCAATAAAAAAAAAAAATACGTTTCAAAACGTATGTAATCATTTCAATTTAAAAATCCCGTACTTTTAAATTTTTTTTTATTCTTTTTTACTCACTTCTGGATATTTTTTTAATATACAAACGAGTCGCCACTTATCAAGGCCAAGAGGCCACTCGAGGATAAGAATGTATGAGTGTACAGTAGTCATTGGGAAAATGTTGTAGTAATCGTTTGTAGGGGAAATGTGATGCACTGAATTACTTAAGGCGAGTGCTTATCAAGAACTCGGTCACGTTGAACTCGAAGACGACCCAATTGTAGTGAGCTGGAAATATATATATATATATATATATATATTAGTGTAGGGCTATTAATTGGAATCGGGAATCGGAAAAATCTGAAGATTTTAGGGTACCGGAATTGAAAAAAGTTGTGTCTGTTGTGCGATGCCAAAACGATTCTTCTCACCGTACTTTTTTATTTGATTTTGTTTAAAGCAAAAATTTCCATTGTTGGTAATAAGGACAACATAGAAGATATATATTGCTTTTAAAAACTAAAATCGAGAGACCCCCTCCCACATGTGTATTCTTACGTTTAGGAAAAATCTGCACATTTAACGTGTGTTTTTACGGTAATTAGGGAAAAGTAACAAACGTATAATTAAATATTTAGAGATTTGTAATGAATTGGAATCAGAATCGGTTATTGTACAGGAACTGGGAATTTAATACGGAATCAGTAATTGTATCGAAATCAGAAAAATATTGGAATCGTCCGATTACAAACATAAATATATAATGATGACGATGATAATGATGAACTCTACCATCGATTTCAACATATGACCTTCCACCACAACAACGAAGTTGCTCAGAAATTAACACAGATGATTTGTTTATAGTGGTGAATGATTTGTGTAGAACCAACCACACATTACTGCTAACTTTTGTCGGTGCAGATGACTGCCACAGGACAGAGTATACAGTAAACCGCAGGTTTATACATCAGAGTTTCTTTCACTTACATGCATGTCTTAACGAAGACTAAAGGTGCATCTCTCCCAGTGAATTAATGCGCCCCCATATACAAACCTGGGAATTTCTACGACTCGGCGCGGTACAGATAGCGCCTAGCCTTCCCATATATATATATATATATATATATATATATGTATATATATATATATATATATATATATATATATATATATATATATTTGTAGTCATCGACATACAGTCCTGTTTCGTTGTATCACAACTCATCAGTGCCGCTAGACTAGCATCTCTCCCAAGCCAAGGATCACGTGCTCGCGCGTATATACATATGTATATATATATATATATATACATATATATATATATATGCGCGCGCACACGTATGTATGTGCACGTGTGTCTGTGTGCGCGAACGCGTGGTCGTATGCAGTTTTTTTACTCTGAGTTATTCAACATATGTTGAGGGGTTCCCCTAAAGTTGGTCTTCAACGGAAAATGTTACTTCACGCATTGGTACTTTTCAAAATTATGAAAATACTTCTTATCTCCCCCTTTCGCGACAAAAAAATAGAAAAAAAAAAGAAAGATATATATACATATGTATATATATATATATTTATATATATACATCTTTCTTTTGTTTCTATCTTTTTTCGTTTTTTTTTTCTTTCCTTCTTTTTTATTTTTCTGTTTTCCCTTTCTCTTTGTGGGGTTGTAACCTTTAACAATTGGGTTCGAGTAGTGAAGTTCATATGTGTCGTACGGGAAACCAAGGATAATATTTTTTGTTTTGTTTTGTTGTGTTGTTTTGTTTGTAATTTTTTTTTTCTCATTCATATTTATTTTAGTGTTTTTTTAATTGTTTTATAAGTTGAACATATTTTTACAAGCCCGGTCGTCGAAGCTTCTCGCTTTGGCGATGAAATGTTATGTTTATTTTTTTCTTTTCTTTTTTTTTTCTTTTTAGCTGATGTCACGGTTAGATTAAATAGCCAGCGAAGCGTCACAAATAACGCGCGCTAGCTTTATAAACAAAACACCGTAGTTGAATCTAATGACAATATCAGTTACAAACTCTCAATATTCGTATTCAATAGCAGAGACATAAATCTCACTGTATCCAAAACACTGTTACACATTTCTTTTTCCGTTGCCTCCCACATTGCCTGCGATCAAAAGACAAGCTCGTCGTAGCCCAATGGTTAGCAAGATGTTCTATCAATGCGGTTAAAGAGATTCGTAAACCCAAAGATTTTTTTTACTAGGATATCACCGCTAATCAAGGCCAGAAAGCCACTCGAGGATAAAGGTGAATGAGTGTAGGGTAGACGGTGAGACAACACTGTGACGTGAGGTAATGATGTAGGCACCGCCAAAAATGACCGAAAAATCAAGTTGTTTTTTTAAAACGAAATTACATTTATTAGAATCCATTATTTCTGAGTAACTTTTTTTTCCAGGAAGATAAAACCCTGAATTTTATCATATAGAAAGCAGAATAATGTAAAACTTTTTCTTCTATTTTTAATTAAATTTGAAATGTTAAATTTTCCCCAAAAGTTAACAATTGGCGTTTTTTGTTTTGCACAAAAAACGTATATAAATAGTTAAAAAAAAAAAAGAAGGTTTTTGAAAGAATTAATTTGTTTATTTCTTGTCTAACTAAGATTTAGGGTGATTTTCAATGAGAATATGCAAAAATATTATAAGTACCTGGATTTCAAATAATTCCACTTATTCAGGCAACCAGTTACTTCGAGTCGATTTGATTACTCTGTTTACATTTGTACTTGATAAAAAGCAAACTACGGAAGACCAAAAAGCCAAAAAAAAAAAACTTATTTTTCAGTGACGAAAATTTCAATGTATTATTAACGCTGAGACTGGCCAGTACCAGATGGGTGACCATTTGTATGAGTTTGGTTTTTAATGTGTATGTGTGTGGGGGCCAGGCTCTCCAAAATGGAGAGAGGGGCAATTTAAAGCAGCATAAAACAAATTATTTCAGCGCGTTTGGTCCACCGTAATCGAAAGGCGGCAAACGTTTCCAAACTGGATCGAAAAAATGATGATATTGTTAACACAAAGGGCACAATATTTATCGAATTTTTTTTTGTATCGATTCTTCAAAGCATGCCCTGTTTAATAATGGTCATGCCTTATTCGGCTCGCTAAAAAGAAATTGTTAATTTATTTATCAAAGATTTTAAAATGGCTTTTTTTCGTATAAATATTTTTAAAAAATTTTTGTTTGTTTTGCTTAACTTAAATTAATTATTTTACTTAGCATATTTACCGAATTTCACACTTCAAAACTCAAAAGCGGGATAATTAAACACAATCGAAGTTCTGATATTCAGACATAAAAATAAGGTATGCAAACAAGTTTTTTTTTAATCTATAATCCCGTCCCTTACAACAACACAATATGTTTTGTTCAGTTTCAGATGATTATTTAAGCATATTTGGAACCCCCTCAAAACAAGGGGGGTGTAAGCAAATATATATATATACATTAATATTGTTTATGAAAAATAAGTACACTGTTATAAAGTTCATTCTTCTCTTAATAATCGCTGAAAATTTCGTATTGATTGGATAATTACCTGATTTTTGGTAGATTTTTAAAAAGACGGTCCGTCAAAAAGTACTTACCTGACCCCCCCCCAGTTTAGGCGGTGCCTATAATGATGGAACTTGATTAGGACATAATTATTTAAGGGGTGTTTCAACAAGAACTTATTTACATTAGCTTTGAAGACGACCATGTTATACTCATCTGGTATAAAGTCCCACGGTATTCTAGGAAAGAAACTTTGCTCATGGAATAGATAGAAAGTAGAGGAAATTAATGACAGTTGTGCGTAAATTATTACATCTAGTAATTATGATAATATGCATGTTTACTCATTTTTTTTAAATCTATTACTAATGGAGATATGCTATCTGTCTGAGGTCTTAAGTATGCTACTATTGCTAATAGTTGTACAGTAGTACCCCGGGATACGGTGGCTCTAGGATACACTTTTTTAATGCTACGTGGAATACGATGTTTTCCGGTCCCTGGTTACAGTATTTGCCCCGCTTTGCGGTTTTATTTATAATGTTATTTGACTATATACATGTGTATTATATACCGTTCTGTATTTTATTTCTAATTTTTAATTGCGTATCCCGGGGTTCTACTTTACTAGTGTAATTCTATTACTAACGAAGATTCTATATTGGTTAATTGGCTACACATACTGCCAATAGTTTCTCTTTACCTCGATCTCTATTAAAAACGAAACGAAAATTTCACGAGCAAAATTTCTTTTCTTAGAACAGTCCGTCTGAGAAAGAAAAGAAAACAACAATAACGGTGCTGCTTCCCAGCTGAATACAACGTATTCGTTTTCAAATTCAATGGAAATATAAAACGCATCAATAAGTGTAGAACGAAGAAAAATGCAAACAAAAACACGTAAAATTGCTTTATTTGATAGATTTCCAACTTGCGGAACGCAAGCGGAGTAAATTTACATGTACGCACACACGCACATACACGCACACATACACATATTTACATATACATCGTCTCTACTTATATATAAAAGCTACTTTGAGTGTGTGCGTGTGTATGTGAGTTCGTTCCAAATGGACTCCGAAACGGCTGGGCCGATATTTCTTAAATTCCACACAAATGTTCTTGATGTGTCTGGAAGTTTTCTCGGGTTTTGTATTGGATCGTCTCCGAAAAGTATGAAAAATCGATACTCGAAAAAATCTGATTAAAGAAAGAACATTCCGATTTAAATCAAAGTTAACACTTTATACCGACTAACATCACAATTGCATTCGAGAAGTTTTATCACCGCACAAGCGTATAAACCAACTGTTTAAAACACTGTTATATAGGGGTTTCATTTTAAGAGTCTTATTGAGTTTGTCTTGTTACAGAGAGATGCTTAGAAAGAGTCTTATTACAGTGAAGGATGTTGTAAGACTCAGAGAGAGAGAGAGAAATGTTGTATAAGTTGTTGTACGAGAGACTTAGAGAGATAGTTCATGTTATTATTCTTATATATTAAAATGTTCATTCCTTGTTGTGTAGATTAGAAGGAGAAGAAAGCTCTTTGAGTGAGGACACAGTGTTCAAACAGTTCGGGCATTATGATGTTGAGACGTGTATGTAAAGACATATAACACAAATATATAATACAATTGGACTTTACCTTTTTTAAGAATCATAAGACACAAGACGAGCTTTACAAAAAACACTTGATGGTTTATTCTTCACACGGCCGTGATTCCATCATCAAGAATTCAAAGTTTCACATTTTTTCTTGAAGTGACGTCTCGCTTCCAGACGTCTGACTGTCCCTGAGTTTTCTCACTGACTGTCTAACTCTAAAGTTTTTCTCTATCCCTCGAACTTTCTATTTTCCGTGACGTCATACACATGTTAAAACATGTGCATTCTTCCACGTGTCCTGGACATACGTGTCCAAAACTTTTCCTATTTCTACAAAAAGAATTTTAACCTATATTCAATATGTTAAAAACATTATCTTATAAGCTGCATTCTTTCAATTTAAAATTTCATAACAAACTTGATAGTTAACATTCTTTCCTTAAAATATTTATCTATTTCTAAACAAATGTTTGTTTTACATTTTTAAATTCTCACACGTAATCTATTTCTAAACTAGATTACGAGGTTCGAATTTCGCCTATGCTATTCATTTTCATTTTAAACTAAATTCTCCATTTTTATACTTACATGAAAAGGGGACAGCCCTTATCATGTAACAATACTGACGTAAAATTAAAAAAAAACGAAACAACATCTCTGTATTGAAAATAAAGTTGTAAAAGCCAAACGACAACTCCACTCATTTGAATGACTTTACAGTCTCTATACCCTTTAAGAGTTTCTTAATTGATAAGTTTATCAATAAAAAAAAGTACGAGGTTGAAATGAGTAGGGGTGGTTCCGGTGCACCTCTAAATAACAACTATACTGAACTTTAAACGTTAAACTTCATAAACGATATAGTAAACGTGAATTAAGAGGCCACCTTCTAGCTGTTCTATAACAACATTTCGAGATATACCAATTCATATTATAATAAACCATATCTCTTACAGATATAAACTGATGAGAACACAATATGCCATTCACTGGAGAAAGATGAGTGCACTTTGCATACTTACAAATAAAAATACTTGAACCGGTTAGCTAAAATAATCTATGTGGTTAACATGTTTAAAATAGAATGTTGATATGGACCTTCGAGAATTATTATTATGCATGTTATATAATAGAGTTAAGTACATAATTGATTTCGATGGGTATATTTAAGTAACATAAACTATATGCTTTAATTCGATGTTTCATATAGCCTATCGATATGGGCGTATCTATACTGTTATGTATTTCTTTGCATGTATAGAGTTAACGTAAATTTATCATTATGGGGGAATATGGAAATTTATAAAATAAATACATTGTATAGTATAGTATTGAGAACAGAATTAATTAAATAGAAGGAAAACACATAACGATGAACGGTTCATAAATTTATAGATTCCTAGAATAAATTTTGAATCCCTCAAACGATTATTATTAAACCTAAATTCGGTTCAAAGGAAATAATAACAACCAGTGATAAAAAGTCTATATAGATGTAGGCACCTATGCATACATATGCGTAAAGGCTTATATATATATATATATATATATATTTATATATATATGCGTGTGTGTGTGTTTGAAGTTTTAAATTGCTATGCGCACGTTCATATAAAGAATACAACTTCTATTATACTGATGATGGACTCTCCCGTCGATTTCGATGTAAGAGCTTCCGCCACAACAATCAAACTGCTCGGAAATCCACACAGATGATTTGTTTATAGTGGGGAAGGCTTTGTGTAGAACCAACCACATTTTTTGGCATTACAGGACAGAGCATGCAGTAGGCCGCAGGTTTTTACATCAGAGTTGTCTTCTCCTAGATGCATGTCTTAACGAAGACTAAAAGTGCATCTCTCCCAATGAATTAATGAATTTCCAGATACAAACCTGGAAATTTCTACGATTCGGTGCTGACTTTTCAAATGGTCGCCCATCTCGTACTCGTACGTACTATATTTAAATCATGTAAAAGTAATGTGTGTATCTTGCACGTTGTCCATTTGAATTTATGGGCGCATATTATAAACGAATAAATTAAGTTTATCTGTAAAATAAATACAGAAATAATAGGTCAGATTAAATGTATTAACACATGGAACAGACAGAAAGTCTGCAATGAAAGTGGGCTGATGATAATAAGAAAATGACCTTAGAACACAGAATGACCACATCAAAGTAAAGATACTTACGTCCTTAAATTAAAGTATAGCCATAAAAAATTCCTCCCGCTGAGATGCTCTGGCTAGCGTGGAATATAATTCACCTTCCCCCTTTTTTATTCCGTATTCCTCTCTTTCCCACATCTCCACCTCCTAACTCTACCTATCCGTTCTCACAAACTATACCTCTCCTTTTCCAGGATTAAATTTACATTTATAATATCTTTTTTGTATACAAAACTAGCCTGATTGCCCGGCGTGGCCCCGGTGTTTGGAGGTGTGTTGAGCAAAAAAAAAAAAAAAAAAAAAAAAACGAAGTGGCAGCAGGCAGGTAGGCGGGCTCGAACTCGTACCGCGAATGAGGGAAAAGAACGTGAAAAAAAATTGTGACGTCTTTGTTGTTGCACTAATCGCTAAACCGGAAGTGACGTATGTTTAAATTAATGCTAGTCAATCGAAAAGAAGGGATAACTTTCGAAAATATCGGCGAAAAAAGCGACCCCTTCCTGTAGAAATGTGCCTAGTTGAGGGTGAAGAAATTAATGTTTTTAGCTAATTTTTCGATAATTGTCGTCCAAATTTTCAAGCTTAAAAATGAAATCAATTTCGTGAAAATCCGTCGCATCTGTCGAATGTTTTAGACATACATACATTCAAACATACATACATTTAAACACATAGGTGAGATTTATATTATAGATGAATAAATTTGTACTTTGGCTTTAATATTGCTCCTTTTTTTCGGTCTGGCGAGGTGGTCTCTCTGAACTAAGGTTCCACTGAAACATGTATGCACATGTGTAACCAATACTGTTTGTATAATAAACATACTATATATGTCTTTTAAGGTAAGTCCATATAAACTAATTATCTATTACACTCTTTTACTCTCTCACTCTCTTTTAAAATCTTCCAATTCATCAGTTTTATGCGTTTTGTCTTCTTTTTCTTGAAGGATGCCACTCTAGTGTTCGAAATATAATGTAGCCAAGGGATCGATAAATTTTTAAGCTGTCCCTAGGCGAGAAGAGAGACATACAGAAAGTATGTTTTCTTGACTAAGCAACAATGTTCAGAAGATTATAACGAGAAAGTTTGTGTTTTATCGCTATTCCAAATTCTATTAAATAGTTATAAAATGATTACTTCGCTTTTCAATTCTTTTGCGCTATTAAATGTCAACCCGGACGATGGCAACATCAACTAAGATCTCTGTCGCCATTCCTGTATCTCTGGGGTCAAAAGAAACGAAGTTTCCCACATGTAAGCATTTTACTTCTCTTTTTTTCTCTCTTCTAATATTTACACAAAGCAAGAACACAAATAAAAAAAACCGTTTATGTGAAACAGTTTGTTTGACTAAACTGTTAATGTTCCATTCTTGTAGCAAGTAGATGTTTATTCTGCTATGCAAACTGTTAATACAGAAATATATTATCAAATATAGTAACTTTAATAGGTATGTTTAGGCATTTATAACATGGTGAGTAATGGGTAATTATTGGAACTTAATTGTGTAATCATTATCTTTATCAATAGTTAAAGCTAATAGTCTACTGATATTTGCATAAGGGATACCGTTACAGACTATGTAATCAGCTATTCCTTATTTAAATAATTGCTAGTATACATTTTATTTATGTACAGACAACGAGCGTTTACAAATGTGTAAAATTTACACATATATATATTATATATATATATTATATGTATATATATTATATATATATTATATATATATTATATATATTATATATATATTATATATATATTATATATATATTATATATATGTTATATATATATTATATATATATATTATATATATGTTATATATATATATTATATATATATATATATATATTATATATATACTAGCTGTACCCTGCCATGCGTTGCTGTGGCTCGAATTGGCGCAATAGAAAAAGTTCCAAAATGAGAAAAAGCATTTTTCTTATAGGTTTAATTTTCCATTTTGCATGGGTACACAGTTTTTGTTGTTCCATTTTCTTAGCTGATATAGAGATTTTCTGGTTTGGTGACTCTTGAATACGTAACATAAATTGTCCATGTGAAAAAAACAGTCAGTGTGTAACTGTAAGATCCACAATTGTAAAGATTGTTCTCTGTGCTTTGTTGATGGTTATTGCAAATGACAATAAAATTGGAAAGTGCAATTTCCTAAAGTGTAATGATGTATCCGGTGGAATCATAGGAATGCATGGAATGAAGATATATTCATCTACGAAAGGTCCTGTTAAGATTGTTGTTTCTATGAAATTGTTTGTCAATTTTTTTTTACTGCAAGCTATGTGCCATTGTAAAGCTTGGATTGGTTTTTATTTCACATGATAATTAGTACACCAAATTTCAGTTGCAATACATGCGGTGGCATCCCTGGCAAATGTAGCTGTTGGATAATTAACCACTTTATCTGCTTTCACAACAGTGTCGATGGATTTGTATTTGAATACCTTACTTGGAATTTTACATTGAATAATAGCGTTAAGTTCATGGGCATCTTTGTATTGACCTGCAAGAATAGCTCATTTACTCAGTCAAATGGAATTCTTATAATTTGAATATCTGCAAAAATCTTTAAACTAACTATTCTTTTGATGAAATAAAATTATAGAAGTTAAAAGTCAAAGAATTTTGCCCTTAACTCTGATCAGCTGGCACTTTTTCGTACCCAATTTCCCACAAGTGATGCAAAAGTTTTTGTGCAGATCGAACAGTCTGCAACTGGACATACATATTTTGAGTTACGTTTAATGCCTTCACATGGAACAAAAAAGTAGAGTATTTGAGCCAAGCATTTATTTAATCTGCTGGTTTTGATTGAAGAATAACAGGTAACATTTGTCTGAAATCTCCTGCAAGCAATATTACTGCATTCCCAAATGGTCTGACATTGCCACGCAAATCTTGCAAGGATCGACCAAGAGCCTCAAGTGATTTTTTGCGTACCATTGTGCATTCATCCTAAACAATAAGTTTACATTTCTGCAATATTTTCCCCATATTGGATGTTTTGGAGATGTGGAAGATGAGATTTTTGAAAAATTGAATGTTTTAAAGTAGAATAAATAATTCTTCTACTTGGCAGCAAGGTCGCAGATATTCCTCATGCAGCAAGGGCTAAGGCTATGTTATTTTGTTACCAACTGGCTGCCAAAATCAATTTAATTAGAAAGGTTTTACCAGTTACTTCTGGTGCTGTTCAAGGTAGCAGTAATTTCCAAATAACTTCTATTCTCACAGTCAGTAAATTAGGTGACTAAAATAGGATTGATCCATGTTTTGACAATGCCTTATTCACTGTAATTAATTTAGGAGACTAAAATAGGATGAGGGATTAGAGATGGACAGACAGAGAGGGAGATATATACATAGAAAAGAGAAAGTGAGGGGAAAATAGAGAAAGAGAATGAGATAGAGAGATAAAAGGATTGATAGATAAACAGAGAGAGGGGGAGAGTTAGAAACAGAGAGGGATGAGACAGGAAAGGAGAAAGATAGAGGGAGCTAGAGAGAGAAAGGGGCTCAAAGAGAGATGGAGAGGGTGATATAGAGAGAAAGATAGATTGAGAGAGTGAAAGGGAGAGATGGATAGAGAGAGATATTAAGAGAGGAAGAGAGAGGGGAGAGAAACAGAAGGTGAAGTACACTTCACCACTTTTTTCCTCGTTCAGTAGAGAAGAAATCTTTTGAGACTGAGGCAATTTTAATGTTTTGTTATTATCCAGAGTACTCCTTTTTTTGGGGGAGGGGGGCTAGATGTTCCTCACATTAGAAACCGACCGGGTTATCTGTACTTTCACTTAACAAATTAATAAAAGAAAAAGATATTGTAAAATATTGAAAATACTATTTTAAAAAATAGCACGATAACGTAAGTGCATAAGTGCCACTTTAGGTACTCATTGGGTGTTGAGTTCCATAGCGACCAGCATAATTATTTAATGGTTGCTCCCTTAGCTCCCCCCTAGCCAAGGCTAATGCATGCGCACGTAAATTTTTTTTTTTATTTACTGACGTTGGCTTAGTAACTAAACGATTTATTGATAATTTCGTAACCCTTAAACGCATGCCGGAAGATTTAAATTGGTTCATTATTGTTGTAATGAAAAAAAAATTTCATTCAACACAAAACCAAAAACACATATTAATGATAAATGATTTATTATTCTATTCATTGAAATTTTCTAATTTTTAAATAAAAAAAGTAAAAAATAAATTAATAAAAAAATAGTTGCTTATGTGCGCATAATTTTTTTTTTTTTTTTTTTTTTTTTTAGATTAGGTCCACCTTATAATCACCTCAACCTCCTCATCTTAAGAACAGCTTCCAGAATAAACACCACTTTTGGAGGGGGGGGCTATTTGCAAAATTTAACTGATATTTGTTGTCAGCATACCCACCCGAAAATACTATTAAAAAAAGGAGGGGTCAGTGCCCGTGGCAGAGAAGTAGATTTATTTATCAATAAAAGTTGCGGAGAAGTAAATTTATTTATCAATAAAAGTCGTCATTTAAAAAAGAAAATTGTGGAGGTGGAAAAAGTTATCCCGAAGTTTATTACAAAAACGTTTTGTTTTCGCACTATTCAACAATTTGTTCATCCGCGCATGTAAATTAAAAAATTATTTGTAAAAGTGAGAAGTTATCAGTAAATGATTTAGTCTTTTTTTTTAATGGAGTTATTTATTTCTTTTTACATTAGGTCCACCTCCACAAATGTTAAGAACGGCTTTCAGAATAAACAACCTCAACCTCTCCATGTTTACAACGGATTTCGGAATAAACACCATTGGGGGGTGGGGATATTTACAAAATTTAACTGATAAAAGTCGTCATTTAAAAAGAAATTTAAAATCAAATGTTTGTAAAAGTGAGAAATTATTAATAAATGTTTAGTAACATTTTTCAGTACGAATGCAGAGAGTGCTCCGCGCTATTTTTTAAATCGTATTTCCACGTTTAATTAAAGTTTTATGATATTTTTTATTCAATTGCAAGGTTAAAGTACAGAATAGGTACAAAACACACTCCCCATGTTAAGAATGGCTTTTTAAATAATAACCTTATTATTTCAGCATGGATCACTCTCTGCATCAGTACCCATTTTTCTTTTGATATTCATAAAAAGTAAAATATTTTTTCAAAATAAATAAATAAATGTTTGTAAATGTGACAAATAATCGTTTATTTATGGCAACGTCATTAAATAAAAGATGTTACGTGCGGGGTGGGGTGGGGGACTAAGGGAGCGACTATTATTTTTTTCTGCTGGTCGCCGTGGAACTCACCGCCCAAGGAGTACCAAAATGTAATTTTTTTGTCAAATAAATAAATTTCAAGCAATTTTTGCAATAAATAATAGATAGCAACTTCGTTAATTTTACGACTCGCCCCAGCATATTATAAACTTCCCCATGTTAAAACGGCATTCGGAATGAACACCCCCAACCTCCCCATATTAAGAACGGCTTTCGAGGTTTATGGGAGGGCGTGTGTTTTTTTTTTGTTAAGTACCATGTTTTGTTTATTAAATTGTTGGGTGAAAGTACAGTACTCATGCAGAGAGTGATCCGTGTTGAAATAATAACGTTATTATTTAAAAAGCCATTCTTAACATGGGGAGGGGAGGGTGTTTTGTACCTAATCTGTATTTTAACCTTACACTTGAATAAAAAAAAACATATAATAAAACTTTAATTAAACCTGGAAATATGATTTAAAAAATAGCGCGGACCAAATATTATTCAAGCAAGTTACCAATCCGTAAAAAAAACTGTACTTTTACCAAACAATCTCATATCGAAAAAAAAAAACTCAAAAAGCAAGCGACAAACTTTTTTTTTGCCTTATATAATAAAGAAAAATTGTTTAAATTAAAAAATTTGGAAGATAAACAAATGAATTATGTTTTTTTTTTACTTATCGAGTAAACAGAAAATGAAATCTAGTTAGTTTCGTCAATTCGTGGCTGTGAAATGAATCGAACCGGAAGTTCAGTTTTATAAACAGAACAGGTTCGCACTAACATTTACGAAAATATATTTATTTTATTTAATATTTTAATAATTCGCGAGGTAAATTTATTTTAATAACATAAAAACATCCCTCGACTCTAAAGATGGGTTGTCTGAAGATTTCAAATAAATTGGTATCGTAGAAATATGGTTTTATTCACTTATAACGAACCAAGATTTACATTTTTATATATATAGATTATATATTTTTTTATTATATATATATATATATATATATATATATATATATATATTAAAAAAAGTTTATTTGTGGTACAGAATTTACAAATAACAGAGAAAAGAATTCTTTTAGACCCTAGACGCCTTTCGCCATCCTCATTTTCGAACTTTTCGAACTGGCATTTTCGAACTTTTTTAAAAAAAGAAAATGTGTGGTTGAAATTAAAATTAATAATGAACATGGGAAGGATTAATTTAAAATTATAAAATATATGTACAGGAAAACGGTGGAAGAAAGGATAAAACAAAATGAATTAACGGGTTTGTCTGTGAGTATATATATATATATATATATATATATATATATATATATATATATATATATATATATATATATATAATGAGTATGAAAAAATATCACGAATGGGAAATGATAATCTGCATATAAATATACGGGGAGAGAAAAAAGAGGAAAAAGAGGGTGGGGAAACATCCAAAATATCTCTACAGTTCGCCAAAAAAAGTCCAGGGTGTTCACAAACCGTTTCTGCCTAGAGAGAGAGGGTTTAAGGCGTGCAATAGAGACCGATTCGAGAGTTTTCAAATGATTAATCGATCGGCCTCGAAATAAGATTGAACATTGGAATTTGTATATAATATTGCTACGTTTAGTGCAAGACAAATCGTCCATATTGAAACAAAAAATGCAGGTTTCGTATTAAACACAACTCTAGGCACAACTGACGGAAAACAGTTGCTGATGGTCTGTTTAAGATGACTTATGAGCGGGACACGTTTTTCTCCAACCCACGGCAACTTAAGATAAGCAGGACACTTTGAAGGGCCAATTGTTACATATTTATTAAATTGCTTGATTTGGAATTATATACATTTATCAATCAAGAATTCTGGGTAGCCATTATCGACCATATATATATATATATATATATATATATATATATATATATATATATATATATATATATAGTAAGTTATGAAAATATATATGGCAATTAAGCTACATAGAATATTCCGCGTTTCATTCTCGTGAAATTCGTCAGCCTGACGAATTCCCACGAGAATGAAACGCGGAATATTCTGTGTAGCTTAATTGCCATATATATTTTCATAGATTACTACCTGTCTCTACCTATGTATTGAACATTGTTTAAGTAAATACTGAAAATTTACACATAAAATTATATCTTCGTATATTTATTTATGTGATTAAATTAAGTAGTCATATATATATATATATATATATATATATATATATATATATATATATATATATATATATATATATATATATATGGAGAATGGTATATATATTAAGTATTTTGAGTGGGGCTGTAAATGTAATTAAGTAGAAGACATAATATAATCTAAAAATCTATTTGTTCTTTTTTATTTTTGGAACCGCATGTTTATTTATCTTTAAATACAAATTAAAATTATGTCCCTTGACCCATACAAAATAAATACCGGAAGACAAGACATTAATGTAGAATCAATATCCAACTAATGGACTAACCGAGTTTGTTCATCTAGCTGACAAACAACTCCTACTTTTGTATGTACTTGGTAATACATTTTGCAACTCTATTCGCGTTTTGTTTTCTTTGTTAACCTTGAAACAGCATTATAACGCTGGCGAATGACGATTCGAAAGAACTCACGAAGGATACCTGAATTTAATCCTAGTGTTCTGATAACATTGACGAAAATTCGCTAAAGATAAACTAAATGTCTAAAACACTGACGAGAAACTAAAAACAACGAAACAACATGTTCGTATTGAAAAAAAATAATTACGAATCGGCGAGAAACACAGCGTTTTGCAACCACAGTGTGTCCAAAAAGTCACTGAATGGTTTTGAACTTAAATAGATTCCTTATTTTTAACGATATCTTTCTGACTAAGGCATGGGATAATTTTGTAAAATAAATGCAAAATTTTAGACAATCTTTTTATGAAAAAATAATGTCTTTTAAATATTGCCCATTATCAGCTTCGCATATTTGTGGTCTTTCAAAAACATTATTAATGACAGTTTGCAGAACCTCTGGATTGCGATTCAACTCCCTTATTTCGTTTCGCGAGCTGGACAACCTCGAAACGTCAAACTCCAACTTCTGTAAGAATTTAAGGAAAACATCAAGAACGAAATAAGGGAATTAAATCGCAATCCAGAGATTCTGCAATCCGTCATGAATAATGCTTTGGAAATAGCACAAATGTGCGAAGCTGAAAATAGGCAACATTTAAAATACTATTTTTTAGAAAAAGTATTTAAAAGACTATTTTTTAGAAAAGAAATAATTTGAATTTTCCATGTTATTTATTTATTTTTATTTATTGATTTTTTAATTTCCCAATGTCTTAGTCAGATTGTGTTCAAAATACAGAAAGATGTCATCCAAAGCAAAGAATCTATTTAAGTACAAAATTTTTCACTGACTTTTGGGACACACTGTATAACATTGGCGGCAGATACATGTCAAAATTAACGCAGTCTCTCCAACACTGACGAAAAAAATTAAGGAACATCGGCGTAAAAATATTAAAAAAGAATATTTTTATTAAAAAAAGAAAGAAATACTGAGGATGAAGTGTAACTTCAAAATATATTTAATATCTGTTTAGTTTATAATACTGCGCTGATTTGGCTACAAATGTATCTAATACGTTTTTTATTTTATTCAAATTCAATCAACGCTTCTTTCAAATAACACACACCCCTAACGTACATACCGTGTGACCAACGCACCGTTCCGACAGTTGAAAACACTATCGTGAAAAACAGCCAGCGGACTTCTACTTACTAATTCTTTGCTCCATGGCAACAAAAAAAAAGAAAGAAATACTGAGGGTGAAGTGTAACTTTGAACTATATACATTTCAAATAAAAATAGATATCTTTTTTTTATTTTATAATAATGCGCTGTTTTGGTTTCAAACGTATCTAATATGTATTTTATTTTAGTCAATATTTTTATTTATTTATTTATTTATTTTGCAATTTCTCTGCAGTAAGGTTAACTGTCAGCATTTTTGTACTAAAAAAGAGATACGAATTTTCGTATCGTTTTCTTCTGTTAAATATTTCAGAACAATTCTATGGAAAAAAGGACATTTGCTTTGGAGGAAACAGAATTATTTCCAAGAGATTATGAATTAAAACAGGAAGTATAAACTGAACGTACAGCTAAGTTGTTGGTTGTTTTTGTTTTACGGCATATCAACCCTTTTCAACTTATTTAATGCCGAATCCAGTAATTCGGAAGAAATTTTTTAATAGAATATATTTGTTTTTTTTCAAGTCGGTTTCTATTTAACCCAAAGTTGGGACCCTAGCAGGTACTACACTCTGGGTCAGAGTGGACCTTGGAGCAATGTCAATTAAGGGGTGGCCCCACACTTCCCAAAGCCCGCAAACTGGGGCCTCGCCATCGGATATAGTTTAAGGTCATATCCAGGACCCGTACAGCTAAGTACAACGGTTTTTGAGTGCAAAAGTGGTGGGAACCGAATTACGCTGCCCCCTCCCCTCTGTATTCTAAAATACTTAAAGTTTGTTAAACTGAAAACGGTTTTTTAAAAAATATGTATACTTATTTTTAGTTTTACCAATCGTACGAAAGACGGATGCATTTCAGGTAGCTTTGGAACAATTAGTAAAATTACAAACCCGACAACAACAATAATTATTAGAACACCAGAAACGAACAGACGAAAAATAACAAAGACAAGAACAATCAAATAAATTACGCATCAAGTGTGCTTGAAAGCCAAATCACAATGTAATATTAGGAAAATAAACAAATATTTTACTTGTTTGAAATTTATCACAAATATATTTCAGAGATATACTCCATCTTCAGTGTGTTATTTTGTTTCTTTTTTCTTTTCTTCTTCCTTGCCATGTTGTAAAGTTGATGAAAGACATAATCAATAATAACAAGAAGAAGAACTAATAAAATCACAAGTTCAGCAGCATGAACATACAGCAAATATAAATGAATGGTTACTTTCCCAAATTGTAGAAAATCATGCGTCCGCTGATAATAATACTGCATTTTCAAAAGATAAAATATGGAATGCGATTGACAACCCATGTTATGCACCATTAGAAGATAAGTCATTTTCAGTTTATTATAGATACGAGAACTTCTGTATTATAGTTTATTATAGGTTATAATAATTTATTATAGATACAAGAACTTCTTTATTATAGTTTATTATTGTTTATTATAGTTTATCATAATTTATTATAGATACAAGAACTTCTTTATTATAGTTTATTATTGTTTATTATAGTTTATTATAGTTTATTATAGATACGAGAACTTCTTTATTATAGTCTATTATAGTTTATTATAGATACGAGAACTTCTTTATTATAGTTTATTAGAGTTTATTATAGATATGAGAACTTCTTTATTATAATTTATAATAGTTCATTATAGATACGAGAACTTCTTTATTATAGTTTATTATAGATTATTATAGAAGATACGAGAACTTCTTTAGTATAGACTGACGTCCGCTGAAACTGCATTTTCACAAGATACAATATGGAATGCGATTGACAACCATTAGAAGATAAGTCATTTTCAGTTTATTATAGATACGAGAACTTCGCTATTATAGTTTATTATAGCTTATTATAGACACGAGAACTTCTTTATTATAATTTATTATAGTTTATTAGAGTTTGTTTTAGATACGAGAACTTCTTTATTATAATTTATTATAGTTTATTATAGTTTATTTTAGATACGTGAACTTCTTTATTATAGTTTATTATAGTTTGTTTTAGGTACAAGAACTTCTTTATTATAATTTATTATAGTTTATTATAGTGTATTATAGATACGAGAACTTCTTCATTATAGTTTATTATAGTTTATTATAGAAGATACGAGAACTTCTTTAGTATAGACTGACAGCATTAGTGCGACTAGGAAAAATAGTACGTTTGCTATTACGCAAATCAGAGACTGCTGAACATAATAAACTTGTGGATTTTATTTTTCCAGGTAAAACTTCGAGTTTGTCTTTCGCCGATCCGGTTGAACTTCTTAACCTTAAACTGGAACCTCTTTATTCTATAAACGGCGGAAATGTTTTAATCCAATGAAAAACGATGAAAAAGACTTCGCAACGAATGCGATGTCGTTAATAAACACTGCAACGAATTTATACTATAAGATCTCAATTCGGACAATTTTAAATGTCTGGCGTTTGCGCAAGGACTTACACCAGGTCGAGATGCTGAAAGCAGAGGGTGTGCTTTAACGAAACTAGAAAACGAACCGAGTTTAACTATTAATAAAAAAAAGATTAATAGAAGACTGTCAGAGAATAGAAATTATTTTTAAAAAAAAGATTTGGATGGCATGGAATTTGGTATCCCACATATACAAAAATCAACCAAACAATTTAAAACGCCCGTAACAAATCAAACACAAGAAAATGTCCACGACTATTCGCACACTTCTAAAAGAAATTTTTAAACAGACAAATTATGTTCTTTTGTAATCGATGTGGAAATATGCACCGGGTTAGAGACTGCGCATATCTGTCTAAAAATGTTTGGCGTGTAAATATATATATATATATATATATATACATATATATATATATATATATATATATATATATATATATATATATATATATATATATGACACAAAGTTCCCAGTGCAAGAATAAAATTCAAAATTAAAGTCCAAGTGCATTTAACGGTAACCAAAAATAATGAAGAATGTCTACGCTAATATTTTAGCCTGACAGTACTTATTACGCATTGAGCATTATTGAAGTAAATACTGGTATCATATATATATATATATATATATATATATATATATATATATATATATATATATTGTGAGTTGTGAAAATATGTTAATGAATCTACAAAGATAAATTACTACCTAGCACTACTCACGTATTAAGCACTATTGAAGTAAATACTGTAAAATTGGCACATAATATATAACTCCTTATAACATTTTGTGAATATATTAAATAATTATGTACACATTAACGCATACACACAAACACACACACACACACACACACACATATATATATATATATATATATATATACATATATATATATTATACAATAATCCAGTTTTTATAGGTTTGTGTTGAGAATTTTTCAAGTGTATAGTAACATCGTTTAGAACGTTGAATTTGGGCCGCTAGAAAACAGGTGCCACAAATTGCGGGTGGTTGATCAAGAAAAGAAAGAACTAGATACTCGTGTTTTTAATCCGTTTTATTTGGTAAATGAGGCATAATAAGAAGCAAGTCATGCAGAGATTCCAAGGGGAAGGCCAAAAGAAAATAGATCGTCGCATCGTGACAATGAAACTCATCACCAACACGACACTCTGCATTCTGTCTATCATGGAACAATGGGACATTTTTTAATGTGCGAGTAAAAGGTTTCTTATTCATAGTGTTTGATTCCTTATTCAACCTGTGGGGTCTCTCAGGTGAGAGTGAATATTAGAAAGCGGTCTTTGGCGGATTTTAGAACATGGCTACAGAAATATCTCATCCTGTGTGTGTGTGTGTGTGTGTGTGTGTGTGTGTGTGTGTGTGTGTGTGTGTGTGTGTGTGTGTGTGTGTGTGTGTGCGTGTGTGTGTGCATATAGATAATATTTCAGTATCTCTTCTACATCTTTCTCTCTACCTATTTATGTATATATCATGTTTTGCTTCCAAGTTCAATTATGCACCGATATGTGTTTCGTTGTTTAAGTTGGTTTAGTGTGGCTGAGCCTAGCGAGAATTGAAACCAGGAGATCAGAATTTAAACATAAAGCTCTATCAGTGAGCTAAATGTTGGGACGTATCACGGTTTCATGGATGTAATTTATTTGTTTATTTTGTTTGCAATATTTTTGAACGAATTCAATTACTTATGTGAAAAAGCATTTGTACGTAATAGTATATATATATATATATATATATATATATATATATATATATATATATATATTCCATATAGGGGAGGTGTGATTCTGGATTGCACAACCCTTGCTTTACAATTACATGCGCAGCTACCCTTATAGGTGGTAAATATTGTCATTCAAGACTAAACGGAGTTGATAATAATTATATATGTGTGTGTATGTATAGTTATATATAAGGTTATATATATATATATATATATATAACCTTATATATAATTATGTATACATACACACACACACATATATATATAACAGATATAGTACAGATCATCATGAGTTAAACAAATATGTCGCAGGGAAAGATGGAGTGGTTAAATTACTATTGTAAAGAAATTCAGCAAAAATAATTATAGTTTCGTGTAGTGGGACATTTGTAAATAAACTAGAAACGTCGAATGAGCACATACAGTTATTTTCAACACCAGGTTGCAGCTCACGTAAATGTTTAACAAACCTATACGAGTCGAGAATGTAAATTTTAGTGTACAGACCCTGGACCGGTTCTATAATTGTCAATAGCCATTGAGCTAGAGAGTGTTGGACAGACCCCGTCATAGACAAGATAGGTATAAGCGGGATACCTTCCTTATATATTTTAGGAAGACCGAAGAATCTAGGTGAACCAGGTGGCCTCATTTTATCGTATATCTGTTTAGTAAAATAACCTTTCTCATAGAAGTATAAAAGCCGCTTCTGTATCTTGACTTCATTTTTATAAGTATTATCGCAAGTTTCGACAGGACCAATACGGCTAAATTCATCAGGATAAAATAATCAACATTTTCTGGACATAATCCGCACGATTCAGGATAACAGCGCTAGCACCCTTGTCCGGTTTGTAAATATAAATATCTTTATTGGATTTCAATAACTTGATAGTTTTGACATGTGTGCTGGACCAAATAAAGTCACCGGAATCAGTAGTTAAATTAGAGTAACGAAAAGACAGGTCAAGATGTTTTTTAATCGCAAAAGTGGAACGGGTTTTAAATTAATATAAGAATCAAATTGTCTGTTAATTTATTTATTTCATCTTGGAGAAACTCCCGTTCGATCTTAAGACTTGATGTAGCCTTGGAAGAGATAATTCTTTTACTAATATAAAATGGAGCGACGTTTTCTTTGAGGCATCAACGAAGAAATGAAATAGATAGTTTTATGGATCGTGTTTTGCTCTCAAAACGAGAAAGTGTATTCATTTCTTCATAGTACAAAACTTACGAATTGTTTGGAAAAAAATAACCGGCAAAACCTGAGGGCCCCTTTCAACACTCATCATATATATATATATATATATATATATATATATATATATATATATATATATATATATATAAGTGAAAGTGTGTGTATCTGTGTGACTGTGTATGTACATTTCCCTACACAATAACTCTATCAATTTTAAGGCTACAGACTCGAAATTTGATATACAGGGTACTGAGATTTCGGAAAATCAATGTGATCGGTCTTTTGGCCAGAAATTCAGCTGATAAGGGGTCAAAGTTCAACGAGTTGACCTTTGAGAACTCTACCAAACTCCTCCGATAATTTAGGGTCGAAACACTTAAAATTTTAGATATAGGTTCCTTGTACATTGATCTAACTTAATAACTTGATTTGAAACCAACACAATAAATTTTAAGGGGTCATAATACGGGGCAAAGTTAACAAAATTGGGCGCTTTTGTTTTCTTTGTTTTTTATTTTTTGCTCAACATACACCTCAAAATACCCGAGCAACGCCGGGTACCCATGCTAGTCAATCTATATATCTATAAAAGTGAACATGTCTGTGTATCTGGGTGTCTGTCTGTGTGTGTACATTTCCCTACGCAATAACTCTGTCAATTTTAAGTCTACAGACTAGAAATTTGATATACAGGGTACTGAGATTTGGGAAAATCGATGTGATCGGGTTTTTGGCCAGAAATCTGGCAGATAAGAGGTCAAACTTCAACGATTTGACCTTTCAGAACTCTACCAAACTCCTTCGACAATTTTCGCTGTGAACACTTGAAATTTTAGATATAGGTTCCTTGGACATAACTAATAACTTGATTTGAGCCAAAAACAATAAATTTAAAGGGTTATAAAAAGGGGCAAAGTAACAAAATTGACCGCTTTTTTTTTTTTTTTTTTGCTCAGCATACACTTCCAAATACCCGGACAACGACGGGCACCCTTGCTAGTATATATATAAATGTGAACGTGTCTGTGTATCTGTGTGTCTGTGTGTCTGTGTGTGTGTCTGTCTGTGTGTGTGTGTGTGTAAATTTCCCTACGCAATAACTTTGTTAATTTTAAGTCTACAGACTCGAAATTTGATATACAGCGTACTGAGATTTGTGAAAATCTATGTGAACGGTTTTCGGCCAGAAATTTGGCTGTTAAAGGGGGTTCAACGATTTGAATTTTGAGAACACTACCAAACTCTTCCGACAGTTTTGGGTCTAAACACTTGAAATTTTAGATAAAGGTTCCTTGGACATGGATCTAACTTAATAACTTGATTTGAGCCCAAAACAATAAATTTTAAAGGGTCATAATAAGAGTCAAAGTTAAAAAAAAATTACCTTTGCTGTCTCTACCAAATTATTCAGACAATTTCTGGTCTAAACATTTGAAATTTTACATAAAAGGTATTCAGAGATAGGGCAAGATTTTTCATTCGTTTGGATCGAAAATTTTTAGTTACCACTATATAAATTATGTATGTACGTATGTATGTTTGCATGTCTGCCTAAAACTTTCGACAGAGACTACCGATTTTAACAAGGTCAATATCGTTTTAAAGTTAGACCTTTCATACGACAAATATCGAAAACTTGGCTAAAACAGTAATATCTTCACCTTCAACTAGGCACATTTCTATAGGGGAGGAAGCTTTTTCCGCCGATATTTTTTAAGTTTATCCTCTCCTTTCGATTGTCTAGCCTTTATGTAAACATAAGTAACTTCAGGTTTGGCGGTGGTCGTAAACACAAAGACGTCAGGTTTTTCTCCCGTTCTTTTCCTCCTTCGCGGTACGGGTTTGAGCCTGCCTTCCTATTACCACTTTTTTTTTTTTTTTTGCTCAAAATACACATCCAAACACCCGATAAACGCCGGGCTTAAAAACTAGTCTGTATATCTATAAAATTGAACGTATCTGTGTCTGTGTGTCTGTCTGTGTTTGTGTGTACATGTACCTACGCAATAACTCTGTCAATTTTTAGTCTACAAACTCGAAATTTGATATACAAGGTACTGAGATTTGGGAAAATCTATGTGATCGGTTTTGGGCCAGAAATTTGGCTATTAAAGGGTCAAAGTTCAAGAATTTGACCTTTGAGAACTCTTGCAAACTCCTCTGACAATTAAGGGTCTAACCACTTGAAATTTTAGATATAGGTTCCGTGTACATGGATCTAACTTAATAACTTGATTTGAACCCAAAACAACAAATGTTAAAGGGTCATAATAGGTGTCACAGTTAAAAGAATTGTACCGCTTTTTTCTTGCTCAACATTCATCTCCAAACGCCCGGTACCTATGCTAGTTTTCTATAAATTCGTTTTTCTTTTGTGCGTATTGATATTCATATTAAAACCTACCTTTTCTTACTTATTTAAAAAAGAAAATGTAATTTTGTTATATATGGGTTATGAAATTGCATTCATCTGCAAAAGATCTACCTAATTTGCATATTCTTTTAAATATTCATTTTAATTAATTCCCAATTAGTTGTTTCAGTTTTCTAATGGGATAATCATCTTTTGTTAACTATTACGTGTAATTATATTCATGCAGATATTCTACATGATTTGTACTTGCATAATATTTGCGTAAAATGTTTATAGTAAACACAAAATTGTTTCCATATATATTTGTGTATGCGTATATATTTTTGCCTACCAAACACCTCCTTCAGTTTTTGGTCTACAGGTATGAAACTTCATATATAAGGTATTTGGATCCATGCAAAACTTTATATTTGGGTTTTAGCCCGGAAAAATCGGTGTAAAAGTGTGAAAATTAAAAAAAATGAAATTTTGCAGGTGAAGGTCGAACGCCGGCATTACGAATGCATAACGTAGTAGCTATTCGTTCATGTTTCAATTTTTAGCTTTGCAGTAAACATGTTTTCATAGCCCCGTTAGTGACGGCAGAGAAACAATAAATCGCGAGCTGAACATTTTGGTTTCGATTCTCGGTGGTGGCGCATGAGTCTTGTTTTTTATATATTTTTTTAAATCATTATTATATATTGCATCCAATCACTCTCTCTCTCTCTCTCTCTCTCTCTCTCTATATATATATATATATATATATATATATATATATATATATATATATATATATTTAAATAAGGGAGTAGTCACCAACAATGTGTATTTTTTAACATTATTTTATTATTCCGTGTCTTTCTAAACAAACATAATATAAGACTAAAACGAAAAATCGCAATACTAAAATCCAAGAATCCAAAAACGAAATATCAAAATAGAATGAAAGCACCCCTACCTTACTTCAGAAGAGCCAGTCTCCCCCTCCCCACACATACACATTAGTAACGACCTCGGACCACAGCCGCCTTCCTAAGAAAGCAAATAACCCCAAAATACTATAAAACAATATACACATTCCCAAACCAATAAAAGCAAACACACACACGCACACACACGCACACACACACACATAAACACACACGCATACACACACACGCACACACACATACACACACCCTACCCCACCCTAAAGGAAAAGAAAAAAAACATTAGCAGAAAGAGATAGCGACTACAGCAGGTCAACGCCTCCCTGGACAAACCAAATAAAAAAGCAATACAAATTCAGCATACCAATGTATAATAAACACTTACAAGCCTCCACCCCTTGGAAAAACTTTAAACTAACCACGAAAATCGCCATTTTTACACATTTGAAAATAATTTCTGACGCAGACGCATCACAGACCGTCTGAAACGCGCGTAAACGATTTCAATGACTTAAAAACATTATTACAATGATCCAAACATAATTCTCGATGAAAAACCAGGACACGGAATAATAAAATAATGTTAAAAAATACACATTGTTGGTGACTACTCCCTTATTTAAATATACATCTTTCTTTTGTTGGAATTTATTGACCCATTTTATATAAATATATATATATATATATATATATATATATATATATATATATATATATATATATATAAGTGAAAATTCTGTCTGGCTTTTCTCTATGGTAATTAAGGAAGACTATTATACAGAAAAGCATTACTTTACATATTCACACTGTTTGATATATGCATATGCACATAACCTTATGAATAGTACATATGGCTCGAGCAAAGCCAGGGGCAACTGCTGGTATATCTATAAAAATGAACGTGTCTGTGTATCTGTGTTTCTGTGTGTCTGAGTGTGTGTGTACATTTCCCTACGCAACAACTCTCTCAATTTAAAGTCTGCAGACTCAGAATTTGATATACAGGGTACTGAGAGTTGGGAAATTTTTCGGACAGAAATTTGGCTGTTAAGGGGTCAAAGTTCAACGATTTGACCTTTGACAATTCTGCCAAACTCTTCCGACAATTTTGGGTCCATACACTTGGAATTTTAGATATAGATTCCTTGGACATAGATCTAACTTAATAATTTGATTAGAGCGCTAAACAATAAATTTTAAGAGGGCATAATAGGGGGGAAAAGTTAAAAAAAATTGACCGTTTTATTTTTTTTTGTTTTTTTTTTTTGCTCAGCATATACCTCACACCCAGGCAACGCCGGGTACCCATGCTAGTATATCTATGAAAGTGAACGTATGTGTGTGTGTGTGTGTGTGTGTGTGTGTGTACATTTCCCTACGCAACGACTGTCAATTTTCAGTCTATAGTCGCTTTTTTCGCCGATATTTTTGAAAGATATCCTCTCCTTTCGATTGTCTAGCCTTAATTATAACCTACGTCACTTCAGGTTTGGCGGTGGTCGTAACCGCAAAGACGTCAGATTTTTCCTCGTTCTTTTCCTCCTTTGCGGTACGAGTTTGAGCCTGCCTTCCTACTACCACTTTTTTTTTTGCTCAACATACACATCCAAACATACGGGAAACGCCGGGCTGAATTGCTAGTATATATATATATATATATATATATATATATATATATATATATATATATATATATAGTTGATAAAAAAACAATACGATGCTTAGCTCCACGAGTTATTATAAATTATTTTATTTAAAACCTGTACTATAAATCGTCTGCTTTTTATACCCTGGTATCATCGACCTAGTGATAGTACAAGAAAGACAGAACCCGAGTGTTCGAGGACGATCTCAGCAGCATTTCATTGAAAAAAGATACGCACACACACACACACACACACACACACACATATATATATATATATATATATATATATATATATATATATATATATATATACACTAGCATTTCAGCCCGGCGTTGGCCGGGTGTTTTGAGGTGTATGTTGAGCAAAAAAAAAGCGGACACTTTAACATTTGTTGTTTTGTGCTCAAATCAAGTTATTAAGTTAAATCCATGGCCAAGGAACCTATATCTAAAATTTCAAGTGTGTAGACACAAAATTGTTGGAGGAGTTTGGTAGAGTTCTCAAAGGTCAAATCGTTGAACTTTGCCACCTTTAACAGCCAAATTTCTGGCCAAAAATCGACCATATAGATTTTCTCAAATCTCAGTACCCTGTACATCAAATTTCTAGTCTGTATACGAAAATTTGATGAAGTTATTGCGTAGGGAAATGTACACACACACACACACACACACACACACATTTTCACTTATATATATATATATATATATATATATATATATATAGATAGATAGATAGATAGATAGATAGATAGATAGATAGATATATTAGTCCTGGTGCGAAAGAGCATGACACAAAATGTTTTAAATAATAATAGCAATAGTATAACAATAACAACGCCTTTCGCTAGCGAGGACTACTATTGAGCGTAACCAATTATACAGACCTCTTGAAATTTTCATCTCTATTTTTCTCGTTATGTACTGAATATGTTTAATGAAACCTATATGAAATATGTTCCTTATTAAATTCTAACGATTTTCTATTCTGAAAGAAGATTAAAAAATTTAATCTAAAAAGTTAATTTTCTCATTATTCAGACATCTATGACAAAGAGGGAATTGCAAAAAAGAGTTGTGGTGTTAGGAGAAATACAAACTGAAACAGAGAGAATATTCAGACCTGTAATAATACAAAGAGGGAATTGCAAAAATGAGTTGTGGTGTGAAAAGAAATACAAACTGAAATAGAGAGTAGGAGAGTTTTTATAAATACATGCAAAACCATATTCATTTTTTTTTATCCAAATTAGTAAATTAAATAAGATATAATCTTAAAAAGATACGATACAAGTTTAAAAAGCATTTCATTCAAGGCATGAAAATTGTTAAACAAATGTTTTTACTATAGGCTTTAAAAATAAAGGTGCAAGATTCAATTTGAAATTTATTTATCTTTAAAGTGCACTTTTATACATTTTACAAAATAAGGTATTAAATTTTTATATATAAAAATAGTAAAATTTATAGAAGTACACTTTGAAGATAAATAAATTGCAAATTGAACCTTGTACCTTTATTTTTAAAGCCTTTAGTAAAAACATTTTGTTTAACAATTTTCATGCCTTGGATGAAATGCTTTTCTAAAACTGGTATATATTATATATAAATACCATACAAACACTAGTGTTTCATCCTTTCGGGAATCCTCAGTGCAGGGTTATACGATTACTGCCGGTCCGGAGATTTGAACCACGGGCCATGAACCCATCTCCGACTCCATTAGCAAAGAAAAAACCTCATGATTTTCCCATGCTTTGCTTTGAAATGATATTCTCTTTGTGTGTTCAATATCATACGCATTGCCACCAATCCATAAAAAATTATTACCAACTTCTTAAATTTATTAAATAAAAAAATCAAATAAAAGACATAATAAGTAAATAAACAGAAAGAAGGGACAAAAGGAGAAAAACAGAATTAACGGTCGACGTTGTAAGCGGAAGTTAACTAGCCCTAGCACGACAAAGAGTGTCAGTTTTGTTAACTCTACATATATAAGACAAATAAGATGGCATGCGAGCGATATGTCCGTTATGATTCATGAAGGTGTCGATGACGAAAATGTTGATATGGTAACTAACAGCCAATCAGAACAAATCGTCTCAAAAACATCAATGTTGAAAAATTGCTATGATCACCAACAGCAAATCAGAAGAAACCGTCTCTCTTGTTCCTTATTTATCCTGAAGACTTTTAAAGACCAGTATTTGTATTATAACATTTGTTTTAATAAGCGAAAGTTGAAAATTTAAATTTCAAAATATAACTGTCTAAATATTGTTTAAAATTTTGTCGCAAAATGAGTTATGCTCCGCATGTGTGTTGGTGTTTCATCTCCGTATAGAATTGTCAGTGGAACATATATGCTTTGGCAGATTCGCATAGATCCCTTATAATTTTTTTTTACAATTAACACACACACACACACACACACACACACACACACACACATATATATATATATATATATATATATATATATATATATATAATAAAAATTACAATTAAATTTACCAAAATGATCCAAGATGGTAAAATTAAAGTATATTATAAATATTAAAGAATCAATATTTATAAAATTATCTCAGCCAGATGTAAAAGCTCGATAAAACCAAATAGGAAATAGATCTTTATCATTTCCCCCTTCTCTCTCTCTCTCTCTCTCTCTCTCTCTCTCTCTCTCTCTCTTCCCTGATCTTTCTTATTTATATTTATGTCTCGGAAGTAGAGTTAAAAGTATATCTTATTTTTCTTTTATTAATATTATTGGAATCTTTTCTTTATTACTTGTACACATTTTTGTGAATTATTCCATGGATTTCTGCCTTTGGATTATTATGGACCATCTTCTTCCAAATATGGAATTTCCTGGGATCTTACTTGTACAAATGGAAATTCTTTTAACTTTCTTGAAGATTTACATTTGGATTTTACCATCACTGGATTTTTTATTTTCCACCAGACTATCCATTCATGTATAATCACCTTTTTCTTCACTATATTCCCTCTACTTCACTTTTTTTGTTTTCAAGTAAGATCTTTGACTTACTTGTTGTTTCATCAAATACTTCTGCATGCAAAATCCGATCCCGCATTTTGCTAATTCCTACCCTCTGATGAGAAGAAAGTATTTCTTCGAAACTCCGCGGATTAAGGACTATCCATTTATCTAGTGTTTCCTTTTCAGATTAAATATGTTTTTAACTCATTTCAAAGTGTTTTTAACATATTTTATTAACTATTTGCTCATATATATATATATATATATATATATATATATATATCGATTTTCGGCCAGAAATTCGGCTGTTAAGAGGTCAAAGTTCAACGATTTGACCTTCTACCAAACTCCTCCCTCAATTTTGGGTATCAACACTTGAAATTTTAGATACAGGTGCCTTGGACATGGACCTAACTTGATAACTCGATTTGAGCTGAAAACAATAAATGCTAAGGTGTCATAATATGGGTCAAAGTTAAAAGAAATTTGACCTCTGCGGTCTCTACCAAATTACTCAGACAATTTCTGGTCTAAATATTTGAAAGTTTACATAAAAGGGTATTCAGACATAGGAGAAGCCTTTTAATCGGTTTGGATCGAAAATTTGAGTTACAATATATAAATGCATGTATGTATGTATGTTTGCATGTCTGCCTAAAACTTTCGACAGAGGGGACGGATATTTACAAGATTAGAATCTTTTTGAAGTTCGACCTTTCATACGACAAATATCGAAAAATTGTCTGAAAACATTTATATCTTCACCTTCAACTGGACACTTTTCTACAGGGAGTGGTCTCTTTTTTCGCCGATATTTACGAAAGTCATCCGCTCCTTTCGATTGTCTAGCCTTAATTATAACCTACGTCACTTCCGGTTTGGCGGTGATCGTAACAGCAAAGACGTCATGTTTTCCCCATTCTTTTCCTCCTTTTTGGTACGGGTTCGATCATGCTTTCCTACTACCACTTTTTTTTTTGTTCAACACACACCTCCAAACACCCGGACAACGCCAGGCACCCATGCTAGTATAAATATTGAAGTCAAAGTGTCTGTCTGTCTCTGTGTGCATGTATTTGTCTGTGTACATTTCCCTGCACAATAACTCTGTCAATTTGAAGTCTACAGACTCGAAATTTGATATACAGGGTACTGAGATTAGGGAATATCTTTGTAATCCGTTTTCGGCCAGAAATGTGGCTGTTAAGTGGTTAAAGTTCAACGATTTTACATTTGCCAACTCTATCAAACTCCTCCGACAATTTTGGGTATAAAATATTGAAATCTTTGATATAGGTTCCTTAGCCATGGGCCTAACTTAATAACTTGATTTATGCCCAAAACAATAAATCTTAAGGGGTCAGAATAGGGTCAAAGTTTTAAAACATGTGACCTCTCCGGTCTCTACTAAATTACTCATACAATTTCTGGTCTAAACATTTGAATTTTTGTATAAAGTGTATTCAGAGAAAGGGTAAGCTTTTTAATCTGTTTGGGTCGAAAATTTGAGCTACCAATATATAAACGTATATATGTATCTTTGCATGACTGCATAAAACTTTCGACAGAGGCAACGACTTTTCACAAGATCAGTATCGTTTTAAAGCTCGACCCTTCAGACGAGAAATACCGAAAAATGGGTTAAAAACATTTATATCTTCACGCTCAACTGGGCACATTTCTACAGCGAGGGGTCGCTTTTTTCACTGATGTTTTCGAAAGTCATCCCATCTTTTCTATTGTCTAGGCTTAATTTAAACCTACATCACTTCCTGTTTGGCGGTGGCCGTAACAGCAAAGACGTCACGTTGTTTTTCGTTCTTTTCCTCCTTAGCGGTCCGGTTTCGAGTCTGCCTTCCTACTACAACTTTTTTTTTCTCAACACATACCTCCGAACACCCGGGCAACGCCCGGCACCCATGCTAGTTTATTATAAAAGTGATATTCTCCTGTAGGTTGGAGTGTGGGCGACACTCAAAATTCAACTGCATATCACTTACGACCTCTATCCAGTAATGGCTGACGGAACAAGAGCATGTTAAATCTGGGAAGTAAATAAATGGTTCCGCTTGAAATTCTGTCCAAATTCCCAAGTTCAAAAGAAACATTCCCGAGTCCGACAAGACGGTTAGAGGTTACATCGATCAAAACTTTGTGAAAATAACACTTAAGATGAGAACAGTAGTCCGATGAATCCAAATAATATGAATGATCACAGACTTTCAAATTGAAAGCCATGATAATTTTAGAAGAGTTTCTGATGGGTAGCTTATCTATACAAGTTTGGAGATGAAAAATGAAGTTTTAAGTGGGTTGCTAATTTGTATATATCTTGAACTGCAAAAGTTTGAAGACAAAGATCTTTCTTGTGTGGACACAAAAAATTATGTGCAGGAATTCTAAAAGATCCAGCATTTTAATGGAACAATTCCATTTTCTGATTGATTTCAAGCTGAACGTGGTTCCATTTGATTGGTCAGTTTCTATTGCTACTATCTATAAATAGAACCTTTCAATTTTCTTCAATCATATCCCATTATTATATCAGAAATATTGCAACACCGACATTAGATCACTATGTAGAAGTTTGACTTTTTAAGTAAGATTTGTTATTGATATATATATATATATATATATATATATATATATATATGTCATCCACCGTTTCGCTGTATCACAGATCATCAGTACGGCTAGATAGGAAACTACCTCAAGACAGGATCGAAACCCAACCGCCCGTACAGCAGTCAAGGATTTGAACTGTCACACCAGTCAGAAGCTGCTGTGCGGGGAGTGAATTAACGGTGTTTTGACATCGTGCGAATACCTAAGTTCGATTTGTTTACACAAAGAGTATCGCTTAATAAGCTAATGGTATATCATGTATCACTTCCCAATATGCTCAACTCAAGATAAGGAGCATTGTGTATATATATATATATATATATATATATATATATATATATATATTATATATATATTATATATATATATTATATATATATATATTATATATATATATTATATATATTATATATATTATATATATTATATATATATTGTATATATTATATATAAAAGTGAACATTTCAAATCCAAATATATATTTATTTTTACTTTCATGATATTTTATTGTGTCTTACACGTGTTTCGTTGAATGGTGGAAAAACACCAAACAACTCATTAGAGACAGTTTATATGTTCCTCAGAAAAAAAATGGTTGGAAAGTTTTTTTTCTTGGATTAAAGAGGATAAAGGTTGTTTTTTTTCAATATTCAACGCAGCATGTCTAATATCCAATAAAATATTATAAAAGAAAAAGTAAATATATATTTGAATTTGGAACGTTCGCTACTAATATATATACTCTGAAAGTGTAAAGGCGTTTTTATCAGGCTTAATTAATTGTGACAAATTGGAAAGAACTTATATACATAAAGTTGTTGTCCTAAAGAAACCCACACTATACCTTTATTTTAAAACTTTTATTGAAAAAAAATCAGTTCAGGTAACTTGATTTATAGTAGAGCTGACATCTATTCAATCACGGCCTTGATACAGGTCCGAAACTGAAAGCATGCCTTTTCCACAAGCACCGGGTGGGACTCATGGCAGTCATCGGCACATGGCAGTGTTCAGGCTGACTTTGGTGTTGTGGGGAGTTATGTTGGTGATGTTCTCGATGTATGACCAAACAAAATAGTCCAGCTGGTTTAAGTTAGGGAAGAAGGGAAGCCAGTGAGAAAAGGATACAAAGTCGTAGCACTCTTTCTGAAGCCAAGCCTAGGTCTTTTTGGACTTGTGGGACAGCGCTGAGTCTTGCTGCTACACGCATGGCATGCCAGCGGCTATCCGATTGCACTATGAGATCACCACACTCTTCAGCACATTCAGTTACGCTTTGGTGTTGATTTTCAACCTGGCTTCAAAGATATGAGGTGGCATGATGTAGCCCTCACTTTAAACCATACCAAAGACCATAACCGTGGCTGAAAACTTTGTTTTTATCACCCTAGGAACGTTCTTGTTATTCGTAGCAATCCAGTGATGCATTTAGAGAGTGCTGGCAATGGTCCTGTTGTCATAACTTGAATAAATATAGAGCATTTGTACAGCGGCGCATCTCCGATCTCGCTAAGTAAACATTGTGTCACTTTCAGACATGATAGAAGGCTTCTATCACTCTTGGGATTTGTAGACATTTGGCCAGCTAGTAGATGGTCTGCAACAAAAAAAGAAAACCGGTTTTCATCAAACGGAAATGGAATCATGTCATCTTACTAGAGCAACAATTTTATCGTTTCACCCTGTAAATTATATGTATATATCTATCTATCTATAAAAGTAAAAATGTGTATTTGTGTGTGGGTGTCTGTCTATGTGTGTGCACTTCCCTACTAGATAACTCTGTCAATTTTTGGTCTACAGACTCGAAATTTGACATAAGGACTATTGAGATTTGGGAACATCTTTTGAATTGGTTTTCGGCCAGAAACTTAGCTGTTAAGGAGTCAAAGTTCAACGATTTGACCTTTGACAACTCTACCAAACTCATCCACCAATTTTGGGTCTAAACACTTGAACTTTTAGATATAGGTTACTTGTACATGGATCTAACTTAATAACTTGATTTGAACCCAACACAATAAATTTTACGGGGTCATAATAGGGGGCAAAGTTAAAAAAAAATTATTTGAGCCCAAAACAAAAAATGTAAGGGGTCATAATTGGGGTCAAAGTTTTTTAAAAATTTGACCTCTGTGGTCTCTACCAAATTACTCGGTTAATTTTGCTCTAAACATTTGAAATTTTACATAAAGTGTATTCAGACATAGGGAAAGCTTTTAATCGTTTTTTTTTTTTTTTTTAAATTTGGCTGCCAAGGAGTCAAAGTTCAAAAGATTGTACCTTTGCGGTCTCTAGCAAACTATTAAGCCAACTTTGGGTATAAATATTTGAAATTTTACATAAAGGGCATTTAGACATGTAGCAAGACTTTTAATGAGTTTTTGGGCGAAAATCTGGCTGGTAAGAGGTCAAAAGTTTACAGTCGGCCTTTGCAGATTCTACCAAACTTCTCCGCCAATTTTGGGTCTAAACACTTGAAATTTTAGATGTAGGTTACTTGGACATTGGTGAAACATTTAACTTTAATTTGAGTCCTAAACAATACATGTTAAAGGCCCAAAATTGGGGTCAAAATTTTAAATATTTTACGCCTGCGATCTCTACCAAATTTCTCTAAGGTAGTTAAGGAAGCCTATTATATAGAAAGGCATTTCCGTACATATTCACACTTTTCAATATATACATATGCACATAAAGTTATGAGCAGTACATAGGGCCAGAGAAAAGCCGGGCGGAACTGCTAATATATATATATATATATATATATATATATATATATATTTGGTAGAAATCGTAATTAATAAAAACCTAAGAAAGTGCTCAATACTGTTGTAGAGCAAATATGCGTTTTATTTTTTATTACCGTATCTTTCTGTTAAGTTACATTATTGTTTCAGCTACCCGGCCGTTTTTTTTTGGCCGTCCGTAGCTTCCTCAGACTTTTACAGAAATGTTCGTTATTATAGGATGAAAGAGTGAAAGAGGGAATGAGGTCGGGGGGTGCGAAAAGAGCGGATAAAAGAGGAAGGGAACACGGGGGAAAGGGTGGGAGGGGGTGCTTGGTATGTCGGTAATGTTTTAGTTTTGGAGTTTAAGGGACTTGGGGGAGGGTCTAGGAAGTTCATTTCTGGTGCGGCTGAGGGCATAGGTATACATGGAGGGGAAGGGAAATATGTGGGGGTAGGAGGAGGGGGGTTACTTTAAAATTCGAGTCTTAATGTTAAAGTTTTTGGCGTCTCGTTGGTGAGATGATTTCTTGATAAGTATGTCTTGACCTGTTGGGTGTTCGTTTAGGTTCAGAGGCGGGGGGGCTATGATCGGTTTATTTATTTAGTTTTTATTTGTTGTTAATTGTTTGGAGAGGGTTAGCTAGCGGCCGCGGGCACGAGCACATGCGCACGTACACACATATATACTTAAAGAAACGTTCACATGTACACATACATCTCCGCCCTGGCGTACAAATATATGCGCATACGTGTGCATGCATGCATAAACACCCGCGTCGCTCCAGCTTACGTCAAATTTTCCTTAAGGTGCTAAAATTGGGTACGTGTGCGCAGGCTTGGATGCGCTCATACACAGATACACACATCGACGCCCCCACCCTCAAGGAGGCGTATACACGGGCCTATATGCGCATATTGATTCAGGCTTACCTGCACCCCACGCATACATGCAAGCGCATGTGCATATACAGATACCAATCCTCGTGAACACACATATATATATATATATAAATATAATTTCATTTATCTACATATAATTTTATGTATCTATTTTAAATATTTTCTCCAGCTGTGCTCAATACCTAAGTAGATCTAGGTAGTAAGTTATTAAAATACATATGGCTATTAAGCTACACTTTTTCTCCATGCAAGTGCCTTTTGAAACTTCATGAGGATTAAATGCGGACAATTCTGTGCAGCTTCATTGCCATATATGTTTCAAAACTTACTATATATATATATATATATATATATACATATATATATATATATATATATATATATATATATATTCTATGTATATAACGAACGTTTCGATTTTTCACCTGAAAATTATTTGACAAAGAGTCGAAAACGTTCGTGATATATATACTTTATTTTTTATTTTAATACCAAAATATAATGTGAAATATAAAGAAATGGAAAGATATATTCAAGCAGTAGAATTATGTTATTTTTAAAGTGTTTGCTTAAATGAAAGAATGTTGCCTGATACACATACAATTATATATATATATATATACGTGTATGTATGTATGTATGTATGTATGTATGATAAAATGACTGCACAACTTCCCCTTTAGAAAATTACTTCATAGCTTTCCAAATACGTACGCTACGTAAAATTACAATATACCTGCATTATTTATTGAGATTGTCGGACTGACTTCCTCATCTTCGTTGTTATAGTCACAAACTCCTAGCAAACGGTTCCCTAGTTCGATACAAAACACCTGATGAAGGCCGGAGGGCAAAACGGCCGAAACGTTGTGACTATAACAACCAAGATGAGGAAGTCAGTCCGACAATCTCAATAAATGAAAACACCTCATCTCAAAAATACAGACAATTAATACCTGCATTAGTTGCCTATCATTTCTCCATCGCTCCGCGTATATATCTTCCGATTTGAATCGCTACCGTAAATTCCTACTTCAGTCCCATCCGCATTCATTCTTCAATGCAAGTAATTTTTAGGAGTCGCAGAGGTGCCCCTCTCTAAATAAATACTCCTCATCCCGACCCATCATTCACCGGCAGGCAGAAACTTCAGAGTAAACGACGACCACTCTCATTATCTATCCTTATACTTACGACACACCTAATATTATACGGAAACAATGACGGCCCTTACTCTCCGCCTCATAAATTTTCCAGCGATCTGATTGGTAAACTGTATTTTTGTACATTCAAGCACGTCGATTCTGTTGTAATAACGAACGGTGAGAAAACCAATTACGTTTCATCCTAACATGGCACCACGAACCTGACTGACTTCTCGCTCATAACCATAGCAACATGCAGTTTATACTCGTGTCCCTAGTACATATACTTCAATACACGACATTCTCGCTCGAAAAATTCAGTACAAAATCTCTCACACATTACAGTCTTTTAGTCAAAGAACACGACTACGTATTTTCGCACGCTTACTGCTACCACTACAATAACTAAGCACCTTTGAATTTCATCACTTACAGCAGAGGTCTTCCCGTGCCAACATATGGAACTGATTTACTTATATTTTCTTTTCTTTTCTTTTTTTTTTCTCCCCCCCCCTTCGTTTCATTTATTATTTTCTACACTTCTAATCATTGTAACACATCTTTACACATAATATGGTTTATTTACTTCTATTTAAAAATTTTAAAAAATCAGTTCAGATATGCTTAAACAAAGAAATCTAAGTAAATTTAACAATAAAAATACAAACTCCCGTTATTGGGGGGGGGGGTGACTAAACAATTGATTGTTTGTTTTTCTTTTAGGGTAACGTTTACATAGTCGGCAAACATAATTAAAAGAAAAAAAACGATTAAAATATGTAAAGGCACGGAGCTTTCATTTAAAACAAATGCGTGTTGTGCACAGTCCTATTTCCGCTCGGAGTACAGACTTTTAAACCATTTTAGGTTTAATTTTTTTTTTTAAGAAATAAACGTATAGATATTAGTAAATGAACCGATCTTATGAACCGTGGTAGGAAGACTGTCTACACTTATTATGGACTTTCACCTAACAATTAAATGAAAATTGTTGGTACGCAGGCTTTTGTTATCGTGCTATTTTATGTCTATTATTTTTAGGGGCTACCAGCAATTTGTAGTACCTGTTCTGATATTACACTGAATCTTTTCTGCCCTTGGTCAATAGAGGAGAAATACTTCCAGACTGGGGCAATTTTTATTTCTGTTCATTTCCCCACATTAAAAGCTACCCTTGTGTCTAACTATGCCCTAGTGGGGGAGGCCAGTCGATAGGAACACCAAATAAAAGCATAACTAATAGAAAACGGAGCTTTCCTTTAAAACAAAACTATGCGCGTGTGCAAATTCTAATCTCCGCTGAGAGTGCACGTTTGAAATACCATTTCAGATCTGATTTTTTTTTTTTTAATATAGAAATCTATACAGAATATTACATGAAACACATTCTTAACTTGGGACGAGAGGCTGTTTCTTACGATTTGAGACTTTCACCTAACAATTCCATGTTGTACACAGGCATTTGGTGGCGTGTTAAAATTAAGTACGTCATTATATATATTACCATTCGTGGCATGAGGAGGAAAATTAAAATCACAAAAATAGTTGAATTTTTATTTTAACTAATATGAAACTAAAACGTGCATGGTAACATGATTTTTTGTTGTAATTACTTATTTTTATTGCGCAATTGCTTATATTAAACTTGCTTCGATTTTCGAACATGGGTATGTGAGAAGGAAAAACACGATAGAACAAGGGAAACAAAAGCTTCACGAAACCACGTGTTAACACTGACAAACTAAATAATAAATTTTAGTTCCGAATAAAAAATAAAAAAGACTTATGTAAAATACTTTAGTTCGACTGCGATTAAATAAACACACATAAGTAAATTTAATAATAAAAAATAAAAACTTAGATTTTTGCGGAAATAAAAGTAACTAGACCATTTTTTTTTGTTTGTTTTGTCGTGAAACCAACTAAAAGTATAAATAATATTACATGAAAACCAAACGTTCACATAGTCGATGAACTTAATTAAAAAAAACTAATATGTAATGGTACCGATATTTCCTTTAAAAAATAATAGTAAATTAACCGATGTTATGAACCTATGAGGGGAGGCGGTCTCGAACTGTCATGGACTTTCACCTAACAATTAAATATACATTGGTGATACACAGGGATTTGTTACCGTACAATTTTATGTCTACTTTGTTTTTGTTTTTTTTTGTTGTTGTTGTTGTTGTTGTTTTGTGTGTGTTTTTCTTTTTGTTTTTGGTTTGTTTGGGTTTTTTTTTTTTTTGTGGCTAAGAGAAAAATGCAGTTGCTGTTCTGACACTAAACTGCATCTTTTCTGCCCTCGGTAAATGGAGGAGAAATCTTTCTAGAATGAGGCAATTTTTATTTTGTTCATTTCCAAACAGTAAAAAACGGCTTTCTGTCTAACCATTTCATGTCTGATTTTTTTATTTTTTTAATAAATAATACGGTATGAACCGATTATTAGAATCCCATTCTCAACATAGGAGAGGATTTTTTTTTTATATTATTCTCTACTTTCACCTAACAATTTGATAGAAATTGCTGGTAAACAGGCATTTGTTACCATAATAGAATTAAATACGTCATTATTTAGGAGTTCATTCTTAGCATAGAGAGGTCAATTAAAAACACAGAAAATATCATAATAATTAAATTTTACTTTAAAATTATTTTACCAAATTGCATGCTAACATCAGATTTCAGTGATGCTATTACTTAGATCAGTATGAATAAGATTGCCAGGCATTCGGAATAGGGTCATGTGAGAAAGCAAAATAGAACCAGGGATACAAAGGTTTCATGAAAACAAGTGACACACTGAATCAAATTGCCACTTCCTAAAAAAAAAGAAGATTTATAAGCCATCAGCTACCATCTGTATCTTGATGTATCTTAACCTTCTTTTATAACTCCTCGAGCAATGCCGAGAAACGGGTTCTGCTAGTATATATATATATATATTATTGTTGTTGTTGTTGTTGTTGTTGTTGTTGTTGTTGTTGTTGTTGTGAAATCCTTCTTCCGTGTAAATATTTTCTTCGTGCTCTCTCGAGTTTAACACGAACAAAAATGAGAAAACTTGCGATAAGTAAATAAGTAAAAACAAGAAAGAAAAAAAAACGGATTAAAAGTCAGAGTTGTTTTGTGAGGCTATTAACTTTTAACTCTACGGTTTGAAACTTTGCGCTTAGCCACGTAAGTGTTTCTCTGTTAATTGATCTCAAGTACTTTTTTTGCTGTAAACTCTTTTAACATCACTTTGGCTTCAGGGGCCAAAATAAACAATAAAGACTAAAAAATAAGAGACCCCATTTTTGTACAGATGAGAAAAATCGAGATTAAGAAGCGACAATAACAAAATGGCTTCCGACATTTTCAAAATGTTATTTGCACCGCATCAATAACGATATAAGATCATAGCGATACGTTCAATAAAGTAGATATTTTAATAAAAACACACTAATATCGCCAACAGAAATACATATATGCATATATTATTTCATGTATATACGCATATTATAAGGTGATATAATATATTCTGTACAGATTTTCAGTACTTCAAATTGCTCAAAACGTGGTAGTTAGACTAAATACAACGTGGATATATAAGAACAAACAGTAAAAAAAAAAATGCGCACTTAGCCTTACGATTCCCTACGAAGATGAAACGCGGATATTTCTGCATAAGGATCTAGGTTGTCCTTGACGGTTGTACATCTAAACAATATGATCTAAATGCGGGTGTACCCCAGCGGCCTATCCTTGAACCTTTATTATTCCTAATATTCATAAATGACCTCCCTGATAAAATTGTTTCTGAGATAGGTATATTTGCTGATGACACCACGTTCTATAACAGACACGAGGGTAAAGCAAATGAACACATATCTAAGGAAATGGCACAAAAAAAGACACTAGAGGGAGACCTTCAATCTGTAGTGGAATGGGGACAAAAATGGATGATCACATTCAATGCTTCAAATACTAAACTTGTTTCTTCAATAATTACGAGAAATCTTCTGAACCGTAAATACCTATGACTAAAGATACATTACCTGAAAGTAATTCTTTCAATCTCCTCGGCTTAACATTCACAGGGAACATGAGCTGGAACAGATACATTGAGAGCATTGCCAAGGTTGCTGCAAAGAAGGTGGGCTCTATCGACCGTGCTAGAAAGCTACTTACGCCTGAAAGTATCATGTATCTCTACAAGGTTATTATTTGCCAATATATGGATTACTGTTGCCACATCTGTGCTGATGCATCTGCTACTAGTCTCTCACTCCTGGACAAGGTTACAAAAGAGAGTCGCCAACCTGATAGGTCCTGAACTGTCATCAAAGCTTCAACCTCTGTCCCATCGACGAAATGTCGCATCTCTCAGCCTGTTTATTTTAATGGTAAATGCTCGGACGAACTACAAGCACTTGTACCCCTTCGGACAAGCAGGAAAATCCCACCCCTACACAGTATAGATCCGTTGATGTAAGAAAGCCTTCTACTCTGTTTCTTCCCCAGAACTGCTATACTTTGGAACTCCCTTCCGGGTTCCTGCTTTCCCAACTGTACTGATATGCAGAAGTTCAAGTGTAATGCGAACAGACATCTTGCTACTCAACTCCCTACATACTATCCCGGCAAATCATATCCCCGATAGTAGCCCCCACATCAAAGTCGCACTGTGCCTTGTTTGGAATAAAAATGGAATATATATATATATATATATATATATATATATATATATATACGAGTCGAAAATTCGAGTTTAAATTTAATACATGACTATAGTTATTTAAGAAAACTTGCACTTCTCTGATTTTTTTACACCCTTAAATTTTGAATTACAATCTCAACAGTGATTTTTAAACAGCTGATTTCCTATTATTTTGATGCACATGCGTACGACTGACGCTTCACAATGTATCGGGGATTTTAAAGTTTAATCTCCATCAACATTGGAAGGCGTGCCAGACATTGCCACCATAACTGCACGTAAAATAAAGAAGAGAAGAAATATCGGGATTTATCTGAAGAAGATTGTTTTACTACTCGCAAATTTCAGTTAAATATAAGTAAGTGAATATATTTACTAAAAATAATCTTGCATTTGTCTAGTGTTTTGAATCTTTAAATTTTGCATTTTGGATTACAATATATGTGTATAGGATAGATAGATAGATAGATAGATAGATAGATAGATAGATAGATAGATATCGCCAGCAGTATAAATAGAAGTTGGTTCGATTTACGATTAAATAACAATAAATAAAAAAAACGATGAATATATCGATTAAAATAATAGACAAGCACTTCGAAAAATATAGAAAAATGCATAAAATCCTAGATAAGAACTGATAGAAACTTCGATACGATTATAAAAGTTTTCATAACACACAGACAACAACCAAAAACCAATAAGACTCAAAGAAATCGCGACAAAAGTATGCGTTGGAGTGCCATTCTATACAGGATAAGCACAAGTAACTGACTTTAATAGGATACACGTCGTGCCAGTAAAATTAGAAAAGTACCAAAAGCTCTTATCAACAATTTAAACCAATGTAAAACTAGAACACGAAAAAACAATCAGAGGAGATATCTAAAGTTAGGCCTGAAAATAAATTCGTAGAAAGACGCATAAAACTAATGATAAGAATGATTAATAAAAAGAAAATATGAATAAAGAATAAATAAATGTATAAAGAATGTAGACGTAGTGTAATACCATAATATAAAAAGATATACGATAAAATGATACATTCACAAAAATAAGAAAATGCATCAACCCGAAATCTGAAAATCAAATAGTTTCGAAAATATTTGCAAACGTAAAGTGCACACTCGTAAACAAAGAAATCTAGCCAATTCAAAACACGTGTCACCTATAAGCGAATACTTTTATCACTAGGGCTGTGACAACAGAATATTCTTTTCATTGTTTTGACTCTCAAGTACATATCCGACACAGTAAGATACAGTCAATCAACCGAGAACCACATCAGTCTATATAAAAACATATAAGATATTAACGGATATATACTCAAGCGTCAAAACAATGAAAAGAATATTCTGTTGTCACAGCCCTATTTATCGCTAAAGAAAGACGTGAGATAGATGATACTAAACTGTAAGTCACCATACTCCAAAGGATCTCATTTTTCCAAACAAAGATTTACATATCCTCACACATTATATGCTAGTTGTCCCTTAATTTCAATTTCATCTTAAGACTTCATAAGCTTAGGTCTACAGCTTTGAACATTTTCAACATCAAAATTATGCAATGTATTTTGATAAAAATTGAAATAAGGATTTCAGACATGAGCTATGGTATCATTATATATTGATTTCAATTTTTGTAATGGGAGCATAAAATACGTTCAAAACTGCTCTATCCAGGAAGTCAATTTTACCCGTACTAATACGGGTGTTCTTCTTGTCATCTATAAAATTAAACTAAACTCCTTTCTATACGTGCCGATCCTTTATTATTATTCATTGTTGAATACATTTTAGATTTTATTAACAATTTCGGAAATAACATTTATTTTTGACCAACACTACAAGTATTAACCAATTTAGGTATTATCTTAAAAATACTTATACCCATTTAGAAATATATATATATATATATATATATATATATATATATATATATATATATGAATTAATTCCGACGAAAATAATCACATTTCTGTTAAAAAGATCAAATACAAGATCAAACGTCTGTTAACAACTTGAACCTATTGACCGAGATGCTGTTAAAATACAAAAACAATAACTGAAACAGACAGATTAGACAAAAAGACTGAAAGGCACCAACGATAAATTCTTCACATGTTTCCAGTACCATTTCGGTGAATGGCTTGCTAATGCCTTTCTCTAAAACCTATAGCATAGGGGCCGTCATCATTCAAGTCTTAACTTAGAAGACATTATTTGGGGTAAATCAAAAATAAATAAAATAAGAAAACAAAAGTAAATGTTCCAGCCTGCAGAATTATGCTGGGAATTATGAAAATCTCTTTAGCGTTCGTGTTGATTGCAGAGGTTATAAGGAAATATTGCATGAAAACAAAAGATTAATGAAACAAAAAAACAGCTTAAGAAACAAGCGGTTATAACTTTTCCGAAGGACGACTTCACTATAATTGAATATATCAACCATAGTTATTCTGGTACTAGTATAGCTTTTGAATCAAATAAAATTGCGCATTTGTTTTACATTTTTCGATCGCTCACGTAAGCAGTGGAAAAGGGTCACGTCATAAATGAACTGGCGTCCAAATCAAAATGAGGCGGTTTGACAAAATGGAAAAAAAAAAATGAACGAAAGTTCACTCGGTGTATGTTTATTTTTATAAAATTTTACTTATGTTTTTGATAAAGACAACCAATAATTTAATTTAATCACAGAAAAGTTACAAGTGAAAAGTTTGTATTTTTTTCTTGATAAATTTGTGTTTTTCTTCAGAAGAAAAAAATAAAACATATTTACAGATCACAACGATTTTAACATTTTTTTTCTTTGTTAGTTTTTTTTTCTAATGACGGCTGGTTAAACAAATAAAAAACACAACTAGATTAGTGTTAAGTTTAGTTTAGGGTTATGGTTTATTTAAGATTAGTTTAAGGTCAGGGTAGAGAATTTTAAAAGTTATTTTTATGTTCACTTTGCAGATTTTCTTTTAGAGTGAGCGTATGATTTGCCATTTTATCTACTTTCACAGATTTTGGTTGTTTACATAAACGACCGGAAGTTGCCAACAAACCGCCGGCTTTTTATTTTTTTAGTCCTAAAGCTATACTATGTACCGGTATTCTTACTGTTGATGCAATTGTTATTCGAGAAAGTTGCTTTTTTTAGCGAACTGGACATATACACGGGTCCCACAAAGATCACTTACTAGGATTTGTGTTTGTACGGCAGCAGAGAATAGCGATTGAATATGAAGTCGGGGAAATTTTTGCTCAAAACACACGAAAAAAATGCCCATTGCACATGCACAGAAGTCATGTCGTTATCCTAACTTTATAGATTAGCATTTCCGCGCATGATATATCCTTGCTTTCTGCACGCATAGGCAGCGACGACAAGAGGATGAGATATCTTAATGCCGACTCTAGCTGGATTCGATGGGTAACTTTGAAATTACCACGCTACCACCGCCCTTACTACAGTGAAGCAGATTTGGGCTTTAAAAGAAAGAATTGTTATGGTTTTAGATGAGTTCAACTGTGTAAACACTATTGATGACACCATCAGTACAAACAGTGGTTGTAATTCAGAGTATTGTTGTATTTCTAAAAAAAATATCAATAAATCCAAGTTGCAAACAACTAGCTGTATACTTTATCGAAATTAAGTTCCACTTACAATTATTCAAGACCCATGATGGAAATACAACACGTTCAAACTAGTTCTCAAGGGAGACTTTCAGGAATTGATTGCCAGGATTTACCACAGGTAAAAATTTCTATTATTAGTGACCCTCTGGATAAATTTATTTATTCCTAAAGCGGCTACGGATAATTTAAGCGTTAATCAGTGATAGTCATTAGCATATATAGTCAAAATTTATCACAGGAAGATTCTCTGCACAGAAAGTGGAGCCTTAAAATCAAATAATGTGTTTAATTTAAGTAATTAAGAGAATGTGCTTGAAGTTCGGATTATTCTATCATCTAGAAATTTGTGATACATTGTATAACTTCGTAAAATTTAGAATTAGAGTATTTTCAATTAGTTTAGTTTAAATTGAATAGGATAATAAATTGCATGAGCAACAATTGTATTTCTTCTGCGCAGTTCCATGAATAAAGCTATACGCAATATGCAACAAAATATGTGCAAATACAATGAATCCTATGTCAAGAATAAATGGTCATTTAACGAATACACATTCCATGGAAACTGAACTACTTCGGTCTTCTCAGGATGGAATAATTTGTATAACTAAGTATATATATATATATATATATATATATATATATATATATATATATATATATATATATAGGCAGCAAGTTTAAAATATAATACATCGATATATATCCCCAGTCAATAATAAGATCCGATTTATCATTTACTATAAAAAAATTAACAACTGCTAATCTTATAATTAAAAACAACACTTCCCGAACAGCAAAATCAATTGATGAAACCAATGTAGTCTATCAATTCAAATGCCCCTTAGGGGAATGCTTCTCCAATACTAATAGCTACATTGGACACACGAGAAATACATTGTCCAGACAATTTTCCCGACACAAGCTCAATTTCCTAACACCTAAAACAACATGGCTGCCCACATTCCCAGTTTAGAAAGATCTTAGTAGAAAATACAAAAATCCTGCATATGGATTCAAACATAAGAAGATTAAAAATATTGGAAGTACTTTATATAAAAACTAAACAACCAAAAATAAATTATGTAAATTTTGAAAACAGTAGTAACATTCTGAAGTGCCTTGGTACGTTACCATTCAATATATGTATGTATGCACGCATAAGGGGGAGATAATTTTATTTTTCTAATTAAATAATCAAAGGGAGATAATTAGTGTTTATTCTATTTAGATTATAATATATTATATTTGGAACTTATTGAATTTAGTATTTTTAATACTTTATTTATTAATTTATTTATTTATTGAAATTAATAAATATAGTATAGGTTAAGCTTAAATATATATTTAAATAATATACAATAATGATAAATATATCAGATAAACTAATATTAATATTAATATTGATGATCAAAATTTTATTAATAAGGGTATCAAGTTAAACTTAAATTTCAAGATTGAATATTAATAAGTAACATTTTTAATGACTTATGGTGATTTATATTTGTTAAATTTAAACCAACGTTTATGACTGCACGAGGAAATAAGCTCCGCTCTTGAATTTAGGAGGGTGGTTTTATTTTTCATATCGTCATATTTTAAAATCTTTAGGGTCTCCTGTGTACAAAGTATACAGAATCTATCTCCTGGTGTATATCCTTTATATGATCCTATTATTTGCCATTTCAAATTGAAGGAAATATTCTTATCTTTAAGTCGCCAAATATGTCTGGATAGAGTGGTTTGATTCAACAGGGATTGGTTTTTAAAAGAATGCTTATGGGTTGAAATCCTATGCTTAATAAGTCCAGATGTGGAACCAAAGTAGATTGCGTCTTGTTTAATGTATTTATTTTCAGGTAGATTAGGGGTGGCATTGGTATGTGATGTATTGGTCTGTATTTGATTGGTAGATTGGTTAAAGTTGGTGTAGTTATTTAATCGGGTGGTCGAGTTATGGTTGCTGTTTACCTCATTTAAATTTGGGGGTTTGCGATACTGTGCAGCTATAAACTACATTTTTTATTTTGCATGAACCTATTTTTTCTTCTACAGTAAATTGATTTGTGATTTGCATCCTGAGTTTTTAAGGCTTCATTATAATATTTTTCATTTTTGTTGAATATAGATTTGTTAGAAGATAGCCTAGAAATTCGTAAAGAGATATTGGGAACTATTGATTTCAATATTGATCTAGGGTGGTTTGATTCGTTATGGACATATAGTACCGATTGGTTAGGTTTATGATAGGGTTCAAAGGTAGATTTTTCAAGATTTAAGGTTATGTCTAAGAAAGTAACCATTTTTTTATTAGGGTCGATTTTAATAGTAAGTCCATAATTTTTAAATAATTTATGTAGGAATTTAATTGCTTTTTCGTAATTTTTAGTTGTGGAGTTTGTTACGAAAAGTGCACCATCTCTGTATAGTCCTCCTTCAAGTTTGAACTGTTCATGGAGTATAGAATGAATTTCATTTAAAAGGAAAAGGCCGACGAGATCGGTGACCTGAGCTGAGTCCGTCAAGCCCATTAAAACGTTGAAATGGTCAGGGGTATTGTTTCTGGTCCAATACTTGTTATCAAAGGTTATTAAAGATTTTCTAGCTACGAGTATTACTTTAATTTCGTCCTGCGTTATATTAGTTAGTTTTCATGCCATTAATAGAGATTTATTTAGCAGAATCGGCGATATTGATTGGTAATATGATTCAATGGCAAAAGAAAGAAATTTACAATTATTTTTATTTTGTATGTTAGAAAACCAGTCGATTACCATGGTGGAGGATTGCCATAGTGCGTATTTTATTGAAGATTGAATTTTGGGGATAATTCTATCTAATATGTTTTTACTAACTAATCCTATATCTGATTTTGAGGGGCAGATGAGTCTTATAGTAGGGGTTATATTAAAGCCTTGTTTGTGGTCTTTTAAAGTAAATCCTGGGGTACATGGTACTGTTATTTCTGTGTATTTATCTATTTTAAGTTTAGTTAAAATATTTTTTGCCTCGTTATTTATTCCATTTAATGCTGACTTATTTATTGTTTTATAATCTTTATTAAGTTCCTTATATATTAAATTTTTATACTGTATATAGTCCATTGTGTAAAAATTTCTAGTTTTATCTGTCGGTAATATCAGTTTATTTTGGTTGCTTTTTAGAATAGATTTCTAAAATTTATTTATTTTTTAAGGGTTGGAGTGAAATATATATATTTTTTAATATTAATATTTTTAATCAGGTTAATCAAATCATTTTCAAATTTCTCAATGTCTTTGTTCTTTTTATGGTTTTTATATGTTTTTAGTCTGTAGTATTTGGCTGCTTTTCTCTGTTCTTCATCTTCCCTGAGGTTGTTTTTCTATTTCCTCAGGTTGGTGATATACTGGTTCAGCGGTTTCATTCTGGTCTTTATCAAAATGGTAGGCTTTCCATCTCAAGTTCTTTATAAATATATTCATACCTGTAATTAAGCTGGCTATAAAGGTGTCTTTAGAAGGTATGGGGATACATTTGGTTGATAATTGTAAGTCCTTCTTATGAAACATATCTGTAATTATGTATAGAAACTCGACCGGTTATAGGGAGTTATTAATTTAAAGGGGGTTAGAACAGTAGTCTAAAGAGCATAGTGTATTTTAATGTGATAGTAAAATTACTAATTTAATTAAAATACAAGAAAAGAACAGTGCTCGTTTGATTATTTAATTAGATAAATGAGATTATCTCCCCCTGTTTTTAAATATTTGCTTAATTTTAAATTAGGCGTTTACTAACATATTCTAACCGCTAAAAAATGTTCCATTGGCGTTCTTTTTGAAAATTCAACATTTCGTACATTTATAAGTTACAATCAACATCCAAATGAATGCTTTGGCGATAATTATGGTTTTCAAAAGGCGAACAATTAAAAGGTAAATATATATATATATATATATATATATATATACATATATATATATATATATAATTCTTAACTTTTATTAAAAACATATTATCATAACCTTATATTTAAACTAAATTCAGATTTATAATTTTATTCTATTTTTTATTCTCAACCCATATTACTTTGCTTATCAAATAAATATTTTCCTTTTTATTTTTATTTTTTCCAGATACATCTGCCTTACTTAAAAAATTGCTAGGTTTATTTTTGGTGTCTTTTGCATATAAAAACAACCCACCCAATGCTTTTGTTGATGAGGAGACTTTGTTTAAAAAAAACTATATGTCAAAATTATTGTCCGTGGCTTAATGTCTATCACAATAAAAAACATCGTTTCCATAACAATCGTACAAATTATTGACTTTGTGGTTGTTCCTTCTTATGAAACAGATTTTTAATTTTTAATTCTAATTTGAATTTTAAATTATCAATCACATTACTATATATATATATATATATATATATATATATATATATATATATATAATCTTTACGTATATATAAAAAGCACTTTGTGTGTCTATGTGTGAGTTCCCTTCTTATACACTCCAAAACGGCTGAATTTATTTATTTTTTAATTGATATGTACTGTATGTGTCTGTGGATGTGTTTTGATAGGTTTTGTGTCGAAATGTCTCCGATAGGTATGGAAAATTGATAATCGAAAAAATTCGATTACAAAAAGAACAGGCCGATTTTGTCCAAAATTTAGACCTTTACACAGCCTTACATCATAAGTCCGTTTGCGGACAAGCAGAAGGTCTGGTGTATAAAATCAACAGTAGGTTCTTTGAAAATACAGGGACGCATTCGAAATGTATGTTTCTGTTTAGAGCATAATTGGAACATGATAATTGACTTTTCCATTTAAACTTTAATTAAAGCCATTATATAAAATAAGTTTATAAAATCAACACTAGGTTCTCCACGATGCAATATAGACTACAATATATTGTGACTAAGTCATTTTGGGGAGACATGTTAAGCTTTCTCCCTGTGCACCACCGTGGTCCCTGATTAGAGCATGGTATATCAATCAGTTGTGTGTATTTAGGCAGACTTTTTTCGTTTAACCAAACATTGTGAACAGAAATTTCTTGACCAATTATATGCCTATTATACCATTAATGTTATTAAATTTTTAACGCACTACAATTTTATCTGGCACCCAGGAATTTAAATCGTAAACGCCTTTTCTTGCAACAATTTTAATAAGTTTTCCCAGCGTCTGTCTTTATGTGCCCACAACAACTTTGGAATTTGTTTTCATTTCTCCAGCTTTTTGTTTATTTGCTTATTTACTGTATGATGTTTCGACTAAGAACCGAAAACTTTTCTGACACAAATGAAGTATACATTATTTTTTTATTATTATTTTAAAAGAAAAGGGTGATTAGAACAATTGAAAAGTAAAACGGTAAAATTAACAGAAACGGTTTCTTTTATTTATTTTTTAACTATGTTTTCTTAAATATATATATGCGTGTACGTGTGTATATTATTCATTATCTTTTAATAAAACACATACATAGCCTGAATTATTTCGCAATTCTGCAGCGACAACATGTATAAAGAGTAGAACAGAATACCGAACTAAAAAATACAAAACAAGAAAGAGGAAAATACGAACGAAAGATTAAAGGAAGTAATATATATATATATATATATATATATATATATATATATATATATATATATATATATATATATAAAGGAAAAATTTAAAAGAAAAAACAACTCTACCATACAAACAAAAACGTCCTCACCGAACCAAAGAAGAAAATGTATCATTTGAATAACGAAAATAGCATAACGAATGGAGCGCACAATAAGCGAAAGATTAAGATTTGTAAGACAAAAAGAAATGTAATAAAAGAAAAAACTAAAAGAGCGAAACTCCACAAATAACAACAAAGAATCAATGAGACGACAACCAATTAGACCGCCTACTGACTGATGTGTCCAACAGATTTAAACAAAGACAAAGCCAAAATTATTTTTGTGTCTGCCTAAAAAACATGGCCGCCTTTGGCAATTCGTCCGTAATGGCGACCATCACACAACTGTCGCATTTTATGTCTTCTTAATTACTTCGATGATCGTAAAAACTCCCGCGCAACATTAGTGTTGTCGGGGTGGAAATGGTTGGAAAAAATGCGCCGCCGTATTGGCTAGTTTTGATTTTTGTCTATGTTATCTGTTATTATTTTTTTCTTCCTTTTAATGGTTCCCTTCTCGGTTACTCTTTTTTTTTACTTAAGAACCATCACTTATCAAGGCCCGAAGGCCACTCGAGGATGAGTTGATGAATGTAAGATGGCGGTGTAGTAATCGCTTATGGTGGAAATTGGGTAGAATTTGATTATTTATGCGTGCGGCTTAACAAAAACTCGTTTACATTAGATTTGAAGTCTACCATGCTGTATTCAACCGGGAAGCATGCCAACGGAACATTATTACGTTTTTTTTTATTTGAGCCGATTATTTTTTGAACAAGATACATACTTTCGAAAAATATTTTTCGTATTTTTGGTCATCTATTTTATTATAGTGTAAAAGAAGCACAGCACGCACCTATCTAGACACATACATAGAAAAATAAGCATGAAAAGTAAAATGGTTAAGATTACACTTAGAAAATTAAAAGGAATATTTGTTAAAACTGGAAAAGAAAAAGACAAGATATTCTAGTAAAAATATAATAAATTTATAACTTAAAATATTGCAGCATTAAGAATATTTTTTTAAATTCAATTTAACATTACAATTCAAAATAAAATTCTTAATACTGGAATATTTTTAGTTATAAATTTATTATATCTTTTACTAGAATATCTTGTCATTTTCTTTTCCAGTTTCAACAACTAGTCCTTTTACTTTTCTTAGTTTATTCTTAACCATACTACCTTTCATACTCACATTTTTCTATGTAATCAATGATTTATCCAGGATGTGCTTTGAAATATTTCATTTTTTGCATTTAATATCATACGCATTGTCAACAATCCATAAAAAAATTAATACCAACTTCTAAAGCTCAATTATATTATGATACCTGCCATTTTCATGTAAACTTATATATATATATATATATATATATATATATATATATATATATATATATATTTGTATATATAATTATTAATCAATTTTCCAGTGGAACTTCGGCAATTATAAGAAAACAATAGAACACTTCTCATGCAAATCTTTAACATTCAAAACTAAGATTACAGCATATTTCTAAAAAATATGCATACATTTCGTTTCCGTTTACAAATTATTGTATTTAATGCATGTAAGCTTCCTCTCTCAAATATGTAATTCTACAAAGAAAGTAGCAAATTCTTTCAGTCTTCTTTAATTTACACAAAACTCTTACACAAACTCACAGACACAGTGTTATTTAATTTACATGCATGGCACTGATAATTATTAGATTTTCCAATTAATACTATATTTTACATATTACTTTAGATTTAAAAATTAAATAATAGTTTCCAGATACATTCTGTCATTGTTTCCGAATATTATTATGGAATATCGGAATAACGAAATGATTCATATTTAGCAGTGAACTGTACAAATTCATGACACGCTCTTAAAAATACTAGATTAAATTAACGAACAGTAGTTTATTTTCAATATCAACCTTAACATTGTTTTCTTTTCTTTTTCATTTTAAACAAACTATTAAGAAACAGGTGTATTAAGATTGCTTACTATTTTAAATAAAACTATAGCGAAAACAACGATTACTTATAGTTAATTTCTAATTATGTCAGTAATTTTATTCTGCCTATTGTCCATCCTATCATTCACTTAAGCAGTAAGACTAATGCAAGTCCAATACGGCCATCATCAGACATATCATAATTTTTACATTGCTTACAACTACCAAACCAGTCTTCCAATAATTTACAATATCTAATACGCAATATTACTTCAACTAGCGTCAGCCATACAAGTATGGATAGCGATAGTCAGTCTGTTTACGTATTGACCGATTATCTTATTTAACAAATCTCTCACTTTATTTGTGAAAAGTATCCCATTGTTTTCTTAAACATTAAGTTCATTTTCTCATGGATTCAGTATTTTAATGTTATAATCTGCACATCGCGCAGGAACACGGAAACTTACTTACTTCTAATCTTCTTAAGCTTTATCCTGAATTATCAGTAAACTACCTGTATTGCACTATTTCCTAACACATAAATTATTCCGCTAAACGCATTTTTTCATTAAAAAATTTGCTTTTATAACATGTAAGCAGCCAGAAAAATATCAGCAGAAAATTAGGAAATGACAAAATAATTTGAATGCCTTAAAGTTGACAGTGGAAGTCGCTTTCCTATAACAATTTAATGCGCACTGAGAACCCATTTCCTGACCACGTATTAGTAAGAATCACTATAGAGATAACGATCACCATAAGTAATTACTTATAAAAATCATGTTTAAACAGTGTCTTTGTTTCCTTTCTTTTCGAACACATTATTAAGAAACACGTGTTACGACTGTTTACTTATATTATTACAAAACAAAATATATAACTTTTGGCAGCACGTTTACTTTCTATCGAGCAGGTATCGATTACTATATACAAAAAAAAACGTTACGTTCTTTTAAACAATTAAATATATGTATGTGTTCATTTTTTTTCTCTTCTGTTTTCAAAAAAAAAATAGGCGAACGATCAGCAACAACAAAGAACCTATTTGATCAATCTTTATATCAATCATTTATTTCATTTCTCCATTTCATGATAGCACTATTGAATTAAGTACTGGGATATATGAAGGCCTTATAACGCAATAAATAGACGTACCATTTCTTTTTCATTTAATCAAAAAATTAGCAAACAATCTGTCACATGACATTACAAAGTATACAACGAAATATTACTGCAATTATTATCATCCATATTATGGATACTTATAGCAAGTTTGTTTATGTACTGATCGAAGGAGATATTTTTAAAATCTCTTACGTTCTTTACTATAATTCATGCACTTTTTATCAAGAATTATATTAGAGTTCGTATGACTTCAGTAACGCAACACTGCAACAACCGCTCTGTATATACAAAAAAAACGTAAATCGATTGTCATATATAGGGCTCAGGTTAATCTGCAAGGGATCAAACTAAAAATAAAATATACTAAATTCTAGATAATTGCCGTTAAATACAAAATAATATATAATATATAGACACATTTATATACGGACAATTAAGAAGGGATTTTTTACTGGGGTATCATCACTTATCTGCTATGTATGAAAACACCGATCACTTTGTACAAAGAAAAAAAATTGACCATGACGGAAAATGTTCATACTTGTCTTAAACTTACGTGACGATAATAAACCTCAACGAACAATACGAACCAAGCGTTTTTTTTTACCACAATCTAATCCGAAATTTTATTTAAATTCCCAAGTGGCAGCAGAAAATATACCATAAAACATTGAATATGATTTAAGTATTTAATTTTATTGTAAAAATATGAATGATTTTTAGGAAGTTCCTTTTTGTGGGGATGTTTTTAGTTAAATCATTCTTTTTATATGGACCCGGACAAGACCGGAACACATGTCCTGCCAGTATAGAAAAGGGGGAAAGGGGGATAGAGAAAGGAAGACAGCGAAACAGAGAATGTATTGATGGAGACGGAGGGAAGAGGGTTAGAGGAGATAGAAAGAGAGATATAGACAGCAGAAGAAAGAGAGAGGAGACGGCTAAGAAAAGAGAAAGATATCTGTACTTATATATATTCATATGCACAATGTAATGCACGCGTACATGAGTACACACACACACATATATTTACATACACACAAACGCATATATATATATATATATATATATATATATATATAGAGAGAGAGAGAGAGAGAGAGAGAGAGAGAGGGGGGGAGAGAATATATATATATTTAACAGATGCTTGATTACATTTGTTCTTTTTCGTCTAATGGCATTACTACTTTACCGTGTAATAATTTTGAGCTAATAAATTTCCATACGACTAATGCATGATTGACATCTTTTTTTTTTTTCTTCTTATAGTTTCCCTTAATGATTTTCCCATCTACTGTGTTGAACTGAATAACCGCCTAGAAACGTTTGTCTCAGGAGAATACACGACCACGCTGGGTTGGTCTTATGTTTACATTTGTATATAATAGCTGTTTGATAGAAGTGAAACGATAGAAACGCCGTATGAAATGATTCGGTTGTGTTTAAGGGTTTCATTCCTTTTGTAATTTCCTTTTTATTTTCTCCTTCTTTTATCATTCCTCTCGCTCGGGCAAGGGAAAAAGGAAGTTCCGTTTAAGTCCAGAGTTTGCATTAAATCATGTTTAGATACGTGTGCGGCGCTTCGAATATTTTCATCCTATTATTGCTGGTTAGCTGTGGAATCCTTTTTACTTATGTCACAACGAGGGTAGAGTTAGACACAACAAAACTTTTCAAATAATAGAAAATTCAGCTCTCAAAAGCGACAATCTGAACTGCAACAAAATTAAAAATAACATCAGTCTGGAAGAATTTTACTTTCATTGACAGTAAAGATAAAACTACAGATACCATACTATGCATTTGTCAAAAAAAAAAATTTTTTTTAAAAAACAAAGAAGAGGCTCTAAAATATTTATATTTAAGATAATTAGAATATATATAATACATTTAGTATATATAATTTAGTGTACTCACTTACTTGTGTCCTATAAACTCACCTGATGCATATATTAAAAACGAATTCAAATCCACTAATGACAGAGATATTGTTTCTGAACAGATTGCAATTTTTCATATTTAAAAAAATTCTTATTGCGGGCTCTAACATTCAATTGTCCTATACGCCTAGCCAAGGCCGTTCTATTTTTTTTTCTTTTTTTACTGTTGTCGTCATCGAAGTGTTCCAGCGACGGACAGGGTGACGTTTTAGCAATGCGGAATTTTGAACGAATACACGGGAAAAGGGACAAAAATAAAAAAAGACAAAAAAAAAAACATCTTGTTTAATTGAATTTTACGCAGGAATATTACTTATTAAAATATCTCTGTCTTAACAATTTTTACCGAGTTATATCTTGTTTTCAATATATGCATTCTATGTGGTTTTCTAAAAGATGTATTATTTACATTTATACGAACCAGAATGTCCCTTCACATACATACATGCATACACGCACACGCACACATATATATATATATACCTATCTTTCTCATATATATATATATATATATATATATATATATATATCATCATCGGCGGTCACTCGTGTCCGAGTAAGACTGTCCTCCGTTGTGGCTTCTGTGGGTCCTCAGGTGAGCATAGAGCCCAATCCTAGACCCAATTTGTCTTGTGCAATTTGGGCAGATAAAGGTAGTGGTGGTGGGGTGGGGTTGGGTGTGTCTGGTTGATAATCTGTCCTTTCTGTGCTTGCGTTTATCCTCAGCAGCTTGATTTAGGTCACTACTATAAAGCACAGCACCTTCGTGGACAGCGCTCCTCCATGCCAACCTGCTCCCAGCCACGTCCTCCCATGTCTCAAGGTCCATGTGAAACCGCTTTCGATTTGCTTTGATGTTGTCCTTATACCTCATCTTTTGGCCACCCTGGGCACGCTTGATATATATATATATATATACATATATAGTCATCCACATGTAGTACTGTTTCGCTGTATCATAGCTCATCAGTGCGGCTAGAAGGCAACTACCTCAAGCTAGGATCGAAGTCAGACTGCCCGTACGACAGTCAAGGCTTCTAACCATTACGCTAATCGGCGGCTGCTATGCGAGTAGTGAATTAACGATGTTTTGACATTTAAGTTAAGCTCGATTTGTTCACACAAGAGCATCGCTTAATACGTTAATGGTAATTCATGTATCACTTCTCAATATGCTCAATTCAAGATAAGGAGTATTATAGTCATTCACATACAGTACTGTTTCGCTGTATTACAGCTCATCAGTGCGGATATATGGATATATATATACATATATACACATATATATACACACACACACACACACATATATATATATATATATATATATATATATATATATATATATATATACATATCGACGGCTGATGTGACACGTTTCCTGTGGTTGTGCTTGTCACCTTTTGTTTTCATCTAACACCACTACCTAGCATGTTGTGCCGTGTGCTAAAAATTAGTTAGTCTTCATTTGCCTATGTATAGAATATTCATCAGCGAGCCCTATGTTATGTCCCCCGTACTAAGTCATGGGAACTGAGCACCTCACAGGCTCCAGTTGAACTGCAAGCGAGTGGAGGTGGTTCACCCCCAGACGTCCGGCATGCAGACTTACCGGTGTATGGATACGCCCTATTTGGGACCTGATAGGAGGAGGATGAAACTCTGCAACATTTTTTCCAGCATACTTTGCAGTCGCGTTGGCACTGACTGTATTGGCTTGCCTTTCCGTCAGATTCTGCAAAGTCGAGAAGGGAACCTTGTTAAGTGGGCAAACGTAGGACAACTTGTCATTCAATCAGGCCTACATCTGACTAGAAACAACACCGGGGGTCAGCAATTACCAGCTATAAACCAAAGTTCAACTGGCGTGGAGTTGGGCGCAAGGTGTTCCTCTAGTAGATGAGAAGGATCTTCAAGAATTATTGGACAGTCGCCGTCGCCGCATAATAAGGTACTACCATGCCACAACTTGCCCGCTTTATTACGTGTGTGAAGCTTAGACAAAATCGAAAGGTATCTTATAAAACTAAGCACCAGGCAATGTAAGGAAAAACAAAATAGAACTACCAGCCCTACGGTTGTCAACTTGAAATGTTAGAACAATGCATTCTGGCCAGCCAAATGATCTCTAACAAGTTGATGGCGCTAGAAAAACAACAATTATCGATCTGAGCCATTCAAGCGCAACATTGACATTGCTGCCCTTCAAGAGACAGGTCTAGCCGCCAGTGGGAATCTAAAGGAGAAAAACTACCCATTCTTCCAGCAAGGACTAGAATCAAATGAACATTACCGAGAGAGCTGTATTCCAGAGGCTATCAAGAATACAACGCTAGTGCCTACCATGGACAAGCTCAACTTACCACCCATTGTAAAAAAAAAAGCAAATGAATGTAACGAAAATAATTATTTTTCTTTCTTTAATCATTTATAACTTTAAAAATACTAATAGAAACAATTATTTAAATGTATAATATTTACAGATACATTTTCTATTAAGATATAGTTTTTTTGAATCTTAATTGAATATTCTAACTGTTAACATATCGAATTTTATGAGATACAAACTAACAAACATTTATTTAGCGAGAAAGCTATAGAGAAAAAGATAAATAGAAGGTATACATACATATATATGCATATATATATATATATGCATGTATGTATGTATATATATATAGCCTAACATCAGAAATGCATTTGAGAAGTTTTATAACGAAAAAAAAAAGCCGAAAAGCCTCACATAAAATCAACGGATAGTTCTTTGATATGACAGTAGTGCGGTCGAAATTAATATTTCAGTTTACAGCATAATTGCAAAATAATACTTGATATTTTCATTTTAAACTTAAATCACAGCCATTATAAATGAACATTAACTATAGGCAGACATATAAAATGAGCAGTAGGTTCTTAGTTATGATAGGGGCACGTTCGAAAATAACGTTTCTTTTTAGAGCACTTTGCTCAGGATACTTTACTTTTGCAATAGGTTCTCTACAGTGCAATGTATACTATAACATATTGTGAACCAATTCACAGCGTAAAGCATGTGACGCTTATTCAATGGGTCCGCAATGCGTCTCTAATTAGATCGGGTAATAAATCGATTTGATCTTTTTGAAATGGGACATTTTATCGATTTCGATGAAAATAAAAAATGGGAGTGTAAAACATTCGTTGATCATCGTCCAATCGCACGCAAAGTCGGGTCTCTCTACTAGGATATATATATATATATATATATATATATATATATATATATATAAGTGAAAATGTTTGTCTGTGTGTGTCTGTCTGTGTGTTTACAGTTCCTTACCAAATAACTCTGTAAATTTTCAGTCTACAGACTCGAGATTTGACAGAAGGCGTATTAAGATTTGAAAAAAATCTTTCTAATCGGTTTTCCGCCAGAAATGTGGCTGTTATGGTGTCAAAGTTCAGCGATTTGACCTTTGAGAACTCTAAAAAAAACTCCTCCGATAATTTTGGTATAAACAATTGAAATTTTAGATATAGGTTCCTTGGACATGGATCGTCCTTAATAACTTGATTTGAGCCCAGAACAATAAATCTTAAGGGATCATAATAGGAGTCAAATTTAAAAAAAAACATTGACCGCTGCGGTCTCTACCAAATTACTCAGACAATTTCTGGTCTAAACATTTGAAATTTTAGATAAAGGGTATTCGGAGATAGGGCAATCTTTTTAATCGGTTTGAGTCGAAAATTTGAGCTACCAATACATAAATTTTATGTATCTATGTTGTCATGTCTGCCTAAAACTTTCGATAGAGGCGACGGATTTTCACAAGATCAGTATCATTTTAAAGTTCGACCTTTCAGACGACAAATATCGAAAAATTGGCTTCACGATCAACAGACCTTTTTTCTACATGGAAGGGTCGCTTTTTTTACCGATATTGTCGAAAGTCATCCCTCTTTTCGATTTTCTAACCTTAATTTAAACTTACGCTACTTCCGGTTTGGCGGTGGTCGTAGAAGCAAAAATGTCACTTGTTTCCATTCTTTTCTTCACTCCCGGTACGGGTTCGAGCCTGCCTTCCTACTACCATTTTTTTTTTTTTTTGCCCAACATTCACCTCCAAACACCCGAGCAACGCCGGGCTAAAATGCTAGTATATATATATATAAGTGAAATTGTCTGTGTGTGTACATTTCCCTACCAAATTTTTCTGTCAATTTTCAGTGTACAGACTCGAGATTTGACAGACGCGTATTAAGATTTGAGAAAAAAATTTTTAATCGATTTTCCGCCAGAAAATTGCCTGCCAAAGGGTCAAAGTTCAATGATTTGACCTTTGAAAACTCTACCAAACTCCTCCAACAATTTCGGGTCTAAACATTTGAAATTTTAGATATAGGTTACATGGACATTGACTAAACTTTATAATTTGATTTGAGCCCAAAACAATAAATGTTAAGGGGTCAATATTGGGGTCAAAGTTTTTTAAAAATTGACCAATTTTTGTCTAAACATTTGAAATATTACATAAAGTGTATTCAGACATAGGGCAAGCTTTTTAATCGGGTTTTGGTCGAAAATTTCGCTGTCAAGGGATCAAAGTACAAAAGATCCTACCTTTGCGGTCTTTAGCAAACTATTCAACCAATTTTGGGTCTGAACATTTGAAATTGTACATAAAGGGTATATAGACATGCAACAAGCTTTTTAGTAAGTTTTTAGGCGAATATTTGGCTGCATATGAGTCAAAATTGAAAGAGTTGACCTTTGCAGACTCCTTGCCAAGTTTGGGTCTAAACATTTGAAATTTTAGATGTAGGTTACCTAGGCAAACTTTTATATATATATATATATATATATATATATATATATATATATATATACATATGCACATAAAGTTATGAACAGTACATAAGGCCCGAGCACAGCCGGTCTGAACTGCTAGTATATATATATATATATATATATATATATATATATATATATATATGTGTGTGTGTGTGTGTGTGTGTGTGTGTGTGTGTGTGTGTGTGTGTGTGTGTGTGTGTGTGTGTGTGTGTGTTTGTGTGTATGCAGGTGTGTGTGCGTATGTGTGTGTATCAGTGTGCACGCTTTTGTACGCTGGTATACACGCACATATGTGGACGTACGTAGGTGTATCTATGTTTAGTCTGTGTGATTTAGTGTGGTTGTTGTTTAATGTGCCTGTGTAATGTTTGTATCCGCTTGCGTGTATAACGCTATGTTATAGATGAAGATGAAAACTTTAATTTCAAATGCCTTTCAGGTAAAAACGTTTGTTTCATAGTTATATTTCATTTTATCACATCCCATTCTCGATTCTTCGCCTTGTTTTCTGCACTTTCTTAAGTTTCTATTTTCTTTTTTTAAATATCTCTTAAATATTTAGATTTTTCATTTGTTCGTTGGTTATTTTTCTATTTTTCTTTGTTGTATGACCGTTTTTTATATGATTTTGTCGTTCTATTAATTAGTTTTTTTGTGTCTTCAATTTCTAGTTTTGTATTTGTAAGAATACTGAAGATTCTAGAATCTCTTTTTTGGCTTCTGTTACCGCTTTAACAGTCGGTTCCCTGTATGATAGATTACAGCCAAAAAGACCAAACACTTTTTTTTAAATATCCAATCACTCAACAGCGATAAAGAATAAAAGAAAAAAACAAAAAAACAAACACTTAACAAATCTAAAAGTAATAAATAAATGCCTATTCGTTTTGAAATTATTGCCTGATCGAACAAAAGCGACAACGTCATGAGAAATAGTTTTTGTCTTTTTATTTCTTTTTTACGTTCTTATGCGTTTTCTTGAAAAAGAAAACATGACTGATGACCGGCCAGGGGAATATTCAAACCCCATAATTACGGGGGCAGAAATGGCGAAAGGTATTAAATCGTCAACTTTCAAATATCGAAGAAAAATGAGATGTGTAGGACGGTGTAAAAAGTGTGTGAAAGTTAACGTCAAAATAACGAGAGACGACAAGAAGCACACGCATTACAAGAAAAACAAAATGGCGGACGAAACAAAAGTATTAAGAAACAATGTTTCAAAAAATTTACTTTAGGATTCGACGGAAAGACGTTCAGGCGAAGAAGAAAAACCGTAGACGGGCATTAATGTACAGAATTTGAATAAAGAAATAAACGTTGACTACGTGGAATTGAATTCGAAACTAAAACGAGAGAAAAAAAAAAGAGATTTCAAAATAAACATAAAATGTGATAAATAGCTGGAATGGTTAAAAAGGTATTGCAAATAAATCGTTAACAAAAAAGCGCACACTTTACAACATGAAAGATTGTTACAGACAGAATTATCAAGTAAACAACAGAAGACATACTTCCGCCTGACAAAATAAGGATGAGCAAATATCTTATGTAAATATTATTTTTCCATATTATATGAAGTATTCCCGAAGTAATGTTATGGAAACATTTATAACTTAAACTATCTATCACCTCGAGTTAAAATATTACATTCTCGTTACTACCAATCAAAGAGCATCAGATCCATGAATCAAATTTGAAAAAAGTCGAAAAGTGAAATCATGTGTAATTTTTTTTACATTAATCGAACAATTCCAAGGTTATATTGGACGTGAGATTTCATTGGCTATGATATGCGCTAAATAGTAAGTCTTTATGATGAATAAAACCGAAATTATTGTCACAAGTGTGACTTTGTCCTTTTTGTGACCTGACCTAGGTATCCTAAAATATAGTCAGTCTTAAGTTCGACCATGACCGATATTGCGGCCATGTTTATTGAAAATTGCTAAGTTGCACACGAGCAAACAGTGATAATTAGAAGTATGACAACAGAATATTTTTTTCATTGCTTTGACTCTCGAGTATATATCCGACACAATTAGAGACAATTAATCAACTGAGAACCACATCAATCTATAAGATATCAACGGATACACAGTCAAAACAATGAAAAGAATATTCTGTTGTCCTAGCCCTAGTAATAAAACATTGACAGAAATAATTGGAAAAAAATAAAGATTTAGATTATTTGCATGCACACTAACAGAATAGAAAATATACATTTTAAATCAATTAGTGCTTACATAAAACCTTATAATAGCGAGAACAATAGTAAAATGATCTCAAACCTGAAATCGATCTATTATCGCCAGTCAATGGCTATCCGGCGCAGATCACAACGAAAAATTCAAGACTGCGTTCTATTTGCAAATATTAGCCGGTCCTCTACTGGCAGCATCAATGGGGTCGGAACTCTCTGCCGCTTGACTGTTTCCCACCTGACTACAACTTGGACGTCTTCAAGTCCAACATAAACAAACTCCTGACAAACTGCCCCCTTAAGTAAGACACTCTATCAAAACCCCCAATACTAATGATTACTACAATACTATCTCATTGATTACTGTACACGCAATAACCCTTATCCCTGAGTGGCCTTCTGGCCTTGATAAGTGGTGACCCCCCTGTAAAAAAAAACAAAAAAAACATACCTATATATCTCTAAACTGCGTCTAGAGATTATATGCAAGTTTGTAAATTGCTATCAAGAATTGCGTCGTTTATGTTAAAACTTCTGTTATAATATTGTTTAGATTCTACACAATACTTAGATATATAGTGGTAGAGAAAATTATTGCTTTTGGTTGGGAAAAATTTACTAAATTTACAAAACAAACTAATTTAACTTTCAGTAGTTTATTTGCAGCTCTTCATTTCGATACTTTGAAATTAGTATTCCTTGTAAGACTAATGTAAAAACATAATATGAAAATATTTTCAAATAAATTCGTTAATTTTTTAAAGGACAAACATTTTTTTTCAATTTTCTTTTAAAATAAGAATATGAGAACTCCCAAGAATTTATTGCACAAATGCTAGCAGTCTATTGTCGAATCATATGTTCGATTTGAATTTTTTTAGTTGCTGGTTAGTTGTTTGAAGAAACTTTAACTGACTCCAAGAGGTCACACATACTATTGAATTGCCTTCTCCAAGAATTAATATCTGTCTTAAGGATGGTGTAGAGGTTCTCGATAGGATTCAAGTCACAGCTATTTGAAGGCCAGTCCATCAGAGAATGTTCAACAAATCCCTTTTTGACATAATTAACTTTGATACATGATTTCGTGCGTTGGTCACGATTGGTTATCAAGCCTTCCAAAAAAATGTCGCTCGAGAAAATCACATCCATTTTAATCCCATCTAATACTTTAAATGGACCACAAACCCATTACTAATAACCCCAGTTCATACCATGATGCCACTGCTGATTGTTGACACTTAAAAATTGTCTTGAGTTATGTAGCTTGAACACCCACTCGTGAACCTATTCATCGATTTTATCGAGGGTGATCGTTGAATCATCAGTTAAAAAGCATTTTGGTGAAATCAGTTTTCATGTATTTTTGTTCTTTATGTTTTTGGCGCTAGGTGTAAATTGTTATTTTCTCAAATTATTTTCTGCAAAGCTCAAACTCTGAATATGGACATAGAAAATAATGTCATCTACTCAGACAACTAGTTCGATATCTATTCGAGGACGTTATAAAGGATGGTGTCATCCGCTAAAACGGAAGTGTAGATAATCGTGCACAATAGATGATGTCAATAACAGATGACATTATCCATTAAAACGGGATAATCGTGCACAGTGGATGACGTCATAAACAATTGACATCATTCATCATGGCAGCCAAAGAGAGGGCCGCGGTATTTATCTAGACTACCCGTAGATCATCCGCTAGAACCGGATATGTGGGTCTAGTATACGGCTAAGAGTAAAGATTTTCTTAATCTGCTTGTATCTGTTCACCATGTGCAAGAGTGCGCGGACGCGCGTATGGCAGCGTCAACAGCATCAAGGGCATCAGCAGCCATGGTATGCAAATGACCGGATCGTGTGTGAGGTGACTTCACAATGAGGACGAAAGGGAAAAAAGATTATAAAAATAGAAAAAACGTGGACCCTTAATGTGAGAGAGGACATGTAACGACTACGTTACACATGTACACTCCATCTGCGAGGATGGGGGCTCGGTGCCAAAGTCACCAGAGTGTAGATTATTGTTGAAATGGTTTGTTTCCGGTCGATTGAGGTATGCTTCTAATTCTGTGCAGTTCTAGGAGGTCCTCCTCCCAGACTTTGCTTTCTCACTCTTTGGGAATCGGTTAGTTTATTGCTAATTGGCTATAAGCGCATCTATCAAGGAATACCGATGGGTCTGTCCAGTCATTTTGCAGGTCAGAATATTCTTCGTCCAATATAGAGATAGAAAATATTGACTTCTCAAATCCCATTTAAGCGACTTTGTGTCACATCTATTTGTTGTGGGAGGAAAATGTGACCTTATGTATACAAGGTGGAACGATAAATTTGTCGCCCTAAAGTAAACAACATTACAGCTTTATTTTAAAACTTTTATTGAAAATATTAATTCAGGTAACTTGATTATGTAGTAGAGCTGATATCTATTCAATGTAACCGCCTTCAGCCTCAATCAGCGCCTCTATACGGGTCATAAATTGGAAGCATGCATTTTCCACAACCGCTGGCGCGAGATCGGCTAATACTCAGCGGGTGACGGCAATCAGGCTGGCTTTGGTGTTATGGGACGTCATGTTGGTGATGTTCTCGACGTATGACGAAACGCAGTTCAGGTTGGAGAAGGAGAGGGCCAGAGGGCCAGTGAGAGAAGCGTACAAAGCCGTAGCACTCTTTCTGAAGCCAAGCCTAGATCTCTTTGGACTTGTGGGCCAGCGTTGAGTTCTATTGCCACATCCAGAGTCTACCAACTGCCAACTGATTGCACCAGGGGATCACCACTCTCTTCAGCACATCCAGATACACGTTGGTGTTAACTTTCCAGCCAACTTCGAAGATCTGAAGTGACATGATGTTCCCCCTCACTTGAAAGCACATCAAATACCATAACCATAGCCGGAAACATTATTTTGATCACCCTGGATGGGTCCTTGTTATTTATGGCAATCCAGCGATGAATTTAAGGGTGCTGGCAATGGTCCTGGTGTCATAACTTGGATCGGTAGAGAGCAGGAGTTGTGCAGCGGCGCATCTCCGATATCGCTCGTTGAACATTGTGTCATTTTTTTGCTAGAAAGCTCCTATTGCTCTTGGGATTTGTACACAACTGGACAACTAGTTGATGGTCTGCAACAAAAGATGAAAGCCGGTTTCATCAAACGGAAATGGAATCATGCCGTCTTTTGCAGGGCCAAAATTTTATCGTTTCATCCGTACTAGCAGTATTTACACGCCCTTACTTGCGTGGAGTTATATTGTACGTCGGAAATAATTTCAAATATAGTTATGTTTATAATGTTTGCCTTGAAGAAAAGTTTAAAATAATATTTGAAATATTAGGTCAAGTAATAAAAAAAAACTGTGCGTTGGTTTGTGGTTTCTTTTTGCTGGCGTCGCGTTTCTTACGGACAAAACGATAAATTGATTCAAAGATTGGAAACGAATTCGTGATTGTTTATTTTTTAAAAATCTTTTTAAAAGTACTAATAAATTTATTATTAGAATATTTAAACGATTTCAAATACAATCTTTACTTAGCTAGTTGTCTTGATCTAGTTAAAAAGAATTTTACTTCTTTATGTTCAAATATATTTTAATTTTGTATGACCGAAACTAATAATTGCCTCTAGTGAACCCAAATAGAATAAAAGGAAAAAAATGCAATGGTGGCTTTGGATTATGTGAAACATTTAACTATTATTAAAACTTACTTAAATGTTATAAGTGTTAATATATCAACCTCTATAAAAGAGAAATAAAGGAATTTTGTGTGTACGAGGTGTCTTCAATGAGTTTCTAGACGTTTTTTTTTGTGCAGGTATTTAAAATTGTCCTAAACTCTTGAAAATTCAGTATGTTATTGCTGCAGAGGTCATGAGATGACTGACCGATTTTTATGATGTCAGGTTCAAATGAACGGCTATATCAGGAATTAGAAATACGCCTTACTGAAGCCTGATTGTCAGAGCTGGTGAATTTCCAAAATGCAATCTGGACGTGAGGGCATTAAGAAGAACGATATGCAATAAAATCATGTTTTAAACTTTGAAAGAATGCCACAGAAACGTATGCAATGCTTCAGAATTCATTTGGACAATCTTGCATGAATTGAGCATCAGTTTTTGAGTGGCATAAGAGATTCAAGGAAGGCTGTGAGTGTGAGGGATGATGAGAGGTATGAAAGGAGTAAGGAAGTCAAAACATTAGAGTTCATTTGCCAAATAAAGAATTTCATAGATAAGGACCGTTGTGTGTCTATAGAGACAGTGCACATGCCAGTGTGGGAACTGTTCACACAATTATTCGCGAGGAACTAAAGATGCAGAAGATTTGCGCGAATGCAATAGCCCACAATTCCATCGTTGTCACAGACTATTTGACTAAGATGAATATCAAGACAGTTCCCCCTCCCTAATGCCCAAACCTTGCTCTCTATGACTTTTAGATATCCCCTAAGCTCAAGGAAAACATTAGAGGCTATCGTTATGAGAAAATAGAAGAGATGAAAAAGGCTGTTACGAGTATCATTGCCACGTTCACATAATTGGACTTTATGAGGCTTTCCAGAAATTATTGGAATGGTACAACAAATGCATTGCAGCCGGAGAAGAATACTTCGAACGGGGGCTAGAGTTTCGTGTGTGGTACTATCAATAAATATCCTATACGAAAAGTCTAGAAACTTATTGGAGGCACTTCGTAGATCTCGATCTCGATCTCTCTCTCTCTCTCTCTCTCTCTCTCTCTCTCTCTCTACTTACCTACCTATCTATGTATCTATATTTTTATCAATATATATATATATATATATATATCAATATATATATATATGTTTGTGTGTATATATACTACATCTATATATGTGTGTGTGTATGTATATATATATATATATACTATTATATAATATATATATATATATATATATATTATTATATAATCAGAATTAATGTTTTTGTTTCGAGCATAACTGAACGATGATAAATGATGTTTGCATTTTAAACTTTAATTCAAGCCATTATATATGAAAAAATATTATAAAATTCACGGTAGGTTCTCTACAGTGCAATGTAGACTACAATGTATTGTGGCTCGAGTCACTGTGAGGAGGCATGTAAAGCGTCTTTCCGGTACACCGTAATGAGTCCTCAACTAAAGCAGGCAATCGGTCGATTTGATTGGAAGATGGCTGATTTCACCGTTTCCGATGATAATAAACATATGGGGGTATGAAAAATTCGTTGATCATCATTCAATCCCGGGCAACGTCGGGTTCTCCTAATAGATTATATATTACATATGTATAAATTAAGGATGGGACGATTCCAGTATTTTTACTGATTCCGATACAATTACCGATTCCGTATTAAATTCCTGATTCCGATTCAATTACTGATTCCGTATTAAATTCCTGATTCCGATACAATTACCGATTCCGTATTAAATTCCTGATTCCGATACAATTACCGATTTCGTATTAAATTCCTGATTCCGATTCAATTACTGATTCCGATTCTTTATGAATCTCCAAATATTTAACTACAAAGTTGTTATTTTTTACGATTACCGTAAAACACACATGTGAAATGTGCAGATATTTTCTTAAACATAAGGATACACTTGTGAGGGATGATCTATCGATTTTAGTTTTACTAATAGGCTAAAATCAACAGATATTCACTATTTTAGTATTACTATCAGTGGTAGAATATGTTTTTTTAAAGAAAACCAAATAAAAAAAAGCCAATTAGAAGAATCGTTGTTGGCATCGGAAAATAGACACAATTTTTTCCGATTCTGATACCGATTTCGATACCCCCAAAATTTCTGATTTTTTCGATTCCCGATTCCGATTCTGATTAATCAACCCAACACTAGTATAAATGTATATATGTATATGTGCGCTTGTCTATTTTATAATATTGTAATATATTTATATACACATTAAATGAACATTATTTCTGTATTAATTGATGTTTTATTCCTTTCTTCTCATGTAAAGTATAGCATTCTGTTATGCGTACACACACGTTTAAGAATGAATATATATTTGCTTATGTGTATATATATATATATATATATGTGTGTGTGTGTGTGTGTGTGTGTGTGTGTGTGTGTGTGTGTGTGTGTGTGTGTGTGTATAAGATCGAATTCTAGAATTAAATGCTTTTGTATATGAGCGTGTATGTCCATGCATATATCCGTATGTATTTGCGGGTGTGTAAATAGAAAGAACGCACATAAAGAAGGAAGTCAAACATTTTCGTCCGATTTATGACGTCTAAAACAGCTTCGCCTAGCGGTGAGCACAATGCAAATCAAGGGGTGATAATTGGAGGCTGATGCGTTCACGCCTTTTCTAACACTCGTCGCATCGTTTGGCCGTAGACTTAGATTAACATCTTCTCGAATATCGGAAAAAGAAAAAAAAACAACGCATTACCAAAGAAACATTTATTCTGTTGTTTCCTAAAATTGGATACTTAAACAGACCTCATAGAATAATTTAGTGGTTGTATTCAGACATTATTCTACTCTCTCTCTCTCTCTCTCTCTCTCTCTCTTTCTCTCTCTCTCTCTCTCTCTCTCTCTCTCTCTCTCTCTTAAAAGCATTCCAAGACATTACCAGTTCCGTTGTAGGTAATTTGATCCGCCTAGAACTCAGACATAATCGCCCATTCACCTAAAACACGCGTGTCTATAATCAAGAACCATGCGTGATAATATAGCTTGTTGTTTTGCGTGTTATTAGCTACTTGTTTTGGGGGTTTTTTTTGGGGGGGGGTGTTTTTTTTTGTTATGGTCTCCTTTGGCTTTAATACTTCTGTTTTCGTATCATGAAAACTTATTGTTATCAACCAATAATTGCTCTCACTACATCTCTGCAAGAAATAGATGATATCTCAAACCAACCACTAGAGACACATTTAGTGATAATATTTGAATAAAGTTGGAAGTCGAGCCATTGGTGCTATAATTACCGTGGTTATTACGTAACAATTTCCTTTTGGAGAAAAGTGAGGAAATAAATCAAAATATTAGGATTGCTCGAATGCTGTACATAGAAATTTGCATATTAGATTGTATATACACACACACTTTACAGTTCTGTAAAAAGAATTGAATACTCTAGATAACAATATAAAAAAAAAAATAATTAAAACTTAAATAAAGATCAAATTAAAACTTATCTATAATTTTAATTTGAACAGTTTTTTCCTTTAAATTATAGCGAAGTGAAATACTTTTTTTTCGCATTATAACGCCCCAACATTTTTGTGCTCCATTTTTCTGGATTATTTCTACGCCTTTTAAAAGCTTTTTGATATGTATGACATACATTTTATGAAGACAGAACATTGAAACACGACACTTCCGTGAGGATTTCTTTAAACAAGAACCAAGAATTGGATTACATCTTTGGAATATCTTCGGGTCAATTGCAGACATTAAAAAATTCTTCAGGATTATTTTGTCCACAATTGTCTGGATATTTACTTTCGATTCGCTTTATTTCTGAGTATTTGTGGATTAAGTTGCCATGATTTTCAGTTTGTTTACCTGTAATCTTTTTTCTATCTTTTCTTTCAATTTTTCCTTACTAAATTCTCCGTTCTCCCCAATTTTTCTCAGTTTTCGATGTTATTTTTTATCCTTATTTTTGTAAAATGCCGGCTTTTCTTCTCTTATGATGAGAAGAATTTTGCTTCGAAATGTCATAGCCTAAAAAGGCTTCACCATCTGTATTTCACCCTTTCTTTAACTGTTATTGAATTGAAAATGCAATAAAGTAACTATGTAACTTTACTTCTTTTTAACTTATTTTATAATTTGCTTATCTTTATCGTGTAGTAGTTTTTCTACCCGGATAGAGTTGTCTTATTAGGAAATTTACTTTTGCAAGTTAATTATATATATATATATATATATATATATATATATATATATATATATATAATTTGTAAACAATTCTAGTACCACGAGTATATATATAGCATATTCATATAATTTTATTTTATCTATCGCACGTCTTACACGTGTTCCTTTGAATGATATACCAAACAACTAATCAGAAACCCACATAAATCTATAAATCATTTTTAGAAAAGGGCCAAAGTTGGAAGAAACAGAATTCTTTTAAAGTCATAAGAGCAAAAAATTAAAGAAACCTTTAATTATTTGTGTAGGTTATTTATAGATTGTTTCAGGAGGAAACCACTCCAGAAAAACACAGATTCCACGAAAGTGAAATTGATGCTATACACTGTTAAGTTTTATATTTCTATATATATTAAGTTTCTATATTTCTAGTACTGTTCGTAATATATTTTTTATTAAAAGGGATCGATAATTTAATCCATAAGTCATAAGTAATGTTATGCTTGAAATATCAATTATAAGAAAACTCTAGTTCTAATTTCATTAGATCTACAAATCATATATTGAAAGTAAAAGGGAAATACGAAACTAAAAGTTATTCATCGAAATTTCCATTTGGCATGGCTAAATTGTAAACAAAAATTATTTCTCTTAATAATTATATCTAACTTAAATAAAAGTACAAGATATATATATGCACATATATATATATACATATATATACACACATATATATATACATATATATATATATATATATTATAAACATCTAATAATATGAACTAAAATACATTAGGTCGTCTATTGTATTATTTAATTGGCTGTAACTAAAATATAGCATAATTAATTATAGATAAAGGCACGATAATTTTTATATTTCAAAACATGCAACGACTATATACATTCGATTTATATCATTCTTTCGGAATTAATTTATTTTTACGTTTTAATATTAAAACAATCAAATTCATATAATATTAAAATATATTTACTATTGGACTTATGGGATTCTATTATCTAGATTAATTCATAACTAATTCTAGTATTTAAGGAAAAGAATTAATGCGTGTCCATTTAATTGGATATGAAAATATATTACAAACTATCAAAATGTTAAAACTTTACTTATATTATTACATTTTTTATTTTATTCTATTTATTATTATTATTATTATTATTATTATTATTATTATTATTATTATTATTATTATTGGCTCACATGGGGCTTTCACATAAATCAACAAACGATCGGTTTGGAGACCTGTGGTGTTCTCTGGAAGCTGAGTGACAACAAGTCTCCCCAGACGTCCAGCTCTCTCCACCTCCTTCGATAGCATTTGCAAATAAATCTGCGTCATCGCAACAGCCTCATACCATTGATTTCAGTTCTCTCCTCGGTCTTTCGATCCTCCTTGACCCTTCTCGGCTCTTTGGTATCACTTTTTTATTGGGGGGGGGCGGTGATGAAAGAATGGGGGGGGGGTGCATGATGGTGGTGTAGAACTTGTTGATATGCAGCTTCGGCGTTCTTCATTCCCTGTAACACTTCTTTGTTATGTTGTCTTATGTTATTCCCCACATTCTAGGGTTTTCCTTAATATTTCAGTCGTTAGCTTTATCGTTAGGCGTTGTATTTTTGCAATTATTCCTCTGATTCTAATTTCTGCCATTTTTTCAAAGTTTTCGGATTTTGATTTTCTTCATCATCCAAATCCCTTTTAACTCTCTGGCTAGCTCTATGTATTTGCTTCGTTTCTCCTTTTCTTTCATACTCACCCTGTGGTCAGCTGGGGCAGCAAAGTCTACGATTTGACAGGATTATTACGACATTTGGTCTTCTTGCTTGGATGGGTTTGTCCGTCTGTATTTCCATGCCCCATAGGATTTTGTGGTTCTCGTTTTCGAGTTCTGTTGCGAGTTTATGCTTGTACCATTTGTCTGTACGCTCAAAATGCAGTCGTTTGCATAATTCCCAGTGCACCACCCTCTCCACTTGGTCATGCCTGTTTTTGTATTCCTTTTGGGCCAGTTTGCTGCATTCACTTACTATATGGTTTATCGTTTCGTCTCTCTGTCCACAGAGTCTGCATTTTCTGTTTTCTTTTGTTTTATCGATCCTTGCTTTGATAGGGCTGGTTCTTATCGAGTTATCTTGTGCTGCAGTTATTAGAGATTCAGTTTCTCGGTTTATATGTCCTTTTCGCATCCATGTCCAGGTGTTTTCGTTATTCTCATCTTTTGTCATCCTCATGAATCTTCCGTGGAGTTGTTTCTCTTCCTATTTCTCTTTTCTCGTTTTGTCATTTGTCTCTCTGTTTTCTGTTTTGTTGTTTTTTTCGGTATCATAATTATCCTTTCAGTGGTTTGCATTATGTATTTTTCTAGTTCTTTTTTCGTATCCTTCACACAGTCTTCTATACAGATGTCCTCTCCCGCCGTCTTTCCTTTTCACGTAGAGTCTGTCAGTATCGTCCGTTGGGTGTAGTGCATTATGCATTGTCATGAGTTTCCTGATTTTCTGGTCGAGTTGTCTCAGTTCTTCTTTTGTCCACCCTATAAACGGTCCAGAGTATCTTACTAGTGATACTGCCCATGTATTTATACCTTTTATTAGGTTTCTGCTATATAATTTCGTTTCCAGGAGTTTTCTTGTTCTCCTGGGGTATTCCTTTCCAATTTTCTCTTTCATTTCCGTTGCTCTAATGGTGTCCGCTTTCAGAATTCTCAAGTATTTATAGTTGTCCTGTTCCTCTAGTGCCCTAATTTCTGTTTGGTAGGGTAGTTCCATGCCTTCTGTCGTTTCCAGTTTCCCCTTTCTTATAACTAGTTGTGCACACTTTTTCATTCCAAATTCCATTTGGATATCTTGGCTGAAGATTCTGCTAGTGTTAATTAGTGTCTCTAGCTACTTTTCGGTCCTTGCAAAAAGTTTCACATCGTCCATGTACATCCGGTGGTTCATTTTTTCCTGTATTGGAGAACTTGTATCCGGCTTGGCACTTTCTCAGAATACTGTTTAAGGGCATCATGGTTATAATGAACAGTAGTGGTGATAGTGAATTTCCTTGAAAGATGCCTCTTTGTATGTTAATTTCTGTTATGTGTTGTCCATCGGCTGTCGGTTCCAGTCTCCATGTTTTCATTGCATTTTCTATTACGTTGGTGATCCCGCTTGGTATTTTATACATTTTTAAGCATTCTATTATCCATGCTTGGTGGATCCTGTCGTACGCCTTTTTGTAGTCGATCCATGCCATGGCTAAATTCTTTCTCCTCCTTTTTTCCTCCTTTAGGATTTTTTTATCTATATATAACAGGTCATGTGTTCCTCTTTTTCCTTTTTGGCATCCTTTCTGCTCCTCAGGGGTGAGTCCACGGTTATTCAGGGAGTGGTAGATTTGTTTCCTCAATTGCGCTGTCAGTATCTTCCACATCGTTGGTAAGCACGTGATTGGCCTATAGTTGTTAGGGACGGTTCCTTTCTTCGTGTCCTTCTGTAGCAGTGTGGTTCTACCTTTTGTCATCCAGTCTGGTACGCGTGCTTCCTGTATACATCTTCTCAGGTTTTTGGCTAGCCTTTCGTGTAAGGTTGTGAATTTTTTGAACCAGTATGCATGTATCCCGTCGTGCCTTGGTGCTCTCCAGTTTGCCATTTTTCCTATGGTTTTCTTTAGGGTTTCCTTGCTGATTTCATTCACTATTCCTTCTTCTATTTCAGCCATTCAGCATTTCTATTGTGATCTCATCACTCTTTCCATATTTTACTCCAATAGAGTTTTGTTTCTGTCGGATTTGGTTGTTCTGTTTTTGTTTTTCCCCCGTTCACATTTTGGTAGAATTGGCTTTCATTAGTTTCAAATGTTCTGTTTTGTTTGCATTGTTCAGATTTATATCTATATCGTCTCACTCTCGCTTCTTTTGCTTTTATTTTTTGGTCCAGTTCTTCATGTTTCTTGTTTAGCCTCTCCCTGTCAGTTACATTTCCAATATTCCGTTTTCTCCACATTGCTTTCTTCCTGTTGATCATTTTGGCTTCTTTTTTATGTTTGTGTATTTGGGTTTCTAGTCTTATTTCCCATCCAGGTTTTGTCGGTCCGCTTGTCCCCGGTTGCTTTTCTGATTTGTGATTCATACTTACCATTTTGGCGCCCGCGTAAATTAGGTTGTTTAAGTCTGTGATTGTATTTGTTGAGATATGTGGGAGGAGCTGGTTAACTTTCTCTGTTTCTGTTTTTAGTTTCTTCTGCTCTTGATTCCTTAAGGATGGGTGCTTTGTTTTTTCCTCGTTCATCAGCTGTATTATTCATTTGCTTCATTCTCTGTTAGTACTGTTTCATTGTTCTCGGTTTCCACGTTTGTGGACTTCGTTCTTTGTCGGTCCTCGGCCTTTGGTGTTTTTACTTGTGGGACTAAAACTTGTGGTGTTGCTCTACGTGCGGTTCCGTTGGGGGATGCTTCTTGTTCAGTTTCATCATTTATTTTTCGCTGTATTTCTGTTAGTTCTAGTTTATTATTATTATTATTATTATTATTATTATTATTATTATTATTATTATTATTAAGTTAGTTTTTTATTTGTAATTGTTTAATCTACAAGAGATTAATAATGATTCAGTCGACTTATAGGATTCACATAGAACCACAATGATATTTATATAAGCATGCCTATATACGTATTTATCCTATATTTAATATATATATATATGTGTGTGTGTGTTTGTCTGTGTGTGTGTGCGTGCTCTTTTGATTTTATCTATATTATAATCCTAACTTCTAGACGATTCAAAAACTTGGATACCAAAAGCATATAATCTCATATTCACTGATTTTTAAGTAGTCTTAATTAAAACTATGTAAGAACTTAATGTGCTTTTAAAACAAAACTCATAAACTAAAATAACCATTACTAATTGAACGTATGAATGTGGTTATAGCCTACACACACATATATATATATATATATATATATATATATATATATATATAAGTGAAAGTGTCTGTCTGTCTGTGTGTCTGTCTGTGTACATTTTCCTACGCAATAACTTTGTGAATTTTCAGTCTACAGACTCGAAATTTGGTATACAGGGTATTGAGATTTGGGAAAATCTTTGCAATCCGTTTTCACCTAGAGATTTTGCTATTAAGGGGTCAAAGTTCAAACTCCTCCGGCAATTTGGGGTTTAAACACTTGAAATTTTAGATATAGGTTCCTTGGATATGGATCTGACTTAATAACTTGATTTGAGCCCAACACAATAAATGTTAAGGGTTCATAATAGGGGTCAAAGTTAAAAAATTGACCTTTGCTGTCTTTACTCAGACAATTTCTGGTCTAAACATTTGAAATTTGACAAACAGGGTATTCAGAGATAGAGCAAGCTTTTTCGTCGGTTTTGGTAGAAAATTTGAGCTACCAATATATAAATGTATGTATGTATGTTTGTATGTCTGCCTAAAACTTTCGACAGAGGTGACAGATTTTCACAAGATCAGTACTGTTTTTAAGCTCGACCTTTCAGACGACAAATATCGAACAATTGGCTGAAAACATTAGTTTCCTGACCCTTAACTGGGCACTTTTCTATGGGGAGGGGTCGCTTTTTTCGCCGATATTTTTGAAAGATTGTCTAGCCTTAATTTAAACCTACGTCACTTCCGGTTTGGCGGTAGTCGTAACAGTAAACACGTCATGTTTTCCCCCATTCTTTTCCTCCTTCGAGCCTGCCTTTCTACGACCACTTTTTTTTCTTTATTTATTTTATTTTTTTTTTTTGCTCAACATACACCTCCAAACACCCGGGCAATGCCGGACTGAAATGCTAGTATATATATATATATATATATATATATATATATATATATATATATATATATATATATAGTTCATGTGTGTGTGTGTGTGTGTGTATATATATATATACAACTCCCTTACAACCCATACCACTAGACCGATCATGACCAAACCTGACATGAGGATTGTCTCCGACCTAGGAATGATGCAAGCCATTTGTCAAGATCAAAGTCAAAGATTAAGGTCATATTTGGTCCGGCTCTTAATTTAAGAATAAAATAAATATGTTAATATATATATATATATATATATATATATATATATATAAGAAATATTCCTTCTCTAGAGATGATGCACATTATTTTTCAATGTTAAGGCCAAAGGTCAAGGTCATAGCCTGTGTATATATACGCTCCTACAGTCCGCACTACTGGACCGATTATGAATAAGCCTGACATGATGGTCTCCGATTTACGGATGGTGCAAACCATTTTCAAGGTTAAAGTCAAAGGTTAAGGTTATATTTGATGCAGCTCTTGCAGTTCTCAGAAATTAATGACTAAGGATTGATTTCTATATAAGGTTCATAGATATTCGAATGTTCGATTAAATTCTCCTTAACCTTTCAAATATAATATTAGTAAAGTACACAATTTTTCCTTTCACTAACTGACATGTTAACATTTCTTTCTTGTAGTTTGCTAGGTCTTATCGAATTCCAGAACAAGAATTCGTCAGGTCTGTTGGAATATCCAGTTTGTGCTGTTAATATAGGCAGCATTGCTCGTATAAATCAGTGCTGGGTAGTCATAACTATGCATTTTATTTAGACTGTGAATACTCTATTTTGAATATATAATATGGCAATTCTCTATACGTTAGACATTTAATGATAGTGTCTAGTAAGCGTTTTAAATTTTACCCAGTAGTTATTTCATATATATATATATATAGTTTTTAAAATATAATTATCCACTGGCACGTGTTTCGTCGTCTACAACTCATCAGACTAGCTTAATCATGCGAGATTCGAAATCGGGAACCCATGATAAAAAACCTAAATCTCTACCACTGGGCTATCTCGCACGACTGCTGGATAAAGCAGCATATTTATTGTTTTTAAAATATAATTCTCAACGTGTTTCGTCGTCTACGACTCATCAGAATGGTTTAATCTAGCGAGATTTGAAATCGGAACCTTATGATAATAAGCCTAAGCTCCTACCACTGGGAGTAGCTGAAATCGATGAAATCGCCCATTTTTTAATTAAATCGATTGATTGCCTGCTCTAATTAGGGACCACCCCTCGCAGTGTATCGGGAGGAAACTTCGCATGCCTCCCCACACTGACTTAGTCCACAATACATAGCAGTTGCATTGCTCTCTAGAGAACATACTGTTAATTTTATAGAATTATCTGTAAATAATGGCTTCATTTATGTTTAAAATGCAAAAGTCATGTATCATGGTTTAATTGTGCTGAAAACGAAAACATTCATTTCGAACGTGACGCTAATAAACTGTTGATTCTATTAAATTATTTTTACATAATCACTTGAATTAAAGTTAAACGTTCAAACTCAAGTACCATGGTTTAATTGTGCTCTAAAAAGAAACATTCATTCGAACGCGCCCCAGTCATATAAAAGTACTTACTGTAGAATTTATATGCCGGACCTTTCTGCTTGTGCGGTTATAAAACTTCTAAAATGCACTTGTGATGTAAGGTTCTTTAAAAGTGTTAACTTTAGTAAAACTCGGACTGCCTTCTTCAACCGAATTTTTTCGATTCTCGATTCTCGATATTTATCTGATACAGATTCTGATACAAAACCCACGCAAGAACATTCGCAGACACGTCAAGTACCTTCGTGTGAAATTTCCAACAAAATAGACCCAGCCGTTTCTGAGTTCATAGGGAACTAACTCACACATGAAGAAAAAAGAGTATTCTCTAAACGTTCCCCATGAAGGCTTTGGTGTAAGCCGAAAATTTGAAATTTTAAATAAATAAACATTTATTTAAAAACGAGTCTAGTCTTTAACCATCATGTTTTGAATTGTGTATATATATATATATATATATATATATATATATATATATATATATATATATATATTGCCACACTTCCGGTGAATATTCGTAGCGTAAATCCATTTTCTCATTTACATTTCCTTTAATAATTGGTATGCAATATACCCTTGTGGAGCATCTTTCATAAACGAATTACAAAGTCATTAGAATGTTTTTGAGTCCCGCTTGCTTGCTACGCATTCGTTCGTCTGTCCACTTTCAGTTACTCTGGCTGTGCCTTTGTGTATCTGTACGTACGTCAAAATAACAAAACGAGTCGAAACGCAGGGTTATGCACGTACACCCGCCCCGCCAAGCTATAACACCAGGAGCTGGCGATCAAACCCCCATAAATCACTGTGTATCACTTTGCTCTTTTTTCTCCCCTTCCCCATCTCTCACCAACCAATCACCTAACCTCAACTGACTCGCGCCCTTTTTACCAGCTCGGTTTTTCTTAACCCCTATTTAGTTGTCCCCTTTTACAACGGTGAGTTCCCCCTCGTAACCGAAAACGTTTCCAAACGACACGATTGTAAATTTTCCCTAATCTTACACGATTCCTTCAACATTTCTCTCACTCGAAGTTTACTGCGTGGATATTATTTCGAAATGATTTTATTTTATTTTTATACATTCATACATCTTTCTTAAATATCTTTCCTCACTTCTATCACAAAACACGAACTATCCTGCATGTCTCTCTCTCCCTTCCCCCCCCTCTCTCTCTCTCTCTCTCTCTCTTTGTACATGTATATATATATATATATATATATATATATATATACATAAAGATAAATAACAAGATATATAATAAAATGAAATGACGTGAAAAGAAAATAGATAAAGCAGAAAGGAAAAACAGTTAAATACAAAAAGATATTTAAAAAATCTACGTAGTGTTTTCGCCGGTTTCGTTCAATGAACGAACAACTTTTAAAAAAACTGTCCCGTTTAGCTCTAGGTACACATAATTTAATGAAAAGTTTAGTGGTCCGAACGAAACTGGTTAAATCTCTCATTTTATTTTTGTTTCTTACAGTGTTCGTTTATCTAAGTGTCCATCATACCTTTTGTCTCCACGCTATAACATCTATCTCTCTCCTTCTCTCTCTCTCTCTCTCTCTCTCTCTATATATATATATATATATATATATATATATATATATATATATATATATATATATATATAGTGTAAAATTTTGTTGAAAATTCAAAGACTCACGTTTTCTTTTTAATAACCTTCGTTTATATCCTGGATTTTTTCCATTACAGCTGTTTCATTAATGGGAAGGCAATTTTACTATTTATGTGTCCATAAAAATATTCTGTCCCCACCACAATATATCTGATCAAAAATTTAAGTCAACTTAAAACTCTTTAAAAAGAAACCTTTTTTTTTTCAAGGATATATTTTAAACTCTTCCGACTTAAGGTTACTAATACTAAAATCTAAAAGGTTATGGAAACAAAAAGGTACATTCCACTAATTTTATTTAAAAATGTACTCTGGAATTCTTGGATTCCATAAGCAAGGTTTGTAACAGCGAGCGATAACAACTAAGGTAAATCGCAGTACAACTGTCATTTGCGACTTTCTTAAAAACACTGAGAATTATAAAAAAGCAAAATCCTTTGGTAGCCCCCCCCCCAATTTCTCCTGCTTGGAGTAGGATAATCAGACGGGTACAAAAAAAATAACTCTTCTCTACATACAAACACACACGCACACACGCGTAAATAAACTCACGCTTAAACACGCGTGCTCCATATTAAAAAAAAATAGTTTGATCCTCTCCTTGTGAAGCTGCGGTTGTTAAACTTGACTTTAATTTAAGAACTAATTGATGTGTAGTTTTTATCTAACAGAACCACTTTTTGATCTATGATCTATGATCAGAGTTTCTTTGTATATATGTATATTCATGAAAAAAAAATCCCACCAATTTAGATTTATGGTGAGTAGCACGGCCCCTACTGTACATATAGTATTGTTTTAAATGTAGTATCTGTTCTTACTCCGATATCAGTATGTTACTCTTAGGCAATCTGTTACAATATTTCAGAATGTAATGGGGTATGATCCCGCATAGAGATATAAACGATGCTGCTGGGAACTGATGAATCGAATTAATTCCAGTTCTGCTACCAACCAATCAGAAAACAGAACTGCTCCATAAATATTAGACTTTTTTGTAGCAATTTCGCACATGCTTTTTCCGTTTCAACACGGGAAGAATCTTTTGCTCTATGGATCTGCTCTGTCACCTCTCAGGACTTGTGTAGAAAAACGGACCATGGAAAACTGCTCTGTGTATTGCAAAACAGTCACCTCTCAGGACTTGTGTAGAAAAACGGACCATCGGAAACTGCTCTGTGTATTACAAAACAGTCACCTCTCAGGACTTGTTAAGAACAACGAACCATTGGAAACTGTTCTGAAACAATACATGGCTTACACTTCTAGACAATCATTTGTGATTGTTTAATGGGGAACATCTACTGCCATATTTATGCTTAATCGCCCTCCGATGAACTTCATCTGTCCTCCTTCTGGCCCACTTTAAGAGCACTTATATTTCTCTCGTGTTGGGCAACTTGTTTTTATTGTAAATCAACCGTTTTACTTGTTTTCGATCTATTTCCTCGACCATCTCCGAGCTCAGATTAAGCAGTTGAGAGATTTGGGTAATGCTCGTATATGTTTACAGTCTTCTCATTTCAAATCTGTGGTCTTCCACAAGGTTTAATAGCGTGGGATAAACAAGGAGTGCTGCTCTGCACAGCGTTTCGTTAATCGGTTCGGAGAACCTTACATCCGCTAGCGTCACAATAGCATCGCTGTCTGGTTTGAAGGGGGGGGGGGTGCTGATACCAGTAGTTATAATTTAGTGTCGTTGGTGCGCGGTTCTAGAGGTAAAACACATTTACCATTCTTTGACCGTGATTCTGCTTCATCGAATGGATAGAGATGACGCTAATCATATCAAATATTAAAATGGTTATGGCAGTTTCAAACTTTATTGAAATTTTGTTCGATTTTGAGTTTGGAATTGAAACTTCACAATCTAAGCTTCGCTGGTCAAATTAAAGATGGTGGTTTGAGAACCTTGCACTGTGGTTTCAGATGCTAATTTTTGGGGGTGGGGTGAAGAAAGCGGTCTTATGTCTGATTCTCATCTTTAAAGTGAGTTTTACATGTTTTCACTTGCCATTTTTTGCATGTTTCCTAGCCAACTTTGTTTCTGTTATTTGGTTTGGGAATATTGTTATTTTTTACTGATATTTGATCGTCTCTGACGAGAAACCAAATAGACAAAAATCAATGTTTTACGCTATAAATTGCGAAACGCGCATAAGATGGTAAAGAATAAAATATAGTATTTTGCCGATATAAAATGAAAAGAAAACAAGTGAAGCATGCATGATCCCCATGAGTGCACAGTGAACGAGGCATAAAAAATGACTAAGTTCAGCATTTCCCCCCACCATTTAGCCCCAAAATTCCCCAGACGTCAAATCCTGGTGAAAATGAACCAACGATGCAGTTTTAAGCCTTAACCTTAATGTAAATTTGAGTTCTGAATTATGCTAAAAAAAGAAATGACTAAGTCCATCATTTGCCCCACTCCCAATTAGCCCCAAAAGTCACCAAGGCCTTAACATATTTAAATTTCAGTTCAGCACCATGCAAAACTGCTAGATACATACACAGAAAATTTTGGACAAATGTGCTAAAATAGTCCCAAAAATGGA
>NC_136489.1:106096352-106241352 GCF_053919585.1 Euprymna scolopes | reverse complement strand
AATTATTGGAGATAGTTAGTACGAATAGTTGGGTTTAGTGACTTTGTTTGATAAAATTCAAAATGGCATAATGGAAACATATTAAAGGTATACGCAGCTTCTCTTCCAATTTTCGGATTTTAATCATGTCAAATCACACTTCACTTTCTTTTGACAGATTGATCGTTGCTGTTTCTTCTGATGATTATAGGGCATAATAGATTCACTGATTGATATAATAAATAAGTGATTGATATTGCGCTATGAAACAGATACTCTTAAGAATTGTAAAAGTCAAATGAATTAAAGGAATAAATTATAAGATTGTCAGCATCATAAAATTTGGAATATAGTTTTTTGTCATTTATTCTCTATATTGCTGCCCCTTTCACCATGAACTCTGGAATATAGTCTTTTGTCATTTATTCACTATATTGCTCTGTAATTATATTAAACTTCTTAAATAAGAATTGGTATATATTATGAGGAAATATATTTCTACAGAAATATATATATATATACTAGCATGACACCCGGTATTGCCTGGTCGTAAAATACGCTTAAATATGATATTTTGATTAATGTAGATTTCGTATTTATTATTGCACTAGCTGAAGTACCCGGCGTTGCAAGGTTGTATATGTTATATTTTAAGATTTTGGCCTCATACATTATAATAAATATAAATTAAACAAAACATAAATTCATTACTTCTTTTTCCACACACTCCATGTGGTGGGAACAGTAGCGCGTTTTATTTTATAGAGGTCTCGCCAGTTGACCTAATCGTTTTCTATAGTTTAATTGTTTATCTTATTGTCCTTCTGTCAAAATATGATGTAAGAATTGCAATTATTTAATATTTTACTGCATATCTGAAAACTGTAAAATCTCTTTGCTTTAACTATTTAATGTACTATATACATAAAGATGACATTAGTAATCTATTCTGTTGCTGAAATAATTAAATTCAGTTTCCACCGGTGTATATCTCAAAACTGGTAAATGAACATCTCGCATTAATTTTGAAGAGCCTCTACATAAACAACAGTTTATCATTTTTATTTGGGTATTTGATTTGTGATTTGTATCCTAAGTTTTTAAGGGCTTCATTGTAATATTTTGTGTTTTTGTTAAATATAGAGTTGTTAGAAGATAGTTTAGAAATTCTTAAAGAGACATTGGGAACTATTGATTTCAATATTGACTTAGGGTGGTTTGATTCATTATGGACATATAGTACAGATTGGTTTGGTTTATGATAAGATTTAAAAGTAGAGTTTTCAAGATTTAAGGTTACGTCTAAAAATTAACTATTTTTTTATTAGGGTCGATTTTAATGGTAAGTCCATAAATTGTAAAGAATTTATGTAAGGATTAAATTGCCTTTTCGTAATTCTTATTTGTGGAGTTTGTTATGAAAAGTGCATCGTCTCTGTATAGGTCCCCTCCAATTTGAATTGTTCATGGAGTATATTATGAATTTCATCTAAAAGGAAAAGGCCAACCAGATCAGTGACCTGAGCTGAGTCTGTCGAGCCAATTAAAACGTTAAAATGGTCAGGGGTATTGTTTTTGGTCCAATATTTTTATTATATATTATATTTATTATATTATTGTCTATATCAATAAAAACATCGTTTCCGAAACGATCGTACAATTTATTCATTTTGTTTGTTCTTCCTTGTGAAACCTATTTTTAATTTTTGATTTTAATTATCAATTATCAATCATCTTACTCAATATTGAAATAGCTCTAGGGTATATATGCCTATCGAGCTTATTATATATCTACATTACAACGAGCATTGTTTTCTTTTGTTTTATTTTAATTGTATTAATTAATTTACTAATACATTAAAATACACTCTGCTCTTTAGACTGTTGTTCTAATCCCCCTAAAAATATAAATATATATATAAATATATATATATAATATAAAAATATAAATATATATATATATATATATATATATAATGTTTCTGAAAAACCACCTAGGATGATAACAGTAGTCCAAATAAGGTAAATACTACAACTTAATTTTTTTATTTTTGTAATTATTTCGAACGACAACTTTCTCCATCGCAGCAGTACATTTTTATTGCTTTAAATTGTATTATAGTCTTGCACTTAAGACTCAGTAAAAGTCCAACATTTCTCTGTATTATTAAACTTCCTTCAAGCGGGTATCCTGATAGTAGACAACACGAAAACATTAATAAGTATGTCATTTACATTTGGCTGTGATTCAGCTGAACATAAAAAGAAACGAAGATGAAAGATAAAGATCGCAAACACGTTTTGAGATTTCTTGGGAAAAGTCCAAGATGTATCGTGTGTGACCCCCGCTGTGGTTTAAGGGTCAACAAATTAGCCTTGACGACCAATGCTATTGTTGGGATGTCCATTCCAAAATGAGCGCCTCACATTTATGACCTTGTGTCTGAGTTGGCGAACCTTAATTTCATTAACCACATGAACATCTAACCTAATCGAACTGTGTTGGCTCATGTTAATTAATAATGTAAAGGTCAAACTCTATCGATAATGGTTCTAATTACAATTATTGGATTTTTAAATAGATTTATTGCTTGCATTTATTCGATACATCAAATTCAAAAGAATTAATTATTAATGCAATGATTGTAGTTATAATCAACAGAATTTTAAGATTACCATTTTCAATATTACTTAAATAATATGTAAAAACTAGCAATAATTATATGAATCAATTACTAATTAAAATTTTGTATATCTTTGTCTGAAGTCGAAACAATACATCCATTTCTTTTAATGCTATTCTATATTTATTTTTGACATTTTTAAACAACCAGTAGTCATACCTATTTATTTTTTATATATGTAGCCTTACTACTTATTGTTACTTATTTCCTTTCTTTATATATATACTATGGGGGGCCCGGCGTTGCCCGGTTTTTTGGAGGTGTGTTTGTAAGGGGAGGGGGTAAAGTAAAGAATAACCCTGTTTAAATATAAAAATAAAAACGATGTTAAAATTCTTTAACAAACGCGGCAAAACGAAAACAAAAAAAAAACAGCGAACAAACTTAAAACTTCCTTAAAAAAGAAATCGGAAAACAGAAAGCATAAATTAGGGGAAAAAAATGATGGACAACAAAATAAAAACAAAAACACAAAAAAAAACACAGCGAAAAGCGAAAAAAATAGCATAAATAACCCTTCGATTCGGTTAACTCCATGGTGCGTTTCACCCAGTAGAATTAAAATTTCATTCCAGTTTTTTAAGCAACTACGAAGTAAAGAAAACCCAAACTGGTGTTCCTTCGTAACTGTCTCTTGTGAACGATCCCGCAACGGTATTAAGTGATTATGGGCGAAGGAGGAAGTTATAAGAGAGAAATGATTTTACCACTTCCATTGATCTTAACCGATTTTGGCCATGAACTCTCAGCAGATAGAATATAGGAATCTACGATTATCGAGGAAATGGATAGGTAAGAGACCTATAAAACAGCTCAGATATTGTGCTACAGTTGGTGCATATTACATTTGGATCTTGATTTTTAATCCTATTAAGGGTCAAAGTCAGAGGGGAAAAATGAGTTCATTATATATATATATATATATAAAATATATATATGTGTATTTATATATATATATATATATATATATATATAGGGAGGGATATATGCGTGTGTGTGTGTGTGTGTGCGTGCGTATGTTTATATAAGATTTGGTAAGATAAGTGAGTTACAATAATAATGAACTGAAACGAATACTATTAGAATATCTAGTGAAGCGTGCTATCACTCGGCTAGAAATCTTTATATTAACACGTAATGTGAAATCTCGAAGTGATTAATAATAAAAATGAAAACAAATGCACTGCAAGACCAAACTAAAGCTATGAATTGGTTCAAAGAAAGCAACAAATGATGGAATAGGAGAAATAAAATTGACGAAGAAGAAAAAAAACTAAGCAAGAAACGTGAAATACTAAAACAAAATAAACTAGCAAAGAAAAGAATACGTAGATAAAAATATGCAAATCAAGACAGCACAAACAAAATAGAACTTTTGAAAGTAATGAAGGCCAATTTCATCAAAACATAGCCAGGTAGGGAATAGGGACAAGACAATCCATCTGAAACAATACTATTTTGAAATACATATTGTTGCAATATTTCGGAGTCATAATGGAAGTATGGTCCCTCACAGTTAGGAGATTCTATTTATAAACGCTGCTGCTAGAAACTGACCAATCAAATTAATGCACATTCTGTTATCAACCAATCAGAAACCAAAATTGCTCCATAAAAATTAAACCTTAGTTTGTTACGAAAAGTGCATCGTCTCTGTATAGGTCCCCTCCAATTTGAATTGTTCATGGAGTATATTATGAATTTCATCTAAAAGGAAGAGGCCAACCAGATCAGTGACCTGAGCTGAGTCTGTCGAACCAATTAAAACGTTAAAATGATCAGGGGTATTGTTTCTGGTCTAAAAAGCAGCCTTGTATATGTTTTTTTCATGTCAACGCGGGAAGAATCTTTTAATCTTTTGCTACAAAATTATAAAGTCCGGGACCTGTACAGAACAGCTATCTGCTGAGAACTCATTATCTCCAGGACTTGTATAGAATAACTACCCATAGGAAACTTTTCTGAAACTAAACATGGCTTCCACCTCAAGACATATATAAAAAACGATAAGATCAAAACAGACATGCTCAATGGCTGAAAGCTATAAAATAAATGAAAAGATTGAAAGACATTAAATAAATAAATTAACGAAGAATAACCCCAAGACAAGTTTAAACGAAATTGCAAACTAACAAGCACCAAACTCCGACAGAATATATAAATTATAGTATCAAAATTCACGAGTACACCTGAAAGATTAATATAAAATCTGAATAGATATACACAGAAAACATATATACCAGAGTGGTTGACTAAAATAAGAACGTCTGTATTACAAAATTAAAGTAAGAAAAAAAAGGATTAAGGTGCGATAACCTGTTTACCGATCATGTTGAATGTTTTAACTACACACTAGATGGGAAGATTTAACTCTCCCTTAATAACTGTTGTGGGGTACACATCACCCCTGTTTTAAGAACTAAGTGGAATCAACCAGTCCTATGAATACCACTGGTTTCAGAGACTAAATGGAGACATTCATACCATGTTTAACCGCATGCTTCGAACACGTTCCTCTCATACCACTTTAGTGGCTCCTGTATTCTTTATGATAAATACATATTATATTTATACACTTTACGCTACTTGTGGTTTCTTTCATTTGTGACCCCTATCACGAGTCTACAATAACTGGCTGACGAGAATGATTCACGAACTTCCCGAATCAATCTACAACAATCGGTTACAACAACTGGACGACAAATATTCGGGCAAGGACTCATTCTAAAAACACAATCATTGAAAACAGCATTTGACGACCAAAAGGATTCAAGAAAAAAGAACACACGCGGAAATTCGAAATAATCTTTTCCTACACTCGGGGGAAATTCGAAACGTCAAAAGTATTTCTTTTTCAAAAGTGCAGTCAAGAATACAGGCGCCATTAAAGTGGTATAAGAGTACCGTGTTTGTAGCATACGGTTAAACATGGTATGAATGTCTCCATCTAGTCTCTGAAACCAGTGGTATTCATGGGACTGGTTGATTTCACTTAGTTCTCAAAATAGGGGTGATGTGTACCCCACAACAATAACCATAAACCATTCCCGAAGAATATAAAGGAACCGACAAAACGGGCCCATAACCTGCTATACATTGCTCAATAATCTTGAAGTAAAAACGCAAGAAAAAGAACATAGTCATGGCATGAATTGATTACAAGAAATTCTATTTCACAATTCACCTAGCATGGATAATTAAATGTTTAAGGATGTACAAAATATATGAGAAAATTGTCAGCTTTTGGGAGAAATAACTAGAAACATGTAGATTAGAACTGACAGAGACAATTTCTGTCTTGTGTTTACTTTTTATAATAGCTACGATGTCACTCAGAAGTGAAATGCCAGATACAAATCCACAGATTCAAAAAATAAATAAATAAACCACCTCTTATTATATATGAACGATATAAAACTAAAAGACAAAAATGAATCAGGAAATGTAATAACTACAACTAGGTCCTTCAGCAAAGACATCGGAATTTAATTCAGAATTTTTAATAAATGTGTACTAATAAAGGAAAACTCGAAATAGCAGATGGTATAAAAATAATAACATTCAATGTAGAGGCGATGAGTGAACTCAGCGAACATGATATTTTATAAATATAGGGAGTTTTGGAAGCCGCTGCCAGTAAATCAACATAAATGAAAAAAGATCTTAGTACGAAGACAGGATAAAAGCAGCATGTCTCATAATTTGGGACTATCAAATATAGTTTTAATCGAATTATAATTAATTAGAATTTGAAATCAAAAACGTCATCTCTCCTGTCTATAAAACGACTGCTATTACACTTTCACCAGTAAGAAAATATCCAGTACTGATGTAAGCACATGAAATAGTGTTACATGAGAAGGGCTGTCCCTTCTCATGTAAGTAAGAAGCAGACTAGATAAGTGAAAATAATATTAGCAGAAGGCTAAAATCGAACCCTGCAGGCAAGTGGATATAGGAAGTCTTAGGAATGTAGTCCATTGTTAATTCTGTTAGAATAGCTAAATATTAATTATGTCGGAAAAAGAGTCGAGTGTCCATTCTTTTAGAAATCTGGATCTTAAATATGTCAGTTAAATGAATACACAATGCGAGTTAAAATATATTGCTGAAAAATAGGTTAGATATTAAACAATTAGAATTGAGGATTCTTTGTTTGCCAATAGTGTATTTGTACAGACATATGTAAAGACGCGTGAAATTAGTCAAGTTTGAAAACCACACTTCTGACGTCATAAACAAAGGAGATTTCTCAATATAGGAATCTGTGGGTTCGAATTAAGAGAGTTGATTAGGAGCAGATAATCACAGTTGGAGAGTGGTAGACCCTTAGAGGCGAGGAAGATTAGTAGGCCATATAGTCGAAAAGGCTTGAGTTCCTGACATCACCGATCGGCCGGTTGAAGAATAAAGAAACCAACTATGTTTGTAACTGTTGTCTCGTGTCGTCATTCTTTACAACCGAAAGAGTAAATGTGTTTTTATCATCATCTTATAACGAACCCTTGTGTAACTCCCTTACAAGTAATATGTCCCCTCCTCTGTGTTAATAAGAACTGCTATAAATACCCCCTCATCATTACCATCATTATTTGTGTATTATGAGTCCCCGTTACATATGTTTGTTGCAATATTTTGGACTTGTAATGGGTATGATCCCACACAGTCGGACGATTCTATTTACAAACGATGCTGCTAGAAACTGACGAATCGAATTAATTCACGTTCTGCTACCAACCAATCAGAAACCAGAATTGCTTCATAAATATTAAACCTTTTCTGGAGCAATTTCACATGGGTTTTTTTCCGTCTCGACACGGTAAGAATATTTTGCTCTGTGGAACTGTCTACTGCAAACCAGTCACCTCTCAAGACTTGTTTAGAACAACGAACCATCAGAAACTTTTATTAAACTAAACATGGCTTACACTTCTAGAATGTCCCCGTTATGTGCTCCAATATGAACCCCCGACCCCCTACACAACAATGGTACTGAAAGAAAGGCAACAGTGTATTATAGTTAACAATTCAAAAATCAGGCGGGATAAACAAATATAAACACATAACTGTTACCTACGAAAGACAATTTACCGACATGCATGCAGTTCTAATATATTTCAACTGATTGTGGGATTTATAATCTATGTATTTGTTATTAAGACAAACATGAGTATTATCCATTATGGTGATCGCTTTTGGGGCTAGATTGTCGCGAATTTTAGGTTTTAAAAAAAAAACTAACTACAAAAGGGTTAGTGAACCTGTAAACTAAAGTTTGGATTGGTTGCTAATAGGATTAGATTAAGCTTATTATTATTGTTGGCTCACAAGGCGCTTTCACACAGGTCATAAAGGATCTCTCCTTGAAAACAATCTTTGGTGTTTCCTGGAGATTGAGTGACAGCAAGTCTCCCCAGGTTTCCATTGCTCTCGACCTCTTTGGATAACAATCGCAAATGACTTTGCGTTATTGCAATGGCCGCTTATCATGGGTTTCTCGTTGGCAGCGGCCATTGGTCTTCACTGGAATTTGAGTGGTAATAAGCCTCCCAAGATCCCAGTTCTCTTCGCACTTGTCCAGCAGGGATCTGGTCAGTGCTCTTTCCTTGGTCTTTCCTTCCTCCTTGACTCTACTCGACTATTCGGTCTCATTCCTTTTTTGAGGGGGATGATGTGGTAATAGAGGATGGGGAGTAGAGAACTTATAGATATGCAGCTTCAATGTTCTTGGTTCCATGTAGCGCTCCATGGTTTGCCTCTGCAGCAGTTTGTCTGGCCCGCGCATGTTGCTCATGTTTGTGACTATCCACATTCAAAGATTTTCCTTAATATTTCAGCTGTTTTCATTATTGTTGTTCGTTGTATCTTTCCAATCATTCCTCTGATTCCAATTTCTCCCATTCTTTCTTCAAAGTTTTTCGGGATTATTCCTAGTGCTCCTACTATCATAGGTATTATTTTGATTTTCTTCATCACTCATATCCCGTTCAGTTCTCTGGTTAGCTCTGTGTACTGGCTCCGCTTCTCCTTTTATTATTATTATTATTATTATTATTATTATTATTGTTGTTGTTGTTGTTGTTGTTATGGTTGTAGTGGTTGTTGTTGTTGTTGTTGTTGTTGTTGTTGTTGTTGTTGTAGTTGTATTTCAAGACTGAAATTAATGATCACCCCCCACACCAATTTTTACGTGTTTGTAAATTGTTATGAAGTGACTAGAACTAAACAATAGGTAATAAACTTTTAAGCAATATTCACACTTTAAACTTATGCAGGTATATAGAAAAGTAATTGTCTTGCGTTTGGCTAAAGTTATTTGCTGTGTTCTCTTTTTGCATTGTACGGTATAATACAGATTTGCAAAAAAATTACAGAAATATGTTATGCACGTATGTACGAATGTATGTAAGTAAAATCTTTAAGTTTCCACCAAGAAAGTTAAACGTCAACAATTTATTTCCACATGAACATTTGATAAATTATCACAGAGAAATATATTTCGACTCAAAGAACACCTCGCAATGATAGACTCTTTGATGGTAACAGTCCCTCGAATTAGTTAAAATGTGATGGCTGTAGATATGGCGAGCGAACCCGAATTCACGGCTGTAACCGACTCGATACGACCATCAATTTGTCGGTGGCGATTGTCTCTCGACTACACAATGACTTATGCTAGCTCGTAAAACATCGCGTATCAAACGGACGCACACGGGATGTTTTCCGGTAATAAACAGTGAATCATTATTTCCAACTCGGCTCAGCTGTGCGCACGGTTTCACTATCGCTAACCAGGCAGGCGACTAAGGTTTGACTGCCTTAAATCGGCAGTAGATGATGATCGCTTTCAAACGCTACAAAAGTTTTACTTCAACTTTTACATTGGATTCAATAACGTCTGTAAATAGCGCTCGTTTGAAATAGTTTTCACGCTTCGTGAGATTGTTTTGAAGTTGATGAAACTTATTTAATAAAACTATCAATTAGCAGTATTACATCGGTGTTTTATAACAATTATTGAAAACAGCAGTATATTATTGTACTAAAGCTGAATCAATAAATTAGTTTTTCGGGATTATTCCTAGTGCTCCTACTATCATAGGCTTATATATATATATATATATATATATATATATATATATATATATATATAATTTGTACCCGGCCACGCGTTGCTGTGGCTCAGTTTGTTAAAATGGAACACATTCCTCAAGAAAAATTGCATTTTGTATTGTTTATTTACTTCTATTATTTTTCGCATTTTTTTATCAATAAAAGTTGCCCCCCCCCAAAAAAAAATTAATCTTTTACCATAAATTGTTAGGTGAAAGTTTTTTTCAGGAAAACTTGCATTTTTTTAAAAGAAATTTGGCAGTAAACGTTTCTTTTTGAAAACGGAATTTTTATTATAAAAAGAAGATGAATGCTTTATATGAACACTGTAAATAGTTAGGTGAAAGTAGAGAAAAGTTTGATGTTTTTTTTTCAAGAGAATATACAAATTATTTTTTGTCAACAGATTTAAGAAAATAAGCAGAAAAATACTCCCATCATTAATTAATTATGCAAAAAATAAAATAAAATGTTGATTTAGTGTTTCAACATTTGAACAACGCTCGGTTGAATCCGGTGATTGCCGATCGAACCCTAACCATAATTTGAATCTGTGGGGGGTGGCAAATTCTGCATGAGTGCCATTCTTTTTAATTTCGTCTTTTGCTTAATTTTTTGAGTGGACTATCAGCGATTGCAAACTAACAAATTTAACCAAAATGCAAATTCAACAATTTTAAAAAGTGCTCCGTTTCTAATACAAATCCTGATAAATCAATCCCCCTTATTGGAAACACTCAAGGGAAAGACGAAACCAAATTATTGCCAGTATGTTTGGGAGAGGTTCTATTTTTTCACTTTTTTCCCCAATATTTTAAGCAGATTTGACACTTAGCTACCAGATTTTTATGGTTCGCTCGGATTTTAATATAATGTAAATTACGATAAAACTTGCTGAGTATGCGCTGTTTTACAGTTGTTGTAAAAATGGAACGGAAACTTAAATTTCGCTCCGTTAAATCTTTTTTTTAATTGTGCTCCCAACAAACGAATATAATCAAAAGAATAACATTCAACAATTGTACTTTATATATATATAAAACACAAAATATTTTAAGTTATTAACGAAAGGGAAATAATTCCATTTTTAAATGAAAAAAGTCAGAATAACATTCAACAATTGTACTTTATATATATATAAAACACAAAATATTTTTTTAAGTTATTAACGAAAGGGAAATAATTCCATTTTTAAATGAAAAAAGTCAGTTGAGTATATCTTTTTGTTATTTTTTACATAAGTCCAACTTACCGTTCACATTGGAAATGTCGATATTTATAGATTGTCGGGTACGTTTACAACGAATAAACACTCAAATCTACCCATGTTAAGAACGGCTCTCGGAATAGACACCGCTAACCTTGTCAGCATACCCGAAAACTTATAAAAGTTGACAAGTCGAATGTGAACGATTACTTGGATGTAATGTAAAAATGTACCGAATTTAAAAGGGAACGAGATTTACATTTCCGTTCCATTTTTACAACAACCGTAAAGCAGAGCATTCTATGACAATTTTTACCTAACTTAGTGTATTAATGTTTATTTTTTAAGTAAAAATAATATTTAGGTTTGGATAAAAATTCCCAAACTCATTTCACACTAAATAATTTAAGTGGCTGAAATAGGAATCTAATTGAATCTTTCATTTCCTGAATAGTAAAAAGATGATCCACAATGGTCGATTTGCTGCTAATATCCATTTTTTAGATACGGGCAAAAATAAACAAAGAATAGGGGGACATAGTTTTGAAAGCCGATTTATCATAATTTTTTGTAGGTTTCCGACAAATGCTTAATTCAATAATAATATCGGTAGTTCGAGAAATTCATTTTTCTTCGAGTTATATCGAATTCATTAATACGGAGTTTGGGGCGTTTTACGTAATGTTCCTGTAAAAAAAATTTTTTTATTGTTACAAATTACGACGCATTATTTATATAAAAAAAATAAAATAAATTCTTGCGTTTTTTTATTTACTACTGAAAACCATAACTTTAGTAAAGGTGTTTTTTGTTTGAAGAAAACACTAAGATTTAAATGAAAAATAATTCCGCGGCCATTATTTGATAAATACTGAAATGTTCATTAAAATTGGTAAATTTCCTGGTTTTTGTGAATTTTTAAGTAAAGGGAGGGGTCAAAATGTTTATACATTTTGAGCGTCGGCATTCATTTTGCCAGTAGTAAAGCGACTACATGTGGTTAATTTAAATTAAATTTCAATCACATGGTTACATTATAAATAATCACGTGATTAAATACATTTAAAATTTACCGATTAGAATCTGATATTTTAAAAAATTATTTCATACAACATGATAAGAATTTGTTTACATTAAGGGAGACCACGGCCTGTCATGGTGAGACCAAAAATTCATTTTATGTCACGTGATGGAAGGCGGTGATAAATATATATATATCTCCCTGAATAAAACAAATAGCCCATCGGTACAAAGAAAACCACCTATTTATTAAAGAAAAATTAAGTATAATGCTATTATTAAAAAGAGATATATAAAAACACGCAATCGTTCCAGTCATTATTTAGACTACTAATAACGAACGAACCACGAATTACATTTTTATATACATAGTAAGTTATAAAAATATATATGGCAATTAAGCTACACAGAATATACCGCGTTTTATTTTCGTGAGAATTCGCCACGCTTATAAGCTTATAAGCAAGCCTGACGAGTTTTCACAAGAATAAAACGCGGAATATTCTGTGTAGCTTAATTGCCATATATATTTTCATAACTTACTACCTAACTCTACCTAGGTATTGAGCACTGTGGAAGTAAATACTCCAAATTTACGTATAAAATTATATCTTCGTATATTAATTAATGTGATTAAATGAAGTAGTCATATATATATATATATATATATATATATATATATATATATATTTAAATGAAGTAGTCATATATATATATATATATATATATATATATATATATATATATATATATATATATTAACACAGAAAATATATGCTAAAATAGTCCGTGATATTGGGATTAAGTTACGTTAAAACAGAACCTATTTTAAATTGTATCTAATTAGCAGTGAGTGCAATCTAATCACAGATTTGCCTATTTCTTACTATGTTTCTGTTTATTACTCTCATACTCTCTCTTTTTTATGCTACCTTGGCCCCCATCATTTTTATTTTATACTGTTTTTATCATCATCGCTCTTGGCAGTCTTATCGCTTCGTCTCTCGTCACCCCCCCTCTCTCTCTCTCTCTCTCTTTCTTTCTTTCTTTCTTTTTTTCTAATAAGATAATGAAACAAACTCTTAAATGGAAGACTCGAATAGTACATCATAAAAATTAGATTTGACTTTCCTAAGTTTATGCGCCTCATGCCAGTTTCTTTTCTGTTATTTTGCTGCTTTTATATTTATTTTATATTTTACATGATTAAAATTTTCTACTCTTAATTTGTGTGTCTTGGACTAATATCACGTTGAAGTAAAGGTTTTAATGGGACAATAAAATAGAATTCTGAACAGATCTGATAGCAAAAACGACCAAACAAATATCATTCAACACACACACACATACACACACACACATACACACATATATACATAAAAGTGAAAGTGTCTGTCTGTGTGTGTATCTCCGTGTATGTGTGTGTACATTTCCATACGCAATAACTCTGTCAATTTTTAGTCTACAGACTCGAAATTTGATATACAGGGTACTGAGATTTGGGAAAATCTATGGGATCCGTTTTCGGCCAGAAATTTGGCGATTAAGGGGTCAAAGTTCAACGATTTAACTTTTAAATTTTTAGAATTCTACAAAACTCCTCCGACAATTTTGAGTCTGAACACTTGAAATTTTAGATATATGTTCCTTGGACATGAATCTAACTTAATAACTTTATTTGAGCCCAAAACGATAAATTTTCAGGGGTCATAATAGGGATGAAAGTTAAAAAAATTGACCGCTTTTTTTTCTTTTATTTTTTGCTCAACATTCCCCTCCAAATACCCGGGCAATGCCGGACTGAAATGCTAGTATACACACACACACACGCACACACACACACACACACACATATATATATATATATATATATATATATATATATATATATATATATATATAAGTGAACGTGTCTGTGTCATTGTGTCTCTGTGTGTACATTTCCTTACGCAATAACTCTGTTAATTTTTAGGCTACAGACTCGAAATTTGAAATACAGGGTACTGAGATTTGGGAAAATCTATGTGATTGGTCTTTGGCCAGAAATTTGTCTGTTAAAGAGTCAAAGTTCAACGATTTGACCTTTGAGAACTCTACCAAACTCCTCCGACAATTTTGAGTCTAAACACTTGACATTTTAGATATTGGTTCCTGGGACAAGGATCTAACTTAATAACTTGATTTGAGCCCAAAACAATAAATGTTAAGGGGTCATAATAGGGGTCAAATTAAAAAACAGTACCGTTTTGTTTGTTTGTTTGTTTTTTTGCTCAACATACATCTCCTAACACCCGGGCAACGCCGGGTCGAAATGCTAGTATGTATATATATATATATATATATATATATATATATATATATATATATATATATATATAAACTGAGAGAAACAGAGAGAAATAGAATAATATAAAGAATCAGGCGGATAACTAGATCAACGGAAAAAAAGAGAAAGGGTAAGTGGATATATTATTATTATTATTATTATTATTATTATTATTATTATTATTGTTGTTGTTGTTATTATTATTATTATTATTATTATTATTATTATTATTGGCTCAGAAGGAGCTTTCACACAGGTCATAAAGGATCTCTTCTTGAGAACAACCTGTAATGTTCCCTGGAAGCTGAGTGACAACAAGTCTACCCTGATTTCCAGTACTCTCCACCTCTTTCGATAATATTTGCAAATGAATTTGCATTATCGCAACAGCCGCTTACCATCGGTTTCGCGCTAGTAGCTGCCATTGTTCTCCCCTGGCATTTGAGTGGCAATAAGATTCCCCAAAGTCCTAGTTCTCTTCGCACTTTCCAGCGGAGGTCTGGTCAGTGCTTACCCCACGGTCTTTTCATCCTCCTTGACCCTCCTCGGCTGTTTGGTATCATTCTTTTGTGGAATGTGATTGTGTAATGGAAGAGGATGGAGGAGGGGGTGTGGGGGATAGAAAACTTATAGATATGTATCTTCAATGTTCGTGGTTCCATGTAACGCTTCTTCATGTTTTGTCTCTGCAGTAGTAGTTCGTCTGGTCCGCGCATGTGGTTCAAATGTATTAGTCTCCGCATTCAAGACTTTTCCCTAATATTTCAGCTATTTTCATTATTGTTATTCGTTGTATTTTTCCAATTGGTCCTGGATATGACCTTAAACTATATCCGATGGTGAGGCTCCAGCTTGCGGGCTTTGGGGAGTGTGGAGCCACCCTTTAATCACCATTGCTCCCAGGTCTACTCTGACCCGGAGTGGTAGTACCTGTTAGGGTCCCCATTATGGGTTAAATAGAAACCGACTTGAAAACAACAAATATATTCTATTAAAAAAATTTTCTTCAAAATCTTTGGATTCGGCATTAAATAACCTGAAAAGGTTTGATATGCCGTAAAACAAAAACAACCAAAACAAAACAATCCAATTTTTCCAATCATTGCTCCGATTCCAATTTCCCCCATTCTTTTTTCAAAGTTTTTCGGAATTGTTCCTAGTGCTCCTACTATTATAGGTACTATTTTGATTGTGTCTATCATCCATATCCCTTTCAGTTCTCTGTCTAGTTCTGTATATTTGTTCCGTTTCTCCTTTTCTTTGATATTCACCCTGTGGTCAGCTGGAACAGCAAAGTCTACGATTTGGCAGGACTTTTCTTTCTTATTAATTATTATGACATCCAGTCTTCTTGCTTGAACGGGTTTATCCGTTTGTATGTCTCATAGGATTTTGTGATTCTCGTTTTCAGTTACTGTTGCGTGCTTATGATTGTACCATTTGTCTGCGTGTTCAAGATGTAGTTGTTTGCACAATTCCCAGTGTACTGCTCTTCCCACTTGGTCATGCCTGTTCTTGTATCCTGAAGGAAATATAATATTTTATGTATAGAAGTTTCGGTATTTACTTTAACTGTGCGTAATACGTGAATAGATCTTAGTAAGACGTGTATTAGCCTGATGTCCCCACGAGGTTGAAATGCAGAAAATGTCGTGTAGCTTTATTACCATGCATATTTGCATACCTTTATATATATATATATATATATATATATATATATAGAGAGAGAGAGAGAGAGAGAGAGAGAGAAAGAGAGAGAGAGAGAGAGATGTTGTTTTGGTTTAGTTTTTAGCGATATGTTTTGAATGAATTCAATTATTTACGAAAACAACAAAACATATCGCTAAAAACCAAACCAAAACAACATCTAAGTAAATCGCGATATATCCAGACAGTCGGCGAGATGGTCCAGGGGTAAGGGTTTAGGCTCATTACCTTTTGTTCCCTATTTCGAATCTCGCTAGATACAGACACTCTGATGAGTCGTAGACGACGAAACACGTGTCAGTGGATAATTATATTTTAAAAATAATATATATATACCGCTCCCCATGCGGGTACCAAGTTGGTTAAAAGGGAAAATTATTCCCAACTCGCATTTAGGTAAAAATGCACTTTCATAAATAATTGAATCCATTCAAAACATATCGCTAAAAACAAAAAAAAAACAACATCTAAGTAAATCGCGATATATCCAGACAGTCGGCGAGGGGTAAGGGTTTAGTCTCATTACCGTTGGGTCCCGATTTCGAATCTCGCTAGATACAGCCACTCTGATGAGTCGTAAACGACGAAACACGTGTCAGTGGATAATTACATTTTAAAAATAATATATATATATATATATATACATATATATATAGTAAGACACATTATATATATATATATATATATATATGTATAGAGAGAGAGAGAGAAAATATTGAGAGAGATATACAGATAGGGAAAGAATGTATTTATATATATATATATATATATATATATATATATATAGAGAGAGAGAGAGAGAGAGAGAGAGTGAGAAAAAGAGAGAAAAGGATAGAAAAAGGGAAAGATCTATACATCTGTTCAAGAATATAAAAAAAAACATTGGTACCATCTGCTTCAAATCAAAACACAGAGGACCTATATTTGCTTGCCTATGTTGGGCACTTTTAAGCCTCTAGTTTTATTTGTCTTCCTGGAAATTGTGCCTTGCGCACTGTTCAACTTTCTACAATATTTTAATCATAATTTTGTTTATATTTTTGCGTTTTTTTTTAAACTTTTAACACTGGATTTTTAACGGCAATTTCACGTTATGGTCAAGTAAAAACATTATTTTCTTTGATTTTTGATTGGTACATTTACACAGTGTGATCGCCGATTTTGTTCTCTAACTATCTAACTTATATACGTAGAGAGAGACAGTAAAAGACTAAGTTAGATATAAAAACAAAGAAACGTGTGGGCAGAGAGATGGATAGTTAGAAAGACAGAGTAAATTGATATACTTATATATATATATATATATATATATATATATATATATATATATATAAGTATAAAGAGATCTGTAGATTATTACGTAGAGAGAAAGAGTAGACGAAATAAACAGATTCATATTATAGCATAGTAATCTAGCAAACGATATGCCACGGAACAGATATATATTTGTTAGTATTAAATTATTTAAAAAATTCAGAAAAGAAAAATGTTTTCAGGTTGACAACAAAGTTCTTGCGGTTTTTAACTTTTAAATTCAGATGAACATATCTCGGCTCAAACAAAGATTTATTGATCGAAATAAGATCCATCAGAATCAACACACTTTAGCAAGCGCAAAACACGTGTATTTATGTTAGTAACGTAAAAATCCTGCGTTCTGGTGGCGATGAAGTCGCTGAAGGTGTTGTTGATATTGCTTTGGTTTTTTAACAATTTCTTACGCAGAAAGTTGTCGAGATGCTTGAAAAGAAGGTAGTAGATATGTAACAGTTCTGGGGAGTATGTCGGATGAGTTTCATAGCCCAATTTGTTTAACTTCTGCAGGGGCGGTTTAGCAACGTGCGATGGGGCATTTTCGCGGAGGAAAATTGGGCCTTTACTGTTGACTAATACTGGATGTCGTTTCGCCTGAATTTAAAAAACCGTAATGGATGCGACCGGTCGCAGGCCACCAAAAAGTCAGCATTACCTTCTTTTGTTTCAACTCTGGCTTCAGGAAGTGTCGCAGGTTATCGCAAAGAAACCACTTTCATCGCAAGTTACAACACGGTCGAGAAACTGGTCGTTCTTGTTGCGTCAAAGAATGGAAGATGACACTTCATAACGGTATTTGTTTTGGTTATCGTTCAATTTGTGAGGCACCCATTTATAAAGGTTTTTGTCTTTCCAATCTCTCTTAAGTGGTTAGAAATCGTAGTATACGTTACATCTAATTCAGAAGCAAGTATTCGGACAGTTGTGCGTGGATTGGCTTCGACTAAGGCTCTTAATTGATCGTTGTCAATATCCTATGACCGACCACTACATTCGCCATCTTCAAGACTCTCGTTGCTGCCACGAATTTTCTTAAACCACCATTATGCTGTGCGTTCAGTGGTGGTTAGTTGATATCGCCAGCTGTTTCACCAGCTTTTCGGCCTAGCTTAAATTGAAATCAGAAAATTATGCGAATTTGTATTCAATGTTCTGGAAAAAAAGATACTTGTTTTAAAATAATTGTAATTCAAACGATTAGATAGAAGTAAAACGTTTTTTAAAATGATATATAAAGTAAATGTATTATAATAAAAACGTTTTTGGAAATAAATAATTTGAAATCAAAATCAAAAATTCTACAGGAACTTTCTTCTCAACCTAATATATGAGAGAGGGGCAAGCGGACAGAGGTTTTCTATACACGTACATATTTATATTAGTGTGTTTTCGACCGTGCCTGTTAGGAGTGTATAAGTTTTCAGTGATAGGGGCATTAAACATCACAGAGTGACGAAGTTGACGAAAAACAATTTATTAAGAAAAGAAAGATGATGCTCTATTTAAAAGACGTAAAGAAAGTGTGTGTGTGTGTGTGTGAGGGGGGTATGTATGTGTGTGTGCGCGCACGCGTGAAAATGTATGTATGTGAAACAACTAAAAAAAAACACAAGTTATCAAAATATAAAACACAGCTTCAGACAAGAACAGATATTTAATCTTAAAAATCCATGGGGGAGCAAATTAAGTTTTTACTGTGGAACTCACACGATTTCACATTTTGTCTTGGGTGGAGGTAAATGCTGGATTGCTTTTATATTGTTTTGTTCATTGGTTTCTTTTATTTCATTAAAAAAAAAAAACGTTTTCCTCTGGTATTTCCTGGAGGTGAAAAGTCTTCATAATGAATTAAGAAATGTATTTTCGCAAAGTCGGCCCTTTCGAATTCGGCGGGAGTTTCTTATTTCGTCTATACAACGGCATTTATTAAAAATCTACATTTTTTTTATCCTCGGATTACCATCCTTATTGATATATTTTAACAATGTGTTGGCAAGAATGCTCTCCAATCTGCTTCCACAGTAGGATTATTTTCTTATGATGTTTTTTTATGTTCATATCATATTTGACTATTCTTATCATATCCAAACATGAGGAAAATATCCCCGTGAAGAAACTATATCCATAAAAACCGGTGAGCACATGTCGAAACCTACTTTCCACACGTAGGTTGAGCTTCCTAGTAAGTGAATAAACGGTAGCATAAAGCATATCTCTACATAAAAGAATCGAGCGTTTGGTAATACCAAAGCCAGCATGCATAAAGCATTATATCTCCTCTTACTTCGCTAACTGACTTGACTAAGCGACTGGCTTACAAATCTCATCTTGAAATACTCGCCATGCCTAGGCAAACTAAAGAACTGTGATACGACGAAAGAGATATATGTGGGTTACTATATGTTGCTATCGTTGAAGACAATATGTTGAAGAAAAACAAAAATTTGAATAATTATGAATATTTATACCAAAATATCATGTGCACATCAACAAGTATACTTTAAAAAAAAAACAAGAACATCTATCTATTAAGGATTCATCCGTAACCGACGTAAATATAGCTTATGCACTAAAGCCATGTAACCTGCTGATGTCACGGAATAAAGTCTAAAGATACGACCGGAAGTCATTCCGTTGTATCGAATTGCAGAGAGAAATCACGAAAATTGTCCATAATTTTCTTTTCTAAAGACAAGGAATTATTGTCAATTTGAACACGTGCAATTAAAAGAGAGAATTTCTTACCGAGGAAATACAGTAAGAGATATTTATATTTTTCCGAAGTTTATTTATTATATTTAAGAAAGCTAAATGATATGTGCGTTTCTTTTCTTTAAAAGAAATATTTATTTACTTTTAAAGATACATATATATTATTTTATTTTCAAATAATCTTTGTGAGTTTTTTTATTATTATAGTGAATTATTTTTTTTTACTCTGTTAATTTTCACCGTTCTAGAGCAACATATGTAAACGATGTTTTAATGAAAAAGATAACAAATATCGTAGCGTAGTGTGTAAATGAAAGTTATGCCGAAAAAACAAGGTATTCCACTCTCTATTTTTAAAAAAATCCAAAACCTATAGCTCAAGATCATAGAGTTGAAAACTATGTTGTTATAACGGTTTTCATTTCATCGTTTCGCGTGTATGACGTAGCTTATATGACTTGCGTTTTTCATTGTTTTGGTAATTATGTAGCGAAGATACCGTGCTGAATTAATAGCATTATTTAGAACACCATTCTTAACATGGGGAGTGGAAGCTGTTTTGTCACTATTCTTTACTTTCACCTGTTAAACAAACGATACCATAAATCTAACTTTAACTGAAATACTATTAAAAATAGAACAGTACCTTCTCTGCATGAGCACCATTATTTCTTTTAAGAATATGGTTTTAGTTAATAAAAAGTTAAGGGGCAACGTCGAAACACATTTCACTAAACAATTTACGTGACTAAAATAGGAATTTTGTTTATTTATTTGGTGTAAATAAGTTTTATTGAAAAGAAAACGGAGCTTATATCTTGGTTCTTCCTTTTTGCTTAAAATCTTATCACTTCTCGTCTATGTAATACACACACACACACACACACACACACACATATATATATATATATATATATATATATATATATATATATATATATATATATATATATACACCCCGTGCCAAAATTATATGCAAATCGATATTTTTTGTTCTGACTCCGATAGTTTTCAATGAAAATTCGTGAAACTTCGCACGTTATACGACAACATTAACGCATGCGCAGATATAAAATTTTAAGCTGATCTGCGCAATAGCGAGCAAACGGCAGCCATTTTGGTGACTTGCAGTTTTTTTCAGCATGCGAACTTTATATGCAAGATGGGACGTAAAGTGCTTTAAGTCAAGCTGAGAAGTCTTAAATTGTTCAAAGGCTCTATAATCAGATTTCCACCTTAGAAATTGCCAAAGAATTACACCGTGGTTATTGTACAATCAGAAAATATTGTACTAACCTTCAACTTTGCGTTCTGACAAAGGGAAAATTCGTAAGAAATCTATCTGTCACGTCGAACAATGAGCGAGATCAAGAGAGAATTTCGCCATAACCCACTTGAAACTAGCAAACAAGTTTTTGAAAAAGCTGACGTTCCTGATATGCCCAAATGAACTCGTTGCCGTATCCTGAGGACGATTGCAAAATTTGGAAAGCCAGAGGTCCGCTCTCAATTGAAGGATATACACAAGAAAAAGAGGATGGAGTGTGCAAGAGATCGCATGAGGTGAATTTTCAAACTGTTTGTTCACCGATGAGTGTCGAGCGACCCTTGATAGACCCGATGGGTGGAGGGGAGGATGGTACAATAATGAGGGTGTACGTCCCCAAAGGATCGGGCGTCAACAAGGAGGTTCTGGGCTGCAATCATTGGCAATGAGCTGGTAGGACCATTCAGAGTCGCAGATGGAGTGAAAATGAAATTTGAAACAAAATATTTACTCCGGGGGAAGGCAGTACAACTCCAAGAATGACCTCTGGAATGCTATTCTGACTACTGCCAAAGTCATTTCATCAGATGAACTCGAAAGTTTGACATCTTCAATGGACGAAAGGCTTTTTGCTCTTGTCAATAAAAATGGCAATTATATAAGATATTGATTGTACTATGAAACCATATTGAAGTTGTTTGTCATTAATTATTGCTGTTCGCAATTTACAAATTCCTAGAATAATCAATGTTTCAATGATCTTTTAGCACTTCTCCATATTTTAGCATAGGTTTGTTATATACAAACCAATGTTGGCAAGCTGAAAAAAAATGCAAATCACCAAAATGGCTGCCAATTGTTCATTACTGTGCAGCTTAGTTTAAAATTTTACATCTGCGCTTTAAACTTTGTTATATATTTCCATTCTATGGAGATCAGGTGCGAACGAACACCTCATAATTTCATGATACCATATTTCTTCAAACTGAAACATAATTATCAAAGTATACTTACGCAGATAGATATGAAAAGTCTTTATAAAAGTTTGTGCTTATTTCCATTCTATAGAGGCCAGGCGCGAACGCAGACCCCACAATGTTATTATACCATCCCTATTTAAGTTCAAAGATACTTATCAAAGTATTCTTATGTATATCTATATCAAAAATCCTTGTAAACTTTTTTTTTAATTTTAATTTTTTTTATTTCCATACTTTGTGAACCAGCCCGAACGCAGCCCCCACAATTTTAATGAACCACCGTTCTGCCAGATCAAACATACGCATTCCTGTGTCTCGATACATCTTCTATCATTATATGTAATTAGTTTTTTAAAATAGTCAACCGTATAGGAGCCTATTCGTGACCAGACACATACCCACACACACACATTCAGCTTTATATTATAGATATATTTATATATATTAATAGGTTTCCAAATGCATAACATGAAAAGCTTCACTCTAAATTCTTTTTTAAATTTGTTCTTCTAATGTTTAAAAATGAATTAATATTCATTATATTGTATCTGACATGTGTATTGTTGTATCATATCAGTAAACAACAGACCAGAGACTAAGATATATATATATATATAAAATATATTTTAGTCATCGACATACAGACCTGTTTCGTTGTATCACAACTCATCAGTGCCGCTAGACTAACACCTCTCCCAAGCCGAGGATCGAACCTAGAACCGTCGTGATGACAGTCGGCAGTTATACCCCTTGACTACGGAATCGGTGGCATATATATATATATATATATATATATATATATATATATATATATATATATATATATATATATATATATATATATATATATATATATATATATATATATATATATATATATATATATATATATATATATATATATATAAACCTAAAAATATACCTAAAATATATATATATATATATATATATATATATATATATATATATATATATATATATATAAACCGTTACAAAGTTCAAGATATGGAATTAAAACAAGAGAACAGAAGAATTTGGTGAGAAAAGGCAGATATGTAAAATCATTAAAAGCCAATCTAAAACAATTAAATTAATATGTATAGACCGCCCCCAACCCAAAAAACAAAACCAACAGACTTCCAAAACAACGCGGGTAATAATCTCACGCCACCATATGTGATTTAAGTACTTCACTTCACTCTCCTTAACCCTTCCTCTCTATCTCTCTCATTTTTCTTCCCCCTCTCTGAACACACACACACACACACACACACATACACATACACACACAATATATATATATATATATATATATATATATATATTACAATAGAAAAATGCGAGCATGAAATGTAATATGGTTAAGCTTAAACATGGAAAAGTAAAGGAGTAGTTGTTAAAACTGGAAAAGAAAAGGACAAGATATTCTAGTGAAAAATATAATACATTTATAACTTAAAATATTGCAGGATTAAGAATTGATTAAAAAAATATCTTCGCATTTTTCGTATAAACACAGAAACAACTACCCATATATATATATATATATATATATATATATATATATATATATATATATATATTAAATGATATATACCCATATATATATTAAATGATATATACCCATATATATATATATATATATATATATATATATATATATATATATATTAAATGATATAAAACAAAGAAACGCATTAGTTCGTTAACTAATTCATGCATGTGTTTACTGTGTGCGGATTTGAGTTGTGGTCCCAAATTCGCGGGCCTATGAAGTGTTGCAGGTTTGCACACACGCAAAGAACCGGGGATCCCCGGATTGACGTATCCAGCGGTGATTGGTCTGGGGAACAGCCTACCCTAACCAATCAGCTTCCAACACCTGTAAATTTAGTGAATTAGCTTGTATTAGACAAGAAACCTCTGTATTTGTTTTCTTTTGGCCTGCATGAGAAGCTAATTAATTTTTAGCGGACGGCGGCATCGGGAACCGAAAATGAGGCCTGCGACGCGGAAGGATCTTGTAAAGAGCTCTCGGGAGAGGACGATCACGACCATTGCAGTTTCGACGGGGTCAAAGGCGACATCTGGTGACCTACGACCGAGGGATCTTACACTATTTCTTGCAAAGGAGATCTGTGTATACACTTCTCCTTGTCAAGAAATATATAAACTGTTATAGGTTATTTCTATCAAAGGAGATTACCCATTCAATTTTATGCATAATTTCTATATAATATCAACATTTACAAACATAATCTGCACTGAATGAGTGACCTCTTTGTATATTATATTAAAGAAAATCTATTTTAATAATGAGCTCGATCTTATTATTTCCTGAAATAGAATCATTTTAATTTTACTATTTAGAAATATTTTTTTAATTTATTTAGTTAGTTTATTTTTAATTCAATTTATATTTGATTTAATTAATTTTTAATTATTAATAAAATAGTTGCGTTTAAAACCGGAATTCTCATATTTAACTATGAGAGTTACTTCCCTTTAAGCTTATAATTTCAAGATAATAATGAGTATTGCCAATTTAGCGGTTTTCCCGCTAGATCTGGAGATTTCGTTTGCAATCTAGCGCGGAAAATTTTGATTTAGCTGCTAGCGGGGTTTTTTTCTAGAAAATCTGGAGATATTTGACACTCATACGCTCGCAATTTTAGATTGAAAAAAAAAAGAAAAGCGCTTTAAAATACTTTAAAACATAAATTAACTCATTCATGTAGGTAGAAAAGTAGCATCTATTGCTTTTGTTAACAATTATTTACTATTTGCTTTATTTTTGACCATTTTTTTTTCTGTTAAATATTCTTAAAATTCGCTTTAAATTCGATTTTTCCAACTACATTTTAGGGAGGAAGCGTTCCAGCCTCTGTTGTTTAAAAACAATCTAAGCACTCTCCTTCATTCAAAAGTATTTATTCAGTTTATAGTACCTATTTACTATGCCTCCCCACGGGACAGAGTTAGACACCAGGGTCGTTTTTTAACGTGGAGAAAAGGTACAAAAATAAAATTGTCTCAGTCGTGAAGGATTTCTCCTCCACCGAAAGAGAACAAGAAATAGAAGTGCAGCATCTGAAGAACAGATACTACACTTTGATCTTGTTGTAAGCTTTATTCAGTTTATAGTAACTCACGCGGTAGAGGGGTTACCACTTATAGGTAGTCTGACCTGGAGTCACTAATTTGTAAGGGTGTAAGTCGATGTTCAGCAATTCATAAACGGGGGCTACTAATTTCTAGGACCAAGGTTGCAAGTACAGGAATCTCTTTATGTTGAAAATAGTGGAGTGTCAATTTAATGAGATCGCCGATTAATAGAAAAGTGTCACTAGATCACATACTCACATACATAAAATAAAAAATATCTCCGGAAAATAACATTTGATAAAGAACTCAAAATCACTATATTAATAGGAAATAGCAACATTTATTTACGTGTTAGAAATATTAAATCAAGTCATTCCAATGTAAGTGTTTTATTGTAATGAGTGTCTATTATGCAGGATTATCTAAATGAGGATTTCGTAAGAATAGCATGGAATCAAAAATTACTGATGTTTATGAACAGATTGTCACACATGGCTTAAAATCAATGCGATTATTTTTTTAGAGAAAAACAGTCATGAAAGCGTGTTAGCGAAATGTGTGTGTGTTCACCATAAAAGAAAACAGTAGTTCCAAATAACATTGTTTATAAGAAGAATAATTTCTCGTTCGGTGTGGTAATTTTCCATGATAAGAATTAAGGTTCATGTGCGTAGAACACAAATTCAAAACTAGGGATTTTAACGCCTCCCAGTGGCAGAGTTTCATTGACATCCAGTCTTAGGGAAGACAAGCATAAAACTGGAATAAACTGATTTGATTCTCGTGGCAAATCCTTATATAACAATGTTCTCGAACGTACCAGCCTGTTTGGTGTATCACTACACGCAGAAACGTAACATAATCCCTTTTGTTCCATGTGTTCAGGTAGTCAAATCGCAATGTTGTGTGCTTACGCGTTCTGATACTTGTGGGCGTTGAAAACGGTGATTGCTACGAAAATATTCCTGTCGAAGATTTGTTTTGGCCGTATGTAGCGATCGCTACAACTTGGTTAAAGTATAGAAAAGTGTAGAAAAGTCGAAAATTGTAATCGTCAAGCAACATTTAACATGCTAAAACTAATTTTTTTTCTTTAATTTCAAAATATATTGTTCATTAATGTTCATCAAGCAACATTTAACATGCTAAAACTATTTTTTTTCTTTAATTTCAAAATATATTGTTCAAACACACTGAATAAAAAATAAATAAATGATCACTTATCAATTAACGCGCAGTGAGGCTTAATTCCTCAAAAGCTGTAAACAAATGACTTATTCTACCACTAACCCTATTCGAGTTGCACTCCCAAATTTAGAGTTAGTGGCTTTCATATATTTTTTATACAATTTTTTAAGAATGAAGTTCCCAATGGTTAAACGATAAGCAACCAGTTATTTGTTGTAAAGACAGCTAAAAGGAAGGAAATAAAAAAAATCTAAACATCGTGTCAGCATGTATAAAATATACTTGAATTTTACTGCGTTTGGTATAAGGTATTTGTGGAATATTGTTTACCATATTTTTGTAAGTCTGAGTACTTTCCAACTCTATTGGATTAATCGTCAAGGATAGATTAATCTAACTGGTTTTGAACAATTTATAATTGTTTTTTAATTATATATGTTCAGTAAAGTACTTTCAGTCTTTATTTTTCATTTATATGTGTTTACATATATTAAAATATATACAGAAAATTAATGAAATGTTAATGTAAAGGGCAATAACACTTTTTATGTTAAACAATTAGATGTTTTTTGTTAGTTTTAATTTTTCGGTCATAATTAAGAAATGTTTCAATCATGCCAGTTGATCAGGCGGAAATACGTAATTCAAAAGAAAAAGTTAAGAAGTACATTTTTATAGTGTCAATAACATTGCACAACAATAACAAATGAAATTTGGCAGATCAAAATCACGATGTTATATATTAGCTTAAATGATATTTAGGTCTAACTCTAAAAATGCAAAATATTTCTCAATATTTTAGGCATCTCTCTTCAAATAGTAATCTACTTTAAATCAGTGCAACTATGGACTGTTAATAATAAATTATATTGCCACTAAAATTCATACAATAGGCACTGATATTAGGAATAGTCAATAGGAAGTGATATCACACTTTTTATTTGAAATGATACGTATGTAATCAAATGTGGAAGGAATGAACTGGCGGGAATTTGAAGCACACAAAATCACAGATATCCTAATTTATTTCCCATATGTTTTTAAGCGTATCCATTTCTCTCGCTTTTTTTTTTTTTTTTTTTTTTTTTTGGTAAAGCAGACTTTTTTTCAAAGTTGTTTATTTCGAAACGCGATACAATTTTCCCATCACCTTTTCCTCGTGTGCGCGCAAACACACATCTCCCAACCAATTCCTTCGCTTGTCCAATTGAACTTCATTCTGATTGGTTCGCTTGACTGACAAAGCTCTTTAATAAACGTTCGCGAGTCAGTGAGTGCAAGTTCAAGGCCGACGTTCGGTATCGATGCTGTTGACGTTTAAGTCTCCATCCTCACCCACTGCATAATCCGTTTACTCCGCCTTAAATTACGATGGAATAGTCCGATTGATCACTGGATATGGAGTTGAAAAACAAAGATTAATTTTCACAGGGTTCCATACATATATCATACTTTATATTTTTTTGTGAAATAAACAACCTCTTAAGAAGAATTTTGAGCTTTAAAAAGAGGTAGTACTCTATACAGTACATATATTAGAAACATCGAAACCTCCCTTGGTTAGTTTCAAACACATCTGTAATTTATGACCCCTTGATATTTAGGTGAAAATCAGTTTTATACTGTTGTTAATTAAACGTCTATATATATATATATATATATATATATATATATATATATATATATATATAGTCATCCACATATAGTACTATTTCGCTGTATCACAGCTCATTAGTGCGGCTAGACAGGCAATTACTTCAAGCCAGGATCGAAACCCGACCGCCCAAACGACAATCAAGATTTCTAACCACTACGCTATTCGGCTGCTGCTGTACGGGTAGTGAATTAACGATATTTTAATATTGTCTAAATGCCGAAGCTCGATTTGTTTACACAAAGAGCATCGCTAATACGTTAATGGCAGATGTATATCACTTCCCAATATGTCCAGCTAACCTACATCTGAAATTTTAAGTGTTTAGACCCAAAATTAACGGAAGAGTTTGGTAGAGTCTACAAAGGGCAAGTCTTTCAACTTTGACCTCTTAGCAGCAAAATTTTCGCCCATAAACTGATTAAAAAAATTGCTGCATATCCGAATACCCTTTATGTAAAATTTCAAATGTTTAGACCCAAAATAGGCTGAATAGTTGGCTAGAGACCGAAAAAGACAAATCTTTTTAACTTTGACCCCATGACAGACAAATTTTCGGCCAAAAACCGGTTAAAAATGATATTAGTAACACGCTTATGCGGTCGTATGATATTGGTTACCTATTTACTTGCATCCCTATTTTAGAGACAATTGCTATCTATGCTGATTTTTGCATGTTGCAGTAAGTGATTGCCTCCTCACATTCCTGAAAGCATATTTGTTGAATTCATGAAATTTGCCAAATCCGTTGAATTTAGTTTTAACGATATAATGTGTAAGCAAATAAATGAGGTTTCCATTTCAATGGTCTCAGACCTTGGGTCAACAATGGCGAACATTTTTGTGGATTTCTATTAGAAACAATTAGCTTAAAGCGAGAACAATAAATTTTCCCTCTATATATTTATCTGCCAGGATAACAGAGGAAGCTGATCGCCATTCTATCTTTGAGAATTCAAAAACTACTGAGAAGGTTTTATGAGTAGAACGAGCTGTTTTATTTCATTTTAATGCAGCAAATTAAACAGAACGCATCGTTTTATTGTTATATGTTTTGAAACCGTTTCTATCACACTGCAGTGTGAGGCTGTATACCATACACTAGCTTGGAAGAAGATCCTACTAGTATATACATAAATAATAAAAATTAGAAATATAAGGCATATGCGGGTCATATATAACTTGTTCTCTCAATAAGCACCTCTATGAGTAAAGATGATGAATATAATGTCAGATGTTGCTTAATGTTATGGCTAATTACGCAAGTTTGAAAAAAGAACAAGATTTTGGACCAGAGAAGAGAAATAATGAGGTACTATATAAAAAAAAGAAAAAATTAAATAATCAAACAAATCATAAAATGATACTCAAACGAAATAAAAAAAAAAACAATGCAAGAAATAATCAGAAGAATCTTGTGTGTGTGTGTGTGTGTGTGTGTGTGTGTGTGTGTGTGTGTGTGTGTGTGTGTGTGTGTGTGTGTGTGTGTGTGTGTGTGTGTTACTATATTGGACGAACGAAATTCGAAAATCGAAATATAGAATTTCAAGTAAAACAATGGTACTTACGAAAGTGTCATATACCAAATAGTAACATATCCAAACATTACGAAAATTAATAATGCTGAAAAATAATTATTAATGAAAAACAGTTTTCGATAAATTTGACATTTTGAATGACGCTTGTCACGTGATGTAAGCAACAGAACGTAATTATTTCTCCTCTTAATATGTCTCGTTTTTGCTAAGCGAAATATAGTGTTTTCGTCCAATTTTATATTTTTTTCCGTTAATAATTTTGTTTTTTTCGTAATTTTCGGATATGTTACTATGTGCGCCATGACAATTACGTAGGTACCTTTGTTTCATACGAAATTCAATATTTCGATTCGTACGTTCAATACAGAAATAGCGTTCTTCTTGATAAAAACAATTTTTTAAAGAATGGAATTCTACGATTAAAATTATTTTAGCTAAGATTTATGCTTCATTGTAATCTCGCGTTGTTGACGTTTTATAAATATTCCTATTATCAACGATAATTAATTTCGCCTGCGGTTTTCTTTATGAATGTCAAATCTCTAATTACACATTCGTTATATAATGTGTCCATAGGTGTATCGTCTTCTTGTAATCCACGCAGGCAACAAAACATGAATTGAAATTGTTAATTATATTTTATATACGAACTAGACGTAACAGTGTCCCGTTGAGTCACAACCACTGTAAATATTTATTGTGCTTTGACCTCCTTCGGAAAGTCATAAACTGTGGTATATCTTTTTTGTCTGTTTGTTTGTTTGTTTGTTTATTTACTTATCTCCTCACGAAAAAAAACTGTAGTATATCTTTCTTGCATAACTGAAATTAATAAGACTGTTTACTATTATAGAATCTTTTATTACTAGTTTATACCCGCTCCTTGCGCGGTGTTGGTACAGTAACTCGGTATATAAATTTTATTCTTAACCTAGTTTCCAATGCTTTATAGCTAGTAAGAAGAAAAACTATTTCTGATATTTCATGGAATAAACACGCTACTTTGGTATTTGCAGGAGAATGTAAGTAATTAATATGAATTTACTTATTGTTTTCGTTACGAAAACAAAAACATTATAATTTAAGAGGAGGACTTTGCTCACATCATAGAAACCATTATTTTTTACGGTTATTTGAAAGATTTTTAGAACATCAAGTAATATATTTTTTATTATTAAATAAATAAAATCATTTTGGAAATTACTTTTTGGGGGATTTCGATGGTGTACAATTTTTCTTCGTCATGCTGGTGATATAAACCACGAAAGGTAGCCCCCCCCCCCGTACAGGCAGCAAAGTATATGTCCGATCTTGTTGACGGTTGTTGTGTCGTCTGAAACCGATGTGTATGCGTGGCTGGCGCGAATTGTTTAATGCAAGTTTGGTTACATCAAAGAAAAGATGATTTCGTAGGGTTGTTTGAAAGATTTTAGAGAACTAAATAATGTGATATAATCTTTTTTCATTAAATGAACGAAATCATTGTTTTAAATTTTGTTTTCTGAGACTTTCGGTTATATACACCTTTTTTAAAGAAGACTATTATTATTATTATTATTATTATTATTATTATTATTATTATGATGATGATGATGATGATGATGTTGTTTTTTTTATAGCTCAATAGGGGTTCCACCACAGCCCATCATCTATGATTCCTCGCTGACAACCAATGGTGTTCTCTGGAGTCTGGATGAAAATTATCTCCCAGATTTCCAGTTCTGCCCACCTCTTTCGATAACCTTTCCAAATGAATTTGTATTATCGTAACAGTCGCTTACCATTGATCTCTCGCTGGCAATGACCATTGGTTATCATTGGAATTTGGGTGTCAGTCATCTTCGCATCCATCCATTGGAGATCTGGTTAGTGCTCTCTCTCATCAGTCATTCCATTCTCCTTGATCATTTACGAGTATTCGAGTATTCGGTATCGTGCCAGTCGATGCTGTCTTTCGAACTGTTCCTAGTGCTCCTACAATTATTAGTCTGATATTGATTTTATCTATGTTCCTTACTTTTTTAGGGGATAAGAGAGAAGGGGAGAGGAAAAGGGGAGGGGAAGGAGAAGACGAAAGGGGACAGGCACTTTTCACTTTTGCTGTGCCAGTTCTCTTGGTTGCGTCTTTTTGTTTCACCTGTTGCAGTTTATGTCCGGTTAGAATTTGCCACTCATGTGGATGAGTTTCTGCACTCAAGTTTTTTTTTTTTAAGATTCTGGCTATTCTTAGCATTACCGTTCGTGGCATAATCTCAGTCTTCCCGTCGATTCCGATTTCTCTTAGTCTTTTTTTCCAAGGTTTTGGGATTGTTCCTACTGCTCCTATAATTATTAATATTATATTGATTTTCTTCAGGATCCATATTCCTTTAAGTTCTTTGGAAAGTTCCACATATTTGTTTCGTTTTTCTTTTATCTATGATCTGCTAGGACGGCAAAATCTACAATTTGGCATTTCTTTCCTTTTTGTTAATTATTATGACATCCGGTCTTTTTGCTTGGACGGGTTTATCTGTTTGTATCTCCATGTCCCAAAGAATTTTGTGGTTTTCGATTTCATGCACTGTCTCTGGTTTGTGTTTGAACTATGTTCGAGGTGTAGTCATCTGCAGAGTTCTCAGTACACTACCTTCCCCATGTATTTGTGCATGTCCTTATATTCCTTTTGGGCTAGTTTGCTGTATGCACTTATTATGTTATTTACTGTTTCGTCTATCTGCCCACGGAGTCTACATTTACTGTTTTTTGTATTTTATCTATTTTAGCTTTAATGTGGTTAGTTCTAATTATGCTGTTCTACGCATCTGTTAGTAGGAAATCTGTTTCTTTAGGAGACATGAATAGAGAAACAGAATTATTATTATTATTATTATTATTATTATTATTATTATTATTATTATTATTTACTTACTTACTAAGGGGTAGTCACACAGGCCATCATCAGAGATTTCTCTTTGAGAACAACTTGCGGTATTTTCTGGAGTTTGAGTGACAAGTCTTCCGAGATTTCCAGTACTCTCCACCTCTTTCGATAATCATTGCAGATGGACTGGTGTTATCGCAACAGTCGCTTACCCCTGATTTCTCGTTGGTGGCGATCATTGGCCTTCACTGGAATTTGGGTGGCAAAAAGCTTCCCCAGTCCTCTTTGCACTCACCCAGCGTAGGTCTGGCTAGTACTTTCTCTCCTTGATCTTTCCATCCTCCTTGACCCTCCTCGCTTATTTGGTGTGGCGTCAGTTTTTGATGACACTCACACAAAAAAATCAGGGGAAGGTAGTTAATTTATAAATCTACTATTATGATACGGGTAAAAAATGTTTGTTTATCTATAAAAAAAGGACATCATTTGTTTTCGAATACTTACTAAATTTAAAATGGAGATTTATAATATATGCCGATTTTTTTATCAAGTTGTTGTTCAGATAATATGTAATTCCCCCAAGAACTCGTGATTCGTCTGTGGTCTGTCTTTCGGTCCGGTTGGCGATTGATACTCGCGTATCTCTCCTTTGTTCAAGAACAACTGCAAGTCGTCGGATTACTACTAATCTGAAATCGGCTGTCGATCACACACAAGTTCTAAAAAAAATGTCAACGCACTTGTAGCGTAACACTATATTAGTTTGTATACAGAACACCGATACAAGTGTTTGTAAGAAAAAACCTTCCCGAGTTTGGTGAGAGATGGGTACTGAAAATTCAACTAAATTTTTCTGCTAATAGTCGCCTCCCATGAGAACAATATTAGAAGTTTAATATGGGGCATATTTATTTTTTAATCACCCAGTTCAAAATCTGTGAAATAATTTTGTTAGGGAGTATTCAAATAGATGCTCAGTAAGAGCAGAAATAGATGCTAGGATTTTTTTCCTTCTGGAGTCCCAGTTAATTTAAATGGACAACACTGGTGTGCACAATTAATATATCATTTAAACACGACCGTGTTTGAATATATAGTCAAGTGGCAGTTTTAATCATTTAGAACTGTTTTAAGCTTCACCGCTCACTTATTTTTCGACCAAATTTCAAAAAATTATAACAGTTTATAGATCACCTTCTCATCTAAATTATTTTCAATTTTTGTTCAGTAAAACAAAAGTTATGATGAATTTACTGGTGTTCAAAATCGTAAAAGTGAGCGACATTTTTATGACGTGGTTTCCATAGCAACCACGTAACTTCAGCGGCTACCGTTGCTACCAGGTCACCGTGCTCGCGAAAGAAAAATTAACAAGTTAAACAGAGACAATGAAAAAAGGAACGGGAGATAATTGTGGGGATTTTATTGAAAGCAGACGTTATTACATATGTGTATGTTATGTTTATGGGGGCAAAAAATAAAACTGAAATTAAGCAAAGAACAAGTGAATTTACTGGAAGCCTGGAAAACTCATGGATTACAATAGAAAAATGCGAGCATGAAAAGTGACATGGTTAAGCTTAAACAAAGAAAAGTAAAGAACTAGTTGTTAAAACTAGAAAGGAAAAGGACATGATATTCTAGAATAAATTTAATAAATTTATAACTTAAAATATTGCAACATTAAGACTTTAAAAATTCAATTCATAACATTATATAATCAATTTTTATGCTGCAATATTTTAAGTTATAAATTTATTATATTTTTTACTAGAATATCTTGTACTTTTCTTTTCCAGTTTTAACAACTAGTCCTTTACTTTTATCTTCCAAACTAATCTATTTCTGGTCAGTTATTCATTTATACCTCTTTTTCCAAAATCTATCGCTATCATTTCCTGGTATGTCTTTTCCCCACTTTTTATACTTTTTACTAGAATATCTTTTTCTTTTCCATTTTTAACAACTAGTCCTTTACGTTTCCATGTTTAACCATATTACTTTTTATGCTCGCATGTTTCTATTGTCATATATATATATATATATATATATATATATATATATATATATATATATATAATTATTAGAGTAAATAATTATATATATATAATTATTATGGTAAATAATTATATATATATAAATATATATATACATATATATTATATATATATATATATATATTATATATATATATATATATATATATATATATATATATATATATGAGTTTGTCTGTCTAAGGAAGTGTCTCTAACAATTTATAGCCTATAGTTTGAAATATCATTTTTAATTATAACATCTACTATGTTATATATATATATATATATATATATATATATATATATATAAAGCTAACAATTTCATACGTCTTTTTTCAGTACTTAAAACTTTAACTTTAGCAAAGGTATTTTTGTTTACAAAAAGTAATACAGTTTCACTAAATTTTATAATGGCATATTTTTTATAATTAATTAATGAAAAAAATTCATTAAAATTGCTTGTTTCCTGAATTTTTATGAATTTTAAAATGATGAGATTTTATGCATTTTAGGGATCGGCCATTCATTTTGCACGTACCTTATATATATATATATATATATATATATATATATATATATATATATATATATATATATATATATATATATAACATTAACAATGTTTTACATTGTCCAAAGTACATAAGCTCAATTTGTTTACATTAAGAGCATCGCTTTATACGCTAATGGTAATTTGTATATCGTTTTCAATATATATATACTAGCGGGGGTACCCGGCGTTGCCTGAGTGTTTGTTTCCGGGACGGGGGGGGGAGTTTTAAAAAATGTTATGGTAGGTAAGTAGGAAGGATCAAACCCGGAGTCATGAGTAAAAGTAGGAAAATAAAGTGTGAAAAAAAAAAAAAAAAAACAAACATCTGCAACGTTAACAGTTCGGCCACCAAGAAAAGTCCATTCCAGTTGTTTAGGAAAAAAAAAAAAACTACTACGGTAGGTCGGCGCGAACGTGAAAATATAATGTGAATTGTCCAGCACGCTAACCACTACGCCACAGAGCACTGCAGCTTCGTTTAGTGATTTTAAATAACTTCACATGAAAGAACTACGAAGCCAAACCGGTGTTCTCTTCTCAACTGTTCCTTGTGAACGATCCCCAAACGGTGTTAAGTGGTGGCAGGGGGAGAAGGAATTTATTAGAGAGAAAATATTTTACCACTTCCATTGATCTTAACCGATTTTGGCCGTGACTTCTCAGCAGAAAAAGTATAAAAATCTAAGATTATCGAGGAATTTGAGAAATAATAAGCCTATAACACACCTCAGATATTGTTCTGCCGTTTGTGCATATTATATTTGCATGAAACATCTTGATTTTTAATCCTATTAAGGTCAAAATCAGACGGGAAAAAATGAGTTCATTTTATTTATATAGAGAAGAAGAAGATATATATATATATATATATATATATATATATATATATATATATATATATATATACGTGTGTGAGAGAGAAAGAGGGGAGAGAGAAATAGAGGACTATTAAGTATTCGTATATTGGATGAAGAAATGTTGAAAGGAAGTGAAATCGCCCTCAGGATAGATTGAAAGAGGTGGATGTTCAATAAGAAGAAAGAGCTTCCTGTCCAGTAAGACGGCCGTGCCAGCGCCATTCACGTCCATTAATATATATGTAAGGCTGCTTTTAATTAGTTCCTGTTGCTTGCAAGCGGGCAGCATCAATAAAGGTGTTTTTCAAGTTCTTGTGTCGATAGAATTGTAGCATCTTTGAATTTATAACTTACTCTAAGTTAACACGAACGTTTAAGCAGTAAATGGGGGGATACGTTTAAAAAATGAACTATATCGCTAATTTTTAAACGTATCGCCTCCATTTTATTTTAAACGTATCGTCTTGCATTTCACTCAATTTTATTAAGAAAATTTAAAAAGTAAAACAAAAAAGAAAAAAAAGTAAATCGCTCGATCTCGCTTATGAATAGTGAGGGCGAAACCGGTCAGCTGGCCTCCCCATTCACTTTTTTCATCTCTCATTTCCCACTTTTTGTCATGAACATCAAAACGAGTCTTTCTGATATGATTTCAATATATATATATATATATATATATATATATATATATATATATATATATATATATATATATATATATATATATATATATATATATATAAAGGATATACCAATACAGGGAACCGGTTTTTGCATTGGTATGACAAATGAACAAAAATAGCAGACAAAAGAAGATCATATTTGTTTTTATTATTATCGTACTATATTCATTTATTTTTCAAAAAAATTACAATACAAATCAGTAAACATTAACTTACTGTTTGATATAACCGTAATGGTATAGGCCTCAATATTTCGAGAATGTATCTCCTTTTCTAAATAAAAGAGATCAACGAATGTCCTTCAAAGAAAATCATTATAAATGTTGTAAAGTCTAACCGGAAATGGAAATGAGTCAGCTGTAAAGCATTAATAGGGTTTACGCATTAACTTCCCTTATTTATTATCATCGCTATTGCTACAAACATTTTCATTTTTATATTTGTTTATCTATTATATTAGTTTATCTTTTATATTATTATCTCTTTTATTTATTTGTTAATTTATTATCTAGTTTGAATTTTTTGTTTTATTTTAGCAAATTGATATAAGTTATTCACATTCTGGACGGAAATTATACATATATATATATATATATATATATATATATATATATATATATATATATATATATAAGTAAATTCTTGGTACAGCAAAATGGAAGTAGAAATTTCAGAGGAAACATAATTTAATTTAAATCAAAAAGATCAAAGAAACAAAAACAACGGGCAGGTGGAATTGATATATATATATATATATGGTTAAATAAATATATATATATTGATATAAATTATTCACATTCTGGACGGAAATCATACATACATATATATATATATATATATATATATATATATATATATATATATATATATATATATATATATATGGTTCACACGAGCGCTTTTGAAAGCGCTCGTGTGAACCATGGAACATTTGTAAATACCTTCCATCTTGAAGTTAAAGAAATCTTACGAAAGATCGAAAAAATGAAAAAAAGAATCATTAAGCAAGGTATATCTGTTGTTTTTAATAATGTTTGCCTGAATGAAGGAATGCTGCCTAAATACACTAATATATATATATATATATATATATATATATATATATATATATATATATATATATAATTTCCGTACAGAATGTGAATAACTTATATCCATTTGCTAAAATAAAACAAACAATTTAAACTAGATAATAAATCAACAAATAAATAAAAGAGTTGAATAACGATAGGAAAATTAGGCGATATATTAATATTTAAATGGGATTTTCCGTAACCACAACAAAGGTAGATGTTTCTCGCATGCCTTTCTATCTAGTGAATTCCCCTTCCTTCCTTCTCTTAAAAAATGCTCCATTGCCAAAAGTGTGCTTATTCATAAAATCTGAAGAAATGCTGGTTTTGAAAATTTTCAAACGACATAATGCTTGAAATTGTCGAACTGGACATGGAAATAATTGTAACGTAAATTGAAATACACTTTTTGTTGCCACCAACACCTTGTATTGAAGTCTTGTTTTTGCTTACATAGTATATTAATGCTCAATTGTAAAATTTGATAATTTTGTAGCTTGACCATTACTCCTGATCTTAAATGGAACACGTACATCAAATCTGTTGCCAAGGCCGCTGGAAAAATGGTGAGATCTTTCTATCGATCCGGTAAATATCTCACTGCTGATGCTATTCTCTATCTATATAAGAGCCAGGTACGTCCAAGGATCGAATACTGTTGCCACATCTGGGCAGGAGCTGCTAGAAAGGACTTGTCCTGCCTTGATAGAGTTCAAAATAGACTTCGTAGCCTCGTAGGAGATGTCCTTTTCTCTTCCTTGCAACCTCTATCTCACAGAAGAGATGTTGCGAGTTTGTCTCTGATGTATCGTTATTTTCATGGAAAGTGTTCGACTGAGCTTCAATCTATGGTCCCCTCTCGCCAAACTTTCACAAGAAACACTCGTCTAGCTGTACACACTATCAATAATTCCCCCCACTCTTTATCTGTGCCTAAACCTAAACGTAGATTCCATGAACAAAACTTCTTTCTAAGAACTGCACGCCTGTGGAATTGTCTTCCGTTTTCCTGCTTTCCGGCTGACTACAATATGGTTGTGTTCAAGTCTAACGTAAATAAGTTCTTGATGAGAATTTCTATATAAGTTATCAAATTTACCAAATTTTCATTACTAATGATTACTATGTTGTCCAATTTCTACTGTACACTCTTTAACCCTTATCCTTGAGTGGCCTCTTGGCTTGATAAGTGGTGATGCCTATGTAAAAAAAGGCTTACTCTTTAAGTCAACCATTTTGGCCTAAAACTCATAGTTATATGAAAATTTACTGAATTTCACGAACTCAGTAATTACATATAAGTCTATAATAATTTAAAAGATATTAAATTGATATACAAATATAAAAATAAAAATGTTTTAGGTATTAGCGACGATAATAAATAAGGTTCGAATCTATCGACTGGTGTTAATTATGACACCTTGCACTGATGATTTCCGAAAGGATGAAACTCTAGTGTCTGTAGGTATTTAATAATTATTAAAGCAAATAATTATATATATTCATATATATATATATATATACGTTTTATTTTTTATTACCGTATCTTTCTGTTAAGTTACATTATTATTTCAGCTACCCGGCCTTTTTTGGCCATCTGTAGCTTCCTCAGACTTTTACAGAAATCTGTGGAAGCTACAGACGGCCAAAAAACGGCCGGGTAGCTGAAACAATAATGTAACTTAACAGAAAGATACGATAATAAAAATAAAACGCATATTTGCTCTACAACAGTATTGAGCACTTTATTCAGTTTTTATTAATTACCATTTCTACTAAATATATATATATATATATATATATATATATATATATATATATATATATATATATATATATATATATATGGGGGTGTAGATGAATAGAAGTCTGATTAAAGACAACAGAATTTCTCGTTTGTTTTTAATTACTGTCTCCTGCAGTTGAACAAGTGTTATTTAACAACTTAACAAGTATTCCAACTGGTCAGCTTACAGACTAACATTCGAAGGTGCTGTTTCCATCTTGCTTTCGACTGCTCTTTTTAACGATATCAAAGAATATACTTAATACAGCCAGACCTAGAAAATTTTGGATTTCGTGCAAATTTTTGATGATACAAAATTTGAAAAGAAAAAGGTTCAAAATGTACATCGTTTTATTTTTTAAATGTATTACAAAATGTGTAGTAAAAATGACAAAATATACACAAAAATATAGCCTTAACTCCTAAAGATTCACAGAAAGAAAACTACATTCTTAAAATAATGAATATTTTGCATGTATTTTATGTCATTAGTCTATGTAGGAAAAAGCCTTGGGGAAACAAAGAATGATTAACTCAGCCTTAATTTAAATGTACATGAGGAACAAATAATAAAAAAGAGGTGCGGTAGAGATAGATAGATGGAGAGATAGATAGATAGATAGATAGATAGATAGATAGATATTGATTGATCGGTTTGCTGTTTGCTTTCCTACAATTTCTTTCTTCGAGATTAGCTTCAGCTTTCAAATCAGTGTTGTTCACCTGTGGTCCAAAAAACTGTCAACCATCCTGACTTCAGATGCTATCTAATGAAAAGGGCCGTCTGCACCGGATAACCTTAAGACATTTTTCCGCCTCACTTTTATGTCTTTTCTTTGTAATCTGCTTTGTTTGAAGTTTTATTTGGATGTGACATTCTAACAAGTGTATAGCTATATATATATATATATATATATATATATATATATATATATATATATATATATATATATATATATGTCATCCACATACAGTACCGTTTCGCTGTTCACAGCTCATCAGTGCGGCTAGACAAGCAACTAACTCAAGACAGGATCAAAACCCGATCGCCCAAACGACAGTCGGAACTTCTAACCATTGCGCTATACGGTATGTATGTATATATATATATATATATATATATATATATATATATATATATATATATGTGTGTGTGTGTGTGTGTGTGTGTGTGTGTGTGTGTGTGATGAGAATAATGCGAATAGTATTCCGACAGAATAAAGAAATAAAAAAGGAACAAACCAAGTTATGTGTTCATCAACGTTATGTCTTTATTCGTCTTTATTTCGAGGAAGTCTCGAAATAATGACGAAGCGTTAATGAACACATAACTTGGTGTGTTCCTTTTTTATTTCTTTATATATAGGTATATGCATCTCTATCTCTACTATTATATAAAATTGAACTTGCGTGGTTCTGTGTGTGAGTTTGTTCCCTACTGACTCGAAAACGGCTAGACCGATTTTACTGAATTTCACAGGAAGGTACATTATGTGCCTGGTAGTGTTCTTTCTTAGATATGTTTTGTATCGGGATGTCTTCGATAAGTATCGATAATCGATAATCGAAATAATCAGATGAAAGATTGAACAGACGATTTTAGCCAACGTTACACAGCGTTAGACAACCTAACATCATAAGTGCATTTGAGTTTTATGACCATACAAGTCGAAAGGTCTGACATATAAAATCAACAGTAGGTGCTTTGATATCACCGAGGCGCGGTCGAGATTAATGTTTCTGTTTATTGCACTATGATACTTGACTTTTCCATTTAAAACTTTAATTCAAGCCATTATATATAAAAACAATTGTATAAAATCGAGAGTGGGCTCTCTACAGTGCAATTTACACAACAATGTATTGTGTACTACGTCACCTCGGTGAGGCATGTGAATATTCTTCCCGGTGCACCTCGATGTGTTCCCAACTGGAGCAAGCAATCAATCGATTTAATTGAATAATGGGCGATTTCACCGATTTCGATGACAATACAAAATATAGATGTCTGAAACATTCGTTTATTACCATTCAATCCCGAGCAACGTTGGATCTCCCTGTTAGTAATATATATATATATATATATATATATATATATATATAGAGAGAGAGAGAGAGAGAGAGAGAGATTAACCCAGCTGCTTAATTTGATGCTCCTCAAAGGTTTCTTCTACTGATAAAGATATTCCCTTTTTTTTAAAGAACCCCGCCTCACCTAAGTAAGAAACTACAATTACGACCATAGGTTTAAACAGATACACTACCTTATTTTTAAAAGATCTTTAGCATTTTTACACCTTAACAATGGCAATACATCCGACTTAATATCTGGCACACTCAGTATCTAATAGATGACACCATACACTCCTGTGCGTAAATAACCCCTCAATTATTTTCGATGGTTGTTATTGATTATTATTTATTCGGATAGTTAAATGTTTCCCTAATACTATAATATGTATATATGTTATTGGTTAATATGTTTAGTTCTAGTGGGTTGGATCTTTAGACTGTAAATGGGTGCATAAATAGCATATATTTAATCATCTTTGTGGAATGTTCAATTTATTTAGTTCCCTGGTTCGAGTGTTAAATTATCCTTTGGGGTTATGTATGTGGTTGATTTCCTAATGTAGCGTTGTTTTTCGACGATACATATCAGCATTCACATTAAAGGCGTGCATGAGCCATAGATTAATTTAGTTAAACATTTTGGTATGTTTAATTATCAAGTATGTAAATGCACCCACTCTGATATAATATTGGCAAAATGTGTTGCTAATAATATAATTGTTTGCAAAATGTGTTGCTAATTATATAATTGTTTGCAAAATGTGTTGCCTATAATATAATTGTTTGCAAAATGTGTTGCTAATAATATAATTCTTTGCAAAATGTGTTGCTAATAATATAATTGTTTGCAAATTGTGTTGCTAATAATATAATTGTTTGCAAATTGTGTTGCTAATAATATAATTGTTTGCAAAATGTGTTGCTAATAATATAATTCTTTGCAAATTGTGTTGCTAATAATATAATTCTTTGCAAATTGTGTTGCTAATAATATAATTGTTTGCAAATTGTGTTGCTAATAATATAATTGTTTGCAAATTGTGTTGCTAATAATATAATTGTTTGCAAAATATGTTGCTAATAATATAATTGTTTGCAAAATGTGTTGCTAATAATATAATTGTTTGCAAAATGTGTTGCTAATAATATAATTGTTTGCAAATTGTGTTGCTAATAATATAATTGTTTGCAAATTGTGTTGCTAATAATATAATTGTTTGCAAAATGTGTTGCTGCTGGTTTAGTTTGGTATAAGCGGCGGACGTCTGAGATGGAGCAGGAGGATAACTAGGGGATAGTCTTTCCCTTAAAATTAGCTAAGTTGCCTCATGTTAGCGTCTTCTTTCATGATTAGGTGGTGTCATTATTATTTAGGGATGGGTTGGTTTATAGTGTGCATAGTTATTAATTAGTGGTGTATCGAGGCCACTTTGTATCCAATTTCCTTTTATCTTGGTTCATTTATTAATTAATTAATATATTGGGAGTGAGGGGTTATGAGTTTACGGTTACTACTGTGGAGGGGTCGCTATTAGTTTTTTTTTTTATATAGTTTATTTAAAACGTAGCTACCAAAGTGGTTGTCGTTTATAGCCGATTCAACTTTTACATTTAATAATTAATCCCGGTACTTAAGACTAAGAATCTCATATTTATTTGCTAAATATAGGTAACAGAGTGAAGCAATTTTCCCCGTAATGTAGATCGCATCCAAATATCTTATACAAACCACTGTAATCATTACATCCGTTTCAATAGCAATTCTTTTTGGGTCTGATGAAGTGTTGTTCTTGAATTGGGACTCCACTGAAACATGTATACACATATGTAACAATAATGTTTGTATAATAAATATGTTATATATATATATATATATATATATATATATATATATATATATATATATATATATATAGGCACCGCCAAAAATGGCCGCAAAATCAAGTTGTTGTTGTTTTTTAAAACTAAATTACATTTATTAAAATCCATTATTTCTGAGTAACTTTTTTTTTTCCAGAAAGATAAAACCCTGAATTTTATCATATAGAAAACAGAATAATGTAAAACTTTTTCTACTATTTTTAATTCAATTTTAAATGTTAAATTTTCCCAAAAAGTTAACAATTGTTATTTTTTGTCTTGCACAAAAAACGTACTTAAATATTTAAAAAAAAGGGGTTTTGAAATAATTTATTTATTCATTTATTGTCTAACTAAGATTTAGGATGATTTTCTAAGAGAATATGCAAAAATATTATAATATAAGTACCTGAATTTCAAATAATTCCACTTATTCATATATGTAACCAGATATTTCGCGTCGCCGAAGAGTTCAGATCGACTCTGTTTACGTTTTCTTTCGATGAGACGAAAACTATGGAAGACTAAACAGGCCAAAAAAACTTATTTTTCAGTGACGAAAATTTCAATGTATTATTAAGCTGAGGCTGGCCAGTACCAGATGGGTGACCATTTGTATGAGTTTGGTTTTTAATGTGTATGTGTGTGGGGGCCAGGCTCCCCAAAATGGGGGGAGGGGGCAATTTAAAGCAGAATAAAAAAAAATTATTTCAGCGCGTTTGGTCCACCGTAGTCGAAAGGCGGCAAACGTTTTCAAACGAGATCGAAAAAAATGATGCTATTTTTAACACAAAGGGCACAATATTTATCGAATTTTTTTTTTTTGTATCGATTATTCAAAGCATGCTCTGTTTAATAATGGTCATGCATTATTCGGCTCGCTAAAAAAAAATTGTTAATTTATTTATCAAAAATTTTAAAATGGCTTTTTTCGTATAAATATAAAAAAAATTTTTTTTTTGTTTTGCTTAACTTAAATTAATTATTTTACTTAACATATTCACCGAATTTCACACTTCAAAACTCAAAAGCGGGATAATTAAACACAATCGAAGTTCTGATATTCAGACGTCAAAATAAGGTATGCAAACACTTTTTTTTTTTTTTTTTTTTTAATCTATAATTCTGTCCCTTACAACAACACAATATGTTTTGTTCAGTTTCAGATGATTATTTTAAGCATATTTGTTCCCACTTCAAAACAAGGGGGGGTTTTGTAAGCAAAAAAATATATATATATAAATATCGTTTATGAAAAATAAGTACACTGTTATAAAGTTCATTCTTCTCCTAATAATCGCTGAAAATTTCGTATTGATCGGATAATTACCTGATTTTTGGTAGATTTTTAAAAAGACGGTCCGTCAAAAAGTACTGACCTGCCCCCCCAGTTTTGGCGGTGCCTATATATATATATATACTAGGACGTGTAAAATTAATCCACTAAATAGAGCAGCTTTGTACCTTATTTACGTCCCTATTGTAGTTTAAAATCAATGTATAATGATAGTAACCTTCATGTCTGATATGCTCATTTCAATTAGATCAAAATTCATTGCATGATTTTGTTTATAAAATTGTCTAAATTTTCAGACTTAAGCCTTAGCTATCTTAAGAACAAATTGAAATTTAGGGAAGCATTCTTACTTGTAGTCTAATTACTATAGACAAAATTCAATGCAAATCTGAAATATTTGAATTTTCAATTGGGGATTGCGCTTGTACTATACACCTTTACCTTTTTTTTAATATTCCAAAATAACTTAATTTTGTTAATGTCTTTAATTGATGTCTAATACTCATAAAAATTTCGCAAAACCCAAAATTTCCACTAACGACCTGTACTTTCTTTGTACTTACCTTGAATAAAAATCAAACTTAATATAGCGGAAATCGGAATCCTTATTCCGAGTTGCTGTATTTGAAAATTAATATAGATTTGTTAATTTGTTTAGGAGTTAATACTCTACATATAAGTATATAAATTTTTATCCACCTTCATATAAATAGATTATATTTATTTTACCAATCCTTAGCTTTATGCCATACTCTAATACAGTAACAACTATCAACACAGAAAATATTTTTTATTATTATTATTATTATTATTATTTATTTATTTATTTATTTACCTTCAGGATAATATTCCTAATGGTTCACTCCTTCAGGAAGTTATCATTCTAGTATAAAAACAAAAACATTATAAACATTTGCACTAAATCACATTATCAGGAAGTAACCTCCAAAGAAGAACAAAGGAGTAAGTAATGTATAAAATAAGCCCAAGTGTTTGTAGAAACAATTAACTGAATGCGTAATCATTAGTAATAAATATTGTCAGAGACATAAAAACGAAACGGAAACTTGCTCTTTTAATCGAAGCAGTTGTTTTTGTTTTTTTTTTGTTTTTTTGAGAGGGTGTTAAATATCTCTATATATGAATTTTATCATCAAACAATATGAAATTGCTTGAGAATCGACTTCGAAATCTAGTGGGCAATGCTCTTTTCTCCTCCCCTTCTACCTATTTCTAATAAAAAGAAAATTATAAAACTGTGAAGATCAAATAATAAAAGACAGTTATATATATATATATATATATATATATATATATATACATATATACATATATATATATATATATATATATATATATATATATAATCCCGTTATTTATTTCACTTACCTTAAAGTTGTGAATAAAATTGGACATAAAATCAATATTATTATGTTAAAAAAAATGTTTTTTCTTGATAATTGTTTTGTTTTTGTTTTTTTTTTGCTCGGTAATATAATTATTTGAATTACAACAACAAAAATTCTAGAAAATAAGTATTTTTGAAGCTTTAAATGATATTAAATTCCAATATTCCGGGATAAGAAGTTTAAACAGAATTTTTTTTTAACAGGTTTCCAAAATTAAAAAAAAATATTCATATAATAGAATATGTGACTCTTGATATAATAAAAATCGAAATCTAAAATCGACCTAAAAAAATACCTGTTGATTGGATTATTTAAATTGCTAGAAGGTGAATTTTATTTTTTTGCGCCTTTTTCCAAAAAAGTACGAAGGCCTTTAAGCAACATTATATACGTAAGTGTCAACAGAAGACGTTAAAATTAATTGCATTTTATTACCTCTCTTCTGTGTAGTTTAGTAATAAAAATCTATTTGTTTTACAATGTAAATATGAAAATCCGATAGCCAAAGAAATGTCACGTCCATTAACCATTATAGCGCCAATACCCATCCGTAGAAATTGACACAAAAAATAGTAATTACACGAAAAGATGATGTTGCTGTTAATGTGTAAAATTATAACGTTTTACACAAATCTGTGGAGATACCTAGTGACTTATATGCTCTGTTTGGTTAGCGTTTTCTTGTTGGCATTTATTTAAAAGTAATGTAATCTAATAAATATGTTACCGAATGTGTTTTGTTGTAGAAGAGTGTTCCTATTTGGAAAATATTGTTTTCTAATCAAGAACATACGTACCCAAACTAAAGGGGGGGGGGGCGAGAGAAGAAGAAAAAATAAATATGTGGCGCAATTGTTGTATTGGATGAGCGTGTTCTTGGTGACATTTGTTTGTTTTTTTTTTAATAAATTTAATCTATGCAAATCTGTCCGAATAATTTTAGTTCGCTGCTTTATGCATTCGTTAAATCCAAAAGGCGCCATGCCGTAAGTTGTACTAATTCTAAGAAGCGAAGTTTGTTTGCGTATAGTGATGAGGATGCGGTGTCGTTGTCGTGGTCAGTGTCGTTGTCTGCGTCGTAATCAAAATAAAGGTGCCCATGTTAGTTCAGTAAGAACGGTAAAAAATCAGTAAATATGCCGAAACTATAATGAAACTAATATAGTAAGCGCTGATAAAGTAAATTAATGAATAAATAAAATATGTGAAGTAATAGCTTGGAAGCCCTTTTTGTTTGTATCGTACGTATTTATTGGGCAAGTGACTTAAGGAAATCCCGGTAAGCTAAGTTTGTTTATGTAGTTGATTAACTCTTCGTCGCAATTGCAGTGGTGTACAAACGTAACCTACATAAACTAAGGCAACGAACCTCAAGAAAGTGTCCACGGCTAGATACTATACTGTAATTGTGTTTCGCCAAATCATATTTAAATTGGAGTATTTATGATAGCATATTTCATATCTTTTGCGAAGAAAATTTATTTATAGGAAATATTGAAAAGAAGAAAAACGTAGAAATGTAAAAAAAAAAAAAAGTGTTTCCTCGTGTGATTGCTGTAATATATAAATATATGACATACTTTAATAGCATGTAGTATTTATCTACTTATTGCATATCAAATATTTGGTGATTGCACAAGAAAACAATGCAATAGATTCAATTGCAGCAGATATGCTTTTCCTTCTTAGGATTTTCTTTTCGTTTTCTTATTGTTTATAATACTATTATGAAGTTATTCGAAAATGCCTTACTTTAATCGTTTGTTTTTCGATTGGGAAAATTAGTAACTTTATATATAAATATGTGTGTGTGTGTGTGTGTGTGTGTGTGTGTGTGTGTGTGTGTGTGTGTGTGTGTGTGTGTGTGTGTGTGCGTGTGTGTGTGTGTGTGCGTGCGTGCGTACTAGCTGGAACAACTGTGCTGACTGTAGATGAAATATGACCCTCTCTATAAATCTGCAACCAATACTTAACCTCATATTACATATTTTCACTAATTTTTCCTTTAAATACTCCTGAAAATCACCATTATTCAACAATTTATTAATTAATGATACAAATAAACGTTAAGATGAATTATAAATATGAATATACAGAGATCATAAGTTAATGATACTAATAAACGTTAAGATGAATTATAAATATGAATATACAGAGATCATAAGTTAATGATACTAATAAACGTTAAGATGAATTATAAATATGAATATACAGAGATCATAAGTTAATGATACTAATAAACGTTAAGATGAATTATAAATATGAATATACAGAGATCATAAGTTAATGATACTAATAAACGTTAAGATGAATTATAAATATGAATATACAGAGATCATGGGGTAATGATACTTAGAAAGGTTAGTAGACTAAACTAGAAAACAGCTTACAAATATCTTTAAGACACATAAGATTAGATGTAAAGATAAAAATTAACGCAAAACCAACGTATATGTAACAGTCCATCTAGTAAAAGTAAAAAGAATCCTTTAATAAAAAAAAACTTCTTTAAACTATCAATATACGATAATCAAATAAATCCAAAAATTATTTAAACGGAGATTATCTGATAACTTAGTGAATGAAACTATCTCCAAGAATTTCACAGAAAATACTGTACAAAGCAGCATATTATTGGCAAAAACAGTTAGTATACACGCGAGCATAAGAGAAATGGAAATATAATATTTTAACATTTGAATATAAAGACAAATAGATGAAACACAATTTTCAATCTAATATACAAATATTTCTAAACAATTAACAAATTACATTAAATATTTAACATGGATACACTCAAGCATTACCATAGTTGCACAGACATGTCACAAATGATGGAATAACAACAAATAGCGATATAGCACCATAGAAACACGTACAAATCTCATCTGTAAGCTAAATCTTAGTGTCCTTTATAATTTTTTTAACAATTGCTTACTTACCATTACTCCCAGGTTCGCTCCTTCATTTTCCTGTTCATGAGTTCAATAGAACTTAGAGCACAGGGAGGATGAAATACTAGTGCGATTGCCAAAATTAGGCGTGCATAGAGTAAGTTCAAGGAACTTCTGCCATTACTAACCAGTAGAGCATTACCACTGTCAACTAGCGGAAAAGTCTATCAGGCATGTGCGCGCAGTGTGATCACGTATGGAAATGAAACCTGGTAAGTGATGGTTGAGGATATGCGCTGCATGGAGAGAGATTATACGAGAATGATACGAGCGATGTGTAAGGCTAGTCTTAAAGACAGGTTTAGTTCTAATGAGCTCAGAGGAAGCTTAAATTTAGACAGTATAGTTTAGTTTTAATGAGCTTAAATTTAGATTGTATAGTTTAGTTTGATTTGGTTGTTTTGTTTTACGGCATATCAACCCTTTCGGGTTATTTGATGCTGAATCCAGTTACGTTGGAAATATTACTCATGTTGCATTCAGTTATTTGGTAGAAGGTTTTTATTCTTCAAGCGCTTTGTATCTTCAATCGCTAGTTTGTAGTGTTTGGTTTGGTTGTTTTATAGTGGATTTTATTGTTTTTGTTCCCTGCCCTGCAGAGTATGAATGAGTTTCGCAATGGAAGAGAGGAAAAGGTTACAGTTTTAATGTTTGATACATTTTAAGTTAGGAAACCAGTCAGGAAGTAAAGGAGATAAAAAATAAATACCTCCCATATTTTGAACATTGCAGATATCTTGGTGATACTCCGAATCAATTCAATGTTACAAATGAAAAAATGATTTCCGAGAAATTCACAAGAATTTTTTTCCCTTACATTGGATGTGGTTTATGCCGTATTAAAATATTTTTATTGCACTATCATATTATAATATCAAGCTACTGGAAAACTGTGTGTTATTGACATTTATATTTGAAATCTAATCATTTATAAAACGCATTATGTCTGGCTGTCTGACCGTCTCCATTTTTCAAACTGCATCTCCATAGATATGAAAGATCGAAAAGTAGTACTAGGCAGGTTGAATGATTTCATTTTTTTGTATGCAGTTTTTATGGGTCTTTAGCTGGTAGAAAAAGTTGCTAAGGGAGAAAAATTAAAAGGAAACGGAACTTGGCAGGCGTATGCCGATTAAAAGTTCTCTTGCACACATGCGCAAATATACGTATATTTATAGTTTAGTTCAATTTTAACTCATTCTTATTCAACTGAAGTTATCTCAACCAGTAATAACTCAGGCTCGAGCGCTGTAAGTTTTGGTTTCGGTTTCAATTCTAGCTGACGGCACTCAAGTCATATTGTTTTGTGTTTTTTATTTTTTTATTTGGAAATCATTTAATTTTGAAATGATTTTGAAATATATTAGGTATAATATAATATGTAATAACCGATAGAAAATTGACTCTATAATATATGCGAAATCTGCAAAGATTAAAATATCATAATTAAGTGTACTTCACGACGGGGCAACGCATATCAATGATACAAAAAGTGGTTATCTTTCGTATTAAATGCAACGTTGTGAAGAAGCAACCCGAAGCAAAACTAGTAGATAGAAACTCTTATTTTAATTTGTGTAAACAACCCAATTATTTAAAGACACGCATGTGCAAAATGTATCCACGCACACATCAAACATTTTGTAAACGCTATAAGTGAGCACATCTGCTGACCTGAGAATATACTCTGCATGTTGTCCATCTTTAATGCGGATGCACTTAGCTGACTGTTTCACGTTTATTTGATATTTTTCTGTCTGTCGTGTTTTTCTTGCTTTCTATTCATCTTCTAACTTTCTAAAAATTGCATATTTAGTTCTTCACAAACTTTCTAGTTATACACCCACACACGCGCACACACACACACACATACACACACACACATACACACACAGGGTTTGAATGATATGGTTAAGTGGCAGTTTTAGTCATTTAAAACTGCTTTAAAGCTTCACCGTTCACTCATTTTTCGACCAAATTTCAAACAATTATTACAGTTTATAGATCACCTTTTCATCTATATTGTAAAAAAAAAATTCAAATTTCGTTCAGTAAAACAGAAGTTATGAATTTTCTGGTGTTCAAAATCGTAAAAATATGTAAGGCGGTGAGCGACGCTTTATGACTAGTTCCGTAGCAACCACGTCGCTTCAGCTAATTCGAAAAGAGAAGTAACAAGTGAAACAGAGAGAATGAAAGGATGAAAGGGAGATAATTGGGGAGATTTTATTGAAAGACGAGTGCTGTACATTGTTATTACATATGTATTTATGGTGGCAAAAAAATAAGACTAAAATAAAAAAAAACAAATGAATTTATTGGAAGCCTGGAAAAATCATGGATTACAATAGAAAAATGCGAACATGACAAGTAATATGGTTAAGCTTAAACATGGAAAAGTAAAGGATTGTTGTAAAAACTGGAAAAGAAAAAGACAAGATATTCTAGTAAAAAATATAATAAATTTATAACTTAAAATATTGCAGCATTAAGATTTTTTTAAAATTCAATTCGTAACATTATATAATCAATTCTTAATCCTACAATATTTTAAGTTATAAATTTATCATATTTTTTTACTAGAATATCTTGTACTTTTCTTTTCCAGTTTTAACAACTAGTCCTTTACTTTTATCTTCCTAACTAATCTATTTCTGGTCAGTTCTTCATTTATACCTCTTTTTCCAAAATCTATCGCTATCATTTCCTGGTATGTCTTTTCCCCCACTTCTGCTGTTACCTCAATTGTTCAAAATATATTAACCTCTCTTTCAAAGTGGCCATACTATTGAAGTCTCCTGTTTTGTACGCATCTCCCAATACATTTCAGATGTGATCATCCTCTGAAATTATCAAATCTATGCATGTCTTTAAGACTCACATTATACATCAATTATTCAAATATTTAGCGAAGAACGGGGGTGGACGGGGGTGGACGGGGGTGGAAGTTATGGAGCTATACTTTAATGAGTCAGTTCGTTCACCAGATTTCTTGTAAATTGACACACTAGACGCAATTTACCAGCTATTTAGGAAATAAGATTCAGCAAAGCATTTGCTACAGATTTTGGAGAATAAAGAGGTTTGCTCAATAGATAATGTATTTATTACTATAACCGGGATAATATATGGCACGTTTGCGATAGCAGTATCAAGATTTTTATGATATTCTGAATTTGGGTCCGGCTGATGATCAGATCCTCTGGTGCGGTTTTCATTCACGGTGAGAAATTAAGGAGGATTTGTTTAGCGATGTTCAATGGTTAGCTAAATGCGAATCGCAGGACAGACATTTTAGCATTATCCGTGGACGAGCAACATCAATAGCCGATATTAAGGTGATTTATGATTGCCGATTGTTAAACACACTGTTATAGATTTGCCAGAAATCACGAGTTTCTAATTTCTGTAACACAATGCGTTTTCTAGTCAGCTCAGTATATCTACTCAACTTCGGCTATTACACTGTGGTTTCTTGATGCTACAAGAATTATCTATTTTTTAGCTGATTTATAGCGTTTTAAAGGGGCAAATACTTGCTCCCTATGTGCACAGATCGAACCGAACCACTTAGATATAGTTGGGCTAACTAAATAATCTCAGCTTTGAGACACCTACTTTAAGACATTCAGTTACCTCCTTAGTTCACTGTTCAGAAAATGTTTCGCACCAAGTTGCATATCTGATAAGATCTCTGAGAAATGTTCATTCAACGCGTAATATCTCGCTGTTTTGAATAACGACGCTTTAGTTTGCGGTCAGAAGTTTATGATGACATCAACCATTATTACTAAGTGATCAGCATTCCCGAGTGAGTTGTAGACATTTGTCATGCAAGAAAGATCGAGAATTGAAGCTTGCCTTTCTTCACCATGTTGGAGGCGGGGAGGAGAAGTAACCGTTTGTGAAAGGGGAGTCGCCATCGACAAACCATGCGTGTTGTTACTAGCTGGCTCCACGTAACTTGAGAAATAGTCATAAAAATCCCCCAGGACACAGATTTTGGTTCTTTTGATATAAAGTAAGTGCTTCATCAAAGGCAGAGGAAATATAGGTAACTAAAGAAAGCTATGTTGTCTTGTTGATCAAAATCGCATGTAGGCTTTATCATTAATTTCTAGATTAAATTCTCTAATCAAGAGGACAGTGTTACGGATATATGTTTGTTAATCTTTATGACAGAGTACGATTCATCCTGACATATTATCACGATTAAAGAGGATTCTGGAGTTTAGATTATATTCGTGTCGCTTAGCACTAAGATATCTGGAGAGATTACAAAGAGGAAAAATTTTTCAAATTCAAAGATTATTTCCATTTTTATATAAGAGGCTAGTCTGGGTGCCCAGCGTTAGGAGGTGTGTGTTAAGCAAAAAAAAAAAAAAAAGTGGTAGTAGGCAGCCAGGCTCGAACCCGTACCGCGAATGGAGAAAAAGAACGTAAAACCCCCTGGCGTCTGTACCAAACAGGAAGTGGCGAAGGTTTAAATTAAGACTAGTCAATCGAAGAGAGAGGATGACTTTCGAAAATATCAGCGAAAAGCGACCCCTCCTTGTAGAAAAGTGCCCATTTGAGAGTGAAAGAATTAGTGTTTTTAGCCAATTTTTCTATATTTGTTGTCCGAAGAGTCGAGTTTCAAAACTATATCTATCTTGTGAAAATCCGTCGTCTTTGTCGAAAGTTTAAGACAGACATACATCGTGGCTTCATTCAGTCTTGACAGACTATGCATACCCACTGTACGGGTGCCTGCGCGGTAAATTTGTGTAGCAAGAGCTTCGCAGTCACAACCGCGTCTCTCCTGAGTCAACATTGTTGCATACCAGTGGCAAATGGAGGTACAGGATGACTGGAAACAATGCCGAGATGAGCGGGGAGCACATACAGCGCCTAGAATTCTCAAATGGTCACCCATTTGGTACTAGCCAGCCTCAACGTTGCTTAATTTCGGTAATCTGGCGAGAACCGTTATGTCAACGTGATTATGTCGTATACATACATACATACATACATGCATACATACATACATTTAAATAGGCAGGTGAGATTTATATTAGAGATGGTTCTATTTACTAATATGTGTAACACCGTGGATAAAATCTTTAGATTTTGTCTGAAAAAAAAAGTATCTCTGTTCATTTCCGGTTCTTTCCCATTGATTTATTTCTGGGCATTACGATTCTTTGTTTTATCCACTTTCCCGATGAATACGAATCGAAACTAATTCACACGCACTCCTGAACACACATTCATACCCCTTGATCTGCGTATGATCTATCACAAGTATTCTGTTAAAAGTAATGATTTTGTGTTTAAAACTGTTTATATCTTCAAATATCTCTTTATACTATTTGTATTGGTTAAATTGTTTTATGGTCTATCTACCCTTTTCGAGTTATTTAATGCCGATTCCAATAATTGTTAAAATATATTTTATGCTTCGCGTTGTTTATATCTTTAAATATTTATTCATGGTGTTTGGTTTGGTTTGGTTTGGTTTGGTTTGGTTTGGTTTGGTTTGGTTATTTTTGTAGAGGCGTGTCGTTGTTCTTGTTTTTGGCTTGACAGAACATGATTGATTTTTTTTTGGAAAACCAAACAATAACAGCTATGTTTGGTTCATCTAAGTAACGAAGCCGATATTCTCAGACAGCCTCATTTGGTAAATCTACGCACAGGTATCGACCAGTTCCGCTACAATTATAGCAATTTACACATCAATATTTATTACGATAACGTTCGTTAGAAATCAATCGAAAAGCTCCCGTTTTATTTATATTTAACAATCAACATGAATAAAATCAACTTCAGTTACTGCTTAAAAATATTATTACTGCCCACGCACTACAGCGCAAGTTTTACATAATGGATAAAATAGTGGATCTCATAAAACGTGCTGCACCTTTTTTCTAAGAATTGATAATAGCACTAACTGTAGATAAAAAAGAAAGCTATGATTTAAACCAGAAGGCGCCCACAGCAAATAAATGAACTTGATATCTGCGTAAAACAAAACTCACTGACTTAGTCAAAAACATAAACTTCACTAATAAAACGAACGCCTTCTAATGTAAACGGCGATAAAACCACTATAAAAATCCCCGAATTGTTTAATACGCGCCGATAAAAATAGAAATATATATGAACCCCAACAACACAAATTACTTAAGAACATGTAACAAAAATACAGTAAAAGGAACAGCCCAATGTAAAGCTCGAAATAAACCTGGAAGCAAGAGAAATAGCAACCGGTGCCAACTTTCGTTGACAATCGCGTATACTACATAGTAAATGACTGATGTCATTTGATTATTCTAATTCAAGTTCTGTTTTAAAAATACATTGCTGTAACACTTTGATACAAACATATGTTTGTATTTAATTTTGGGAACGAATCGAGCCGAGTTTCTAAAACTTCTACAACAAGCTTATAAGAGAAGATGCACCATTGTGACGAGGATTATTCGATTGGTATAAACATGTGACAGGAACGTTGGCGATCAGAACGACCTTTCACAACGACTACTTTTGATAACATTCATCGAGTAAATCAAGATATGGAAATTGATCCTAGATTGACAGGTGCTAGCGGATGGAATAAACGTCCACCGTCACTGTCAGTGATCAATTTGGGTGCCAAATATATTGTTGAACTTTCGGAAACATCAGCGCGTCAATGTTTGCCCGGACATTCTGGGAAATATTTTTTAAAAGTATTTGTTTTTTGTGTAAGTTATGTCAGGAAATGTGATTGGATCTTTCATTATGACCCTAAGACTAATGGATGGCGCCTCTAGTAGAAGAAAAAACTATAATTTGATTGACAGGACCTTTTCTTCTTCTCTGCAGTCTCCCTTTCACAGTCGTCATGCTGTTAGTCTGAATCTTTTCTATAAATACTATTGCTGTATGTGTTCTTCAAAATTCTTTGATCTATTCTTTGCCTTGTTCTTGTTACTTGGACTCGATGATACAGTTGAAGACTCAGCATTCCTATCCTGTCACGAAGCCAGAGCAATAGTTGGCCGAAGAGTCGTTAAACAACAACTATAAAAAAGGTGAAGTTAATAGTCCACAAATAAATAAATAAGATATACAAATTACTCATCTCAAAAGTATTATAATAATTAAATAACATGTATCACTCGGTACGGACCCGACAATGGAAGATTAGATAACAAAAATCTTGAATTTATAAGACCAAAAAATCCAACGATTGCCCTTCGTTGAAGACGTTGAATCTCTACAGTTCCAAATGAGCATAGCCTGAAGATAGCGGTTTCAATCCTGCCCAAAGCCAAAGAAGATTAGTTGACTGAAACGTGGTAAGACGACGATGAAAGGCAATAATTTCTGAAAATTCAGCATTCCGATTTCGTCTCGGTTCCTATTTACAATGCCTCCCCACGGGACAGAGTTAGACATCAGGGTAATTTTTTAACGTCGAGAAAAAGAACAAAAATAAAAATTGTCTCAGTCGTGAAGGATTTCTCCTCCACTAACAGAGAACAAGAAATCGAAGTGCAGCATCTGAAGAACAGATACTACACTTTGATCTCGTCACGGTTAACAACCTGACGAATACCGTATGAATAGTTAGTCGTTATACAACAACTAAAAAAAATGAGGATAATAGACCGTATGAATAGTTAGTCGTTAAACAACAACTAAAAAAAAAATGAGGATAATAGTCCGCAAATAAATAAATGAAAAAAAAAAGATAACGCTTCGTCTTGTTTGGGATAAAGATTTTACTTTTGCGGTCTCTAGCAAACTATTCAGCCAATTTTGGGTCTAAACATTTGAAATTTTACATAAAGAGTATTCAGACATGTAGCAAACTTTTTATTCAGTTTTTGGGCGAAAATTTGGCTGCCAAGAGATCAAAGTTGAAAGAGTATACCTTTGCTTGATACTACCAAACTTCTCATGCAATTTTGGATCTAAGTATTCAAATTTTAGATGTATATATATATATATATATATATATATATATATATATATATATATATATATATATATATATATATATATATGCACATAAAGTTATGAACAGTACATAGGGCCCGAGCCAAGCCGGGCTGAACTGCTAGTATGACAAGGAATAGAAAATGATTTTTACACATATCCCAGGTTTCACTTTTTTTGTTGTTGTTTTTCCGAAAGTGATAATCTATTGCTTTTTTTTTTCATTCTTAGTCAGATCATGTATTACCTAACCTTCGGCGTAGCTCTACCAGACGCGATTACAAGGCAAATTGCTTCCTTCATTTTTTATTTTCTTCAGTATTTCTATTGTGGAGTAATTTATTAAAATAAAATATAAGAAAGGTCATTAATGAAACGTATGCAATGAAAATTAACAAAGTTATACAGGTACTTTTATTTTATTTGAAATTTTATAATATATGTTTTTAAAAAATATAAAAATAAAAGTTCTTTATTCAAAAAATAAAAGATTTTTATTTGAATTTATAATGTATATATATGTGTGTGTGTGTGTGTGTGTGTGTGTGTGTGTGTGTGTGTGTGTGTGTGTGTGTTTATGAAAGTATAGAAATAAAATTATTGAAACTAAAATAACAAATGAAATTAGTGAAATCAAAATAACAAAATTTCAAACATCATAAAAAGATATCCAATAAATAATATACCTAAAATGGATATTGACAAAAAAAAATTGTTTTCAATAATTCTTTTAAAAAGATAAAATTAATCACAATAATTCTTAATTAAAAAAGAGCGAAAAACTTTTCCAGTATTATTAAATTAAAAAGGAAGATCGGAAAACGTAAAAAACAAAGAGTACATGCATAGGGGAAATATATATGCATAAGAGAAAAAAGCGAAGAAACTGACTCGCTTTGTCACAGCTTCCGGTGGCGCTGTGCCGGAAGTTAGGAAGTACATTAGCTAATTATAACCGCATTCTTTTATATATTCCTAGGCAATGTCGGGGTAGGATTTCTGCTAGTTTATTAGATTATAAGCTTTTTAAATATATGTTCTGCAGTACTATTGATAGGTAAAAAGATGTTGCAATTATCTTGGTGTGTAGAGACAAACGTCCAGAGACACGCGAGTTTCGCTAAGCACAGGTTGAAATGTCCAAGTTCAATCAAAGACCGTTTAGTTTAACATTTGTGATCGATTTAAACACGGGTACTGGTACAGTCGACCCTCCCTAGCAATGGCAAGCCTTTAAGTGCGTGTCTTTAATTTCAGAAGAGAACAAAGGAAAGTTGAAGACAGTACAAAGTAGATTAATAAGAAAGTAGTAAAAATAAAGACTAAAAATAGACGACCATATAGATGAAAGGTATAAGAAAAAGAAATCCAAGCGCACCAGATAGATACTTTAATCTTATACATTGGCGTGTTTTGAAAATGAGTCCTTTGGCTGATATATTTTTAATGATTTTAAGAGAAAGATTGGGTTGGAGTATTGTTGATCCCTCAGGTCTCTTTATACTGGTTCTTTTTTTTTACATGAGATTGAACTGTTGCATACCGAGGTTGATTGATAGAAAAGGAAATTTAATTGCTGAAGATGGGCAGGGTAATTTGTACGACAATATTAGGCGTAGGGATGATGAAAGAAGAAAACGATAAAAGGAAAAATATCAAAGGAGTTAAATAAAAGCAGAAATATTTATTAGCAACATATGTTTACTTATGAACACTTTATATATATATATATATATATATATATATATATATATACATATATATATATATGTATATCGAGAGAGATATTATATATATGTATACATATATAGATAGATAGATATGTATATATATATAGAGAGAGAGAGCTAGATAGATGGACAGACAAATAGATAGATAGATAGATAGATAGATAGATATATGTATATATAAAGATATATAGATAGATAGATAGATATATGTATATATAAAGATAGATAGATAGATAGATATATGTATATATATATATATAAAGAGAGATAGATATATAGGATGTCCCAATAAAATGTATACATTCTTTAAATTATCCCAACTTTCTACATGAATATGCTATGCTATGGTACTTCTAGCAGGATGGCGCAGTTCCCCACTACTACTATATTTTTCCTTTTATCGTTTGCTTTTTTAATCGTTGATAGTCATCTGCGAAACAGATAGGTAGGACGAAGATGAAGCATCGAGAACTGTCCACGCTCACAAGATTTGACGTCGTCCCCATGGATTTTTCTCTTTCTGGGGTATGTGAGGGGGTGTAGGGCATGTTAAACACATGGTTTACACTACAAATTGAGCTACAATAAATGAGTTGAAAGCCACCATTGAAAGATGTTTTAACATACCAATTGGACTGATTATAAACGTTTTCGATTCAATCACTGGGCGTTGTTAGCTGTTCATGGACCACAATGGCTAACATTTTGAACACTTTCGATAATTAGCTGATTTCTATATTCGTTCACAGTATGTTGATGTATGAAACTTTTGTTTCTTGTAATAAATGTTGCTTCTATGGTCATTTAAAGAGTGTATACATTTTATTGGGACACCCTGTATATATATATATATATATATATATATATATATATATATTTATATACATATATATATATATATATATATATATATATATATATAATAGCAAAAGTACGCGTCGTTGACTAGGTTCAAAAACAGCCTATAGAAAATGGACTCTGATTTATGAAAAGGGAGGGTTGTAAATTTGGGTTGAATTTGGGGGTATCAAAACCAAAGCAAAATATGATGAAAGTAAAAATAAAATAGAAAAACCCCATAATTTGTTATAACATACTTGTTCACACTGAAACACTTATCACAATATTCTGTGGATCTATATTAGAAAAAACCTTGTTAAACTTTGTGACATAGTAAGGCGCGAACGAACACCCCATAATTTTATTATACCATATTTCTTCAAAATGAAACATAATTATCAAAGTATACTTACGCAGATAGATATGAAAAGTCTTTATTAAAGTTTGTACCTATTTCCATTTTATGGAGGCCAGGCGCGAAGGCAGACCCCACAATTTTATTATACCATCCCTATTTAAATTAAAACATACTTATCAAAGTATTCTTATGTACATCTATATCAAAAACACTTGTAAACTTTTTTTTTTAATTTTGAATTTTTTTGTTCCCATACTTTGTGGACCAGGAGCGAACGCAGACCCCACAATCTTAATGAACCACCGTTCTGCCAGATCGAGCATACCCATTCCTGTGTCTCGATACATCTTCTATCATTATATGTAATCAGTTTGTAAACTAGTCAACCATATAGGAGTCTATTCGTGACCAGATACACAAACACATACACACACAGAGACATTCAGCTTTATATTATAGATATATACGTTTATTCATATATTTATATATGTATGTACAGAATTTATAATCAATTTGTGAACAAATATTCCAGCAACGACTCTAAGTTTTTTGCTACATTGGTGAATTTCATTGAAATTTTAAGAATAGTTCCTTTAGAATGTTTTATAGGTTTTTGCGGAATCTATTTGAAAATTTGAATATATATATATATATATATATATATATATATATATATATATATATATATATATATATATATACATATATATACATGTATATATATACATGTATATGTATACATACACATATATATACATATATACATATACATATATACATATACGTATATATATACATATACATATACGTATATATATACATATACATATATATACATATATATATACATACATATATATACATACATATATATATATACATACATATATATATATGCATACACATATATATATATATATATATATATATATAGATAGATAGATAGATAGATAGATAGATAGATATATACGAGGGCTTCTATACGCTATTTATATGAAACTTAAATTCAGGATAATCGGCTAATTCATCTAAAAATGAATTTTGGGCAAATTTTCACGACGTGCCCCAGCGTATTATACAAACCCCAATCTCCCCATGTTAAGGATGGTTTTCAGAATAAACACTCCTAACTTCGAAAGCCGTTCTTAACATGGGATGGTTGGGGGTGTTTATACTACGCTGGGGCAGGTCGTAAAAAATACCGAATTTTATATATACAAATATATAACTCTTTACACATACCTAGCATTATATATATATATATATATATATATATATATATATACTCGTTAGCAAAATAAAAAGTGGGCCAAACAAATTTTATACATTTTATTGCACTAAAAGCTATATTAAACAAAGAACAATTGAACAAGGAAACTTAAAAGAGACTAATAACACAGAACAAGACATTTACTTTAATAAATGCTTAGGATGGAATCGCATTCTCTTTTGATTTCTTTAAAAGATCAATCCTTTTAGGCATGCTCTCAACCAAAGTGAAACATTGTGAAAAGGATATGCTATTCCATTCACTTTGAACAGCTTGCCACAGTTTGTCATTGTTCGAAAAAGTTTTTTCCAGCTAATGCATGAGATATTATGGATCAAATATTCTGAATTTGGTTTAAATCGGGGTTTTGACCTGGCTAAAACATCAAATCAATTGAATTATCAGAAAACCATTTTTTGTGATTTTAGCAGTGTGTGCAGGGGCATTATCATGTTGAAAATAATGTTCCGGGATATTCACAGCTTCTGTATACTTGGTAACAGTCCTGTTTATAATATTCGAATGTATTCCTTTGCACTGATTGACTTCTCACACCTAATAAGTTCCCCAACTCCTGCTGTAGTAAAAGTTCCCCATACAATTATCCCTCCATTCCCGTGTTTAACTGTCGTTGTTATGCAATTTGGCGAAAATCTTTCTCCAGTTCTTCAAATGCAGCGTTCGGGAGCATCGCTAATAAGACAAAAGCACGATTCATTTGACCAGAAAACATTCCTGAACCAGTTTGTATCTTTCTTGCCATAACACGAGAAAAATCTCTTTCTATCATTGATGCTCTTCTTAGATAAAAATGCCTTCTTTGCACACCTTTTAGAAGAAAATCCCATTTCTTTCATTCGTCTAGATATTGTATGTCTAGAAAGAGAATTTCCAGCCCCTGTTTTGAATTCTTTGCTATGGTAAAAAGAATTTTTATTTCAATCCTTAAAAACACTTAATTTAAGCCAGTGATCGTCCTTCAAAGTGGATGATCTAGGGCGACAAGATCCAGATTATTTTTTTACCGAGCGTTCGATTTCGAACCTTTGACCAATTCGCTTCACTGCAGAAAGAGATGTTTTCACATTTTCTTTTCTTAAAATATAAGAAATCTGCTTGTAAGTCATTTTGGACTGCCTTTATCATTCAATTCTGTTTTTTATATTCTCGCTAAGATGTGGTCTTACCATTTTTAGGATTTATTTTTCTATATATTATTATATGCTATAATAATAATGATTTGCAAAATAGAAATTTTCAGTTAAAATTGACAAAAATTCTTGGAAAAATATTGAAAAATCGATTGCTTCCTTCTTTTTGCTCTTGGCCCATTTTTTTTTTTTTTTTTTTTTTTTTTGCTCATGAGTGTATATACAGCCGGTCGGGTTTCAATCATGGCTTGAGATAGTTGCCTGTCTAGCCACACTGATGAGCTGTGAAACAGCGAAACAGTATTGTATGTGGATGACTATATATATATATATATATATTATGCTATTATGTGTAAAGAGTTATATATATAATATATTATATATATATATATATATATATATATATATATATATATATATATATATATATATATATATATATATATATAACTCAAATCGTCTTGCTTGAGCCTTGAAACCGTATATCCGGCTCCGGTTTGTCAGAAATAAAAACAAGGCCATAAAAGTGTTTTCTTTTAATCGACATTTTTTTTCTCGTTTAAAATATGCAAATAAAAAGAAATTTGTAAATCGCTTTTGCTTTTTCTTCTTTTTACATTGACATTTTCGGAATTTTATTTGTGTTTTTCATTACATGCTGGAATTGTTTTCAAACAAAACAAAACAAATGTTTAAGATTTAAGATTTATCTTTTGTAATTGACAGTTTACTCAAAGCAGCTTACCCAGTCACTGAAACCGTGGTAATAAAAAGAACATACTTAATTGTCAATACATAATAACATGTAACTTTTTTATAAATATTTTTTAAAAATTGGTTTGCCTTACAAATAAAAAAATCGGGCATGATTGGAAATCCAGTTGCAAAATACTCTCGATCCCTATATCACATAAAATGAAAGCAATTTTTCCCAATCACCGTTATGTTATTATGCAAACGATATGTAAACAATAACATCGATATTTCGAAAGTTAACAGTTTTAAATAAGCAGACATTCTCTTTCAAAAATAAGTAATATAAATAAAATTTAAAAAATAATAAACACTTTTTTATTTTAACAATATATACAGAAACGTTTAAAATTTTAAACAATATATTTGAAACTTTTTCATAATTTTAAACAAAACAAGCCTTTTCTTTTATATTTTAAACAATATAAATAAAAATTGTTATAATTTTATACAATATAAACGTTTTTATTTTTGCATTTTAAGCCATATAAACAGTTTTTATTTACGTTCCCGAATGCATTTGACATTCACGAATGCATTAATTATACCATGTACGAGGGGCGTGCGATAAGTAATACTCCTGACCCACTTCCCATATCAGTAGAAACTTGGCACAGTTATTAGTCTTTCTCTACATAGGAACCACACAGAATTATGCATTTCTCCCATTGTTTGATGCAGCTCTGAAGACCGTTTTTGTAGAACACCCCAGGTGTGTCCTCCAATCACGAGGTGACTTCAGAAATCGAGGCTGCATCATATGGGAAACGCTGTCGTTTAAAAAACAACTTCATGTCTGGGAAGAGGTGAAAGTCACAGGGTGCAAGGTCAGAAGAGTAGGGAGGATGTACGAGGATTTCATAACCACACGCCCGTGCTTCTGATCTTGCGACATGCGAGTTGTAGACCGGAGAGTTGTCCTGCAGGATGAGGGTACCTTTGCTGATCTTGCACCACCTCTTGATTTTGATAGCTTCCCTAAATCTCCTCAAAAGTGAAGCATACTAGGCTCTTGTAATTATGGTACCCTTTGCCAGGAAATCTGTCATCACTACTCCGTCCTGGTCCCAGAAGACTGTGAGAATGACCTTGCCAGCGGAGGGCTGTACCCTTGCCTTCTTTGGATGTGGTGAGTCCAAGTGTTTCCACTGCATTGACTCGGCTTTGGTCTCTAGATCAGAGTGATAGACCCAGGTTTCATCCTGTGTAATCAGTCTTTTGAAAAACTTTGACTCATCTTCTTGGCACATCTCCAAATTCATCCTCGAGCACTTGACGCGTTCTCGCTTCTGGAATGGTGTGAGCAACCTGGGAATCCATCTGGCAGACACCTTATGCATATGCAAATGGTCATGAATGATAGTTTCCACAGACCCAGCACTAATCTTGATATCTTGGGTTATTTGGCGAATAGTAATGCGCTGATCTCCCAAAATAGCAGCCTCAACTTGACGGACAGATGCCTCATCAATCGCAGAAGGGGGCGACCAGATCTGGGAGCTGCTTTCACAGACTTCTGGCCATGTTTGAATTCATGATGCCAGCGTTTTACAAGGTCATATGATGGGGCATTATCACCATAAGTTTCTTTCATTTCATCAAGTCTCCTGTGGTGTGCGTCCTTTCAAATACAAAAACCAGATCACTGCTCGACATTCAACAGGCTCCATTTCACACCTGACTCAGTTCAAACACCTGTAAAACATAAACCACAATTAGTTCAGAGCTGTAATTTGCCACATAACCCGTAGAGATATAAATCATTGCACATGCAAAATTTCGTCTAGATCAGAAAACTGGAAGTGTGTCAGGGGCATTACTTATTGCACGCCCCTCGTACGGTTTTAATGTTCCAAAATTTTAAAAGAATTGTTTCGATTGTATTTTCATTGCAAGTTGAAATCAGTTTCAATAAAACAAAACAAAACAAACAAAAAACAAAACAAAAAACAAATATTTTTGGAATGTAAAAAAAGAATTAAACAAAAACTATTTGATCAATTTACATATATTTTAAAATGTTTCATATTTTTACGACCTAACTCAGTAGTTTACCTCCTAAAAAGAAATAAAAATGTACTTTTTTTTTTGCGAATACGTTTCAGCGGCTTTAAAAGGAAGATTTTTAATAAAATAATAAATATTTAGCATTTTTAGAGTGGGGATCGCTTTCATATATAAATTTAACGTAAAATGAGCATCCATTTCTTGGCCACGGATCGCTAAACGATATATGTAATCGTTAGCATTTTTCAAGTCGGAGCAAAAAGAGGAAACGGGGTGAGAGGATCATAAGTTCCGAACATTTCAAAAATACATAGAATCACTTGAAAACGTGTGTGATAGGATATTTTTTTAGTTTGCTTTTAAAAGGTCTAACCGTTAAATATTACTGCATTAATTATTATTTCACAACATGTTTAAGACTGTTAACACACACACACACATATATGCATATACACAGACACACGCACACATATACACACACACATACAAAACAAAAAAACTAGGGTGGCGATGTACAATGCACACTCCCTCCCTGTACTTTTTCTCCTTTTGTCTTAATTTTGTTTAACGGATTACGCATATGAAGGATTTTTTATTTAATCTAAGGGTAATGACTTTTATTATCCAATGTATTCCGCGTTGTTTTCACTGATCGCCATGTTTGTTTTCGTGCGCACGTGCATTTAATTTTTGCGCGTTTATACATTTTTTCTGCATAGTCACTTGCACTTTTATACATTAATTCTGTCTACTCACTATTCCATAACTAGCTATAACATATACTAACTCAACGGGTCACGCGTAGTTTAGTATATATACATAAAGTTAGATGAAGTACGTTTGGCGTATAGTAAACAGTCAAAAACATATCAACAAAAAGAATAACAGCAAATAATAATTTATAACAACCGCAATAGAATTTACACTTTCCGCCAACTCGTATATTTTTAATGTGCGGAAACTGTAAGAATGATTATTTAAGAATTTATCATGGATGTTTCTATGTTGTATTGACAACCAGAAGTAATACGACAGTCGAGATTATCACATAGCTTCGTTAAATCTAGGTGATAAAGTGTCGTTTTATGATATTTTTTTAGATATGGCTTGCCACTCGATCTTAGGGTTAATACTATGATAAATGAGTTTTTACTCTTTTTTTCAGCATGAAGTCAACCGATGTTGAGTTATCACATTGACCACCATTTTGGTTATCGTATATCTTAGTGATATACGAATATCGAAAGAAAATTAAAATAAAATAAAATATTATACAGTTTCAATACGACAATAAAGAATTTTTTCTCTGGCGTTTGCCATAAATTATTTAGCGTTTGTCTTTTTTTTTTTTTTTTACTTAAGAGTTAATGAGTGTTAGCTATAGTAGGCATTTGCCCAACATTTGTATCATCAATGGACTTAATTACAATTATTGTCTATCTCACTTTTCATAATAATTCGACAAATCACTTTGATTGAGGTTCGCTATATCGCTTCACTAGTTTCTGTGGCGATGATAAAGTCTCGAACGCAGTCATGAATGAATAGACGATCGTCGATAATTCTTAATCTCGAAATTTCAAAAAAGAACCAGAACCGACGATCATTTTCACGACGGAAGATGAACGTCTTTAATATATTTTCCAGCCTTTAATATCTTTTCCAGCGCGAGGCGGTATAAAATGGCGGTCGATTTATTGGTGACAATTGTTTCTTGCAATATCCGGTGCTGTTTCCTTATCTGATATATTTTATATAAAGAACGAGATCTATGGCGAAATTTAATAGATGTAATTCACACTATTCATCATCATATGTTCTTATATCTCAGTGATTTCCCAACTTTTTTGATTTGCCAACCCACGCTCTCAGCCTGGAACTCAGACCGACTCCTAGTACGTAATAGAAGTGATACTTCTTTCATTTTATTATGTTTACCACAAATTTTAAATAACAATGTATCCAATACTGTAAATGCACATACGTATTTAACACGAAAAATTAACTCAAAGAATCTATTGATTTATTTGATTTAGAAATATATGAAGTAGTGGTTTCAAATGAATATAAAAGCTGAATACCATTGTAATAGTTGCAAACATATTGTCTTACGTCTTGTTCCAGCATCTTCTACCATTTTGTTTTTACTTTCGAACTGCAAAAAGTCATTATAACAATTATTTATTTATTTTAAAAAAAAGGACCGTCCAAAAGTAAAGGACAAAATTGAGAAAAACAATGTAAACAGCCAAAAAACAATAAAAATACATGTACAATCAATATTTAGTAAATGAGCCCTTGCTTTCAATGACAACTGCACATCTTGGACTATAAGAACGAATCAGTTCTTGACAATCCTCGATACTAATTTTAGACCATTCTTCTTGAAGCTTCACCCACAAATCTTCCATGTTAGTGGGATTTCTTTCTATAACTTTCACGCCTAAGGTCTTCCAAAGATTTTCTATTGGATTTAAGTCAGGACTTTGCGGTGGCAAATTCATAATTTCGAAATCTTGCTCGCTAAGGTAACTCATTACCACATTTGCCTTGTGACATGGAGCATTATCTTGCATAAAGGCAGCCCTATCGAAACCTGAATTCTGTATGATTGGCACAGCATGATCTTGAACAATGTTTTTATAGATCTGCGCGTTTACACGAGTTTGTAACCGGACAAGAGGCGTTATACCTTAGCTAGAAAACATTCCAAATACCATGAAGTTTCTGCGTCCAAACTTGACAGTTTTCTTAGTACACTTTGCACTTAATCTTTTATCGATACGTTTCTTTACATTGTTTTTCCATCATTTCCAAATAAATTGACCTCGCTTTCATCATTGAAAAATACTTTTGCCCAATTTTCATATGTCCAAATTACATACCTGTTTGCAAACTCTACTCTCTTCTTCTTCTTTTTCTTCGAACTAACAATTGGTTTCTTCCCTGGGGTTCAATTAAAAAGCCCTATTTCTTGCAGTCGTCTACAAACAGTCTGTCTTGACATATTAACACATGAGGTACTATTCTTAACCCTTTTAATTTCTGTGCAAGACTTAAAACGGTTCTTTACTGACATACGCTGCATTATTCGATCTTCTCTTGCTAACGTTTTGCAGGATCTGACGGTTTTAAAAGTACTAACTATTTTGCCAGTATCATTGTAGGATTTAACAACCCTGCCTACAACATGCTTGGAACGTTTCACTTTCTCTGAAATCTCTCTAATGGTGTGCTTTTCCTTGTGTAGCTTCACAGAGTATTCAAGTTTTTGGCGTTTCGCGATGGTGCCGGCTAATGCAACGTTTACAAATGACTAAGCAAGACTTATTCTTTAGAGGAAATAAAAAAATTTGAATATAGCATACTGTTAGCATTGTTTTTCTCAATTTTTTCCCTTACTTTTTGACGTTCCTATTTTTAAAATAAATAAATAATTGCCCTAATTCTTTTTCTATCCTTTGAAAATAATTCAAATTTTAGTATGTTATTATGGATGATAACGACTACCAGTTGTCAAAATTTCAGCTTTTCAAAGTTGTTATATTTAACAAATATTAGGTTTTAAAATTTTGTACCTTAGTTTTGGACGCTACTGTATTTCATAATTTAGTAATCTTAATTTAAATTTGAAATTACTAAATTATGATTCGTTTGCTCTATCTGGTATAGTGAGCAATTTTTATTTAGCTGGGATTGTCTTTATAATTTTTTGTACTAGCGGGGGGTACCCGGCGTGGCCCGGGTGTTTGTAGGTGTGTGTTTTGGGGAAGGGGGTGATCAAAACAACCCTGTTTTAAAAAAGAACGTTGACCGGGTGTTTGGAGGTTTAAAAGAAGAAATAATGTTTTAGTAGGAAAGTAGGCTTAAACCCTGAACCTTTGACGTGGAGGTGGAAACGAAATGGAAAACCCCCTGGGATCTAACCATCTCGGCCACGAGAGAAGAGGAATGAAAAGCATCTTAATTTAACGTTTATACAATGAAATTGACAGGTGCGGGAACCTTAAGTCGCGTGATGGCAGATGTTTCTATCAGTTTTCTAAGTATTCTGCTTGTAAAAACATAAGAAGGCCTTACCATGACGCGGCTGCAAGCCAGTATTCACTTGTTTAATACTGAAAAGCGAACGAAACACGTGGCGATCGAAATATCTGGAAAAATAACGCGTGAAAGTCGGGCAAATTAAATACACACACGACCCCCCGTTCTTAAGTCGTAGATATTATCATTTAGACGTGATATAAAAAGTTTTCAGAAGAAGCGAGCCGAGCGAGAAGGCCAACCAAAAAAGCATTTTGCAGATATACACAAAAAGAGAACATACATACATACATGCATACATACACACATTTTCGCTTTTATATATATAGAAGACCAATAATCACTGGATTTCTATACCAGTAGATCTGTTGCATTACATTATTCTGAAGTTTATATATATATATATATATATATATATATATATATATATATACACACATACAATATATATACATATATATATGTATGTGTGTGTGTGTGGAGAGAGAGAGTATATGTATATATATATATATACATACATATATATACACATATATATACATATATATATATATATGTATGCGTGTGTGGAGAGAGAGAGATGCGTTATTGTGTGTTCGTGTATGTTCCTGTGTCTATGCACACGCGCATGTGCGTGCGAAAGAACAAGAACGTCACTCCGTTGGGTGTGGCTGACAAAGAAATCTCACCGCGCGGCCGACGAGAGAAATGAAAGCAATAAGATAGATGCATTATTTGCTTGATAGTGACATGACAACTTTAACATGGCCGCTTCTAATTATCGACCACACAGGCAGACGTAATAAACATCGCTGAAAAAAACATCTAACTTGGATTTACTTTTAACGGGGACTAGATTTCCATCAAATAATTTCTGAACCCTTTTTGTAGTGTTTGTTTGTTCTTTGTATTTTTTACTATTTCAGAAAACGTCCGTTAACCGGTTGAAAAGGAAAAGACGATTTATATACATTTTTTTAATTAATAATTATAATATCCACTATCCAACAGACTGACTGGCATCATTTTATCGTTGAAACAACTATATCACTTGGCTTTCTTCATATGTAAGTACTATTCAGAGAATTCCAATATTTCAAAACGAAACCTCCATGTAATTTATAATGGTTGATTGGTTAAATAATGCTCGACTCTATATCAAACACACACACACACACACATACACACACACAAACTCACGCACACATATTTTGTTATTTTATTATTCATATTCAGTTTGTATTTATTATTATTTTGCACTTGTGCACCTATGATTTTACGGTAACGGGCCAACCACACACGCACACATATATATGTGTATATGTGAATACTATATACATGTGAATACTATATGTGTGTGTGTGTGTGTGTGTGTGTGTGTGTGTGTGTGTGTGTGTGTGTGTGTGTGTGTGTGTGTACTACCGTACTTTGGGGTAATTGTGCCAAATCTGGGGGTAATTGCGCCAACTTAAGTGCTCTTTATATGCGTGATTGCAAAACTAATTTTTTAACTCTTTTATCTAATTGGCGCAATTACCCCGGAGAGTTGGCGCAATTATCCCAAAGTACTATATATATAATATAAGTGTAATCAGTTAACGACAAATCATAAGCGTGTATATATATATATATATATATATATATATATATATATATATATATATATATATATATATTTAGTAATTTATCTCTTCTTCTCTATATAAATAAAATGAACTCATTTTTTCCCGTCTGATTTTGACATTAATAGGATTAAAAATCAAGATATTTCATGCAAATATAATATGCACAAACGGCAGAACAATATCTGAGGTGTGTTATAGGCTTATTATTTCTCAAATTCCTCGATAATCTTACATTTCTATACTTTTTCTGCTGAGAAGTTACGGCCAAAATCGGTTAAGATCAATGGAAGTGGTAAAATATGTTCTCCCCCTCCCCCTGCCACCACTTAACACCGTTTGGGGATCGTTCACAAGGAACAGTTGAGAAGAGAACACCGGTTTGGCTTCGTAGTTCTTTCATGTGAGTTATTTAAAATCACTAAACTAAGCTGCAGTGCTCTGTGGCGTAGTGGTTAGCGTGCTGGACAATTCACATTATATTTTCACGTTCGCGCCGACCTACCGTAGTCGTTTTTTTTTTTTTGTTTTTTTTCCTAAACAACTGGAATGGACTTTTCTTGGTGGCCGAACTGTTAACGTTGCAGATGTTTTTTTTTTTTTGTTGCTTTTTTTCACACTTTATTTTCCTACTTTTACTCATGACTCCGGGTTTGATCCTTCCTACTTACCTACCATAACATTTTTTAAAACTCCCCCCCCGTCCCGGAAACAAACACTCGGGCAACGCCGGGTACCCCCGCTAGTAAAATATATATGGCGACTAAGCTACACTGAATATTCTGCGTTTCATCCACTAGGCGCATAAGCCTGACCAATCCTACAGTGGATAAAACGCAGAATATTCAGTGTAGCTTAGTCGCCATATATATTTTATAAATTACTAAGTAGCTCTACCTACGTATTGAGCACTTTTGAAGTAAATACTTAAAGTTTACGCATAAATCTATACTTTCGTATATTAAATTTATGTGAGTAAATGAAGTAGTTATATATATATATATATATATATATATATATATATATATATATATATATATATATATATATATATATATATGACTGTATATAGGATATCATAATATTGTTTATAGCCCCAACGATGCATGGACGGAACCTTTAAAAGTATTTGAATATTAAGCTGTGAAATTTAAGCGGAATACAAAGATTATCATCATCATATCGTATGAATCCGAAAGATTCTACTTTTGGCATTGGTTTCCCCAATATTTTTCTAAAAACTTTTTCTAGAAAGACATCGACTAATTACGGGAGGGACGCCGAAAGGGTGCCATTATCCTAAATGAAAGTGATTTTTGTGGAACGAACTAGAACATCCCTTCCCTGAAGCCACGTCGTTAGCCACTAGACTACCGTCACCTTCCAATGCGGAGATTTATCCTAATTGGTCGTTGAACACTGTTTCTATCAGTTTTCTAAGTATTCCGCTTGTAAAAACATAAGAAGGCCTTAATTCTGTTCATTTTATCGTGGTTTGTACGTTGTCCGAAGGATTCTAGATGTTTAGACAGAATTTTACTTGCGTCTTACGTTTTCATCGTTCACGCTGATGATGCCGCCGAATCTTAAATGAATTTCGCCGCCCAATAATAACAATGGTTTTGTTGTCATTTTCAGGCGGCGAAATTCATTTGAGATTCAGTCGGACACTTAGAAAATGTTGAAACGTTGATCGATCCGCGTAGACGCCTTTCTATGTTTATAAAATTTTATTTATAATTTTCTGTATATATATATATATATATATATATATATATATATATATATATATATGGGTGTGTGTGTGTGTGTGTGTGTGTGTAATTGAATAGAAGTAAAAACTTCGGTTTGTTCCTTCTTACCTTCTTCAGAATCAACCGATTTAATGCCATATTTGCAAGTACTTTCAACTCGCATGTGTCGTTCTCAGGAACATTATAATGTTGCTACATATTAAAAGTGAAGAATCTATATATATATATATATATATATATATATATATATATATATATATATATATATATATATATATAAATTCGTATTCCTGTCTGTTTGTTTGTTTGTTCACAATTTGATCAATATATACAAAAGATTCCCTACTTTACTGTCTCATTTATTTATATATAGTATAATTCTTGCAAACTAGATACAATAAAGAGATCATCTCGTTTGCATATTACATTAAGAAAAATCGATTTTATTAAATAGCGGTATCTTAGTTAATGTTTCTAGCGAGAGAATTGTTATAATTGTTCTATTTAAAATCATTATTTAATAAATTTTAAACAATAATTATATTGATAACATATTTAATTAAATTTATTTGGAATTATTATTCCAACTTCGATTTTTTAAAAAAAATCTTTGTTTTAGAGTTATTTGCCCATATATAAATAAAAAATAAAATCTGTCACCTAATATAATAATTTGGTAATCTCACTAAATTTCTAGCTTGAGTAGATAGAAAAATGTTTGGCGTTTATTGTTTTTTTTTTTAAATATAAAAAAATCACTTACAAAAAAAATTCATGTGCTTGTTTTAATTATTCTATAAACGGCTATACAGAAATCTGTAATTTTTTTACGATGTGACCCACCTAAAAAAATAAAGCTCTACTTTGTTTGGCCTAATACGTTTAAATAGCTTTTATAAATAATATGAAAGAAATTTTGAAAAGAAAGAAAATGAACATTTTAGAGTGGTGGATCACTTTTCCATATTAATTTAACGTAAAATGAGCACACACATTTTGACTACCAAGCGTTCAACGAGACATGTCACCTCTAGCATCTTTTCAAGTTTGGCGATCGAGGGGTGAAAAAACATGACAAATACAATTTGTTTTTTGGTTTTTGGCTTTTTATTGGTGGGGGGCGGGAATTACATTTAAAACATAAAATAACGATAAATTTAATTAATTTTTATGAGACCACTCTTTACTTTCACCTAACAATTCCATAAACAAAACGAACACCAAAATATGACAAATTACATTGGAGGGGGGCATTACAATGACAGAAAAATTTCATTTAATTGTTTTGGGAATTAATATTTGGTAGATCTTCATTTTTTATGGGTTCTGCCTACTTGGCTATTTTTTTTTTTTTTTTTTTTTTTTTGCGATCGCACGGGCATTCGCTGCTATTTTTATTGAAACAAAAATTGTAATGATTTATTTTTAATTATTTATTTGGGGGGTCCTTTCCAGTGCTCAATATCTGGAGAATAGTTTCTTCTCTTTGTATCCCTTCTGCCGAAATATCCGTTCTTTTATTTTTGGAATTGTTGTGTGGGTATCCACGTTTCCCATGATGAAAATGATTAGTATAGCAGGTGTGTTCCAAATGAAACTTCATGTCAACCCAGGCAACGGCGGGGTACCCATGCTAGTTTATTATAAAAGTCGATATTAAAAGACCCGTAATTAACAACACTTTTCGAAACACTTCTTTGCGCTGCAGCTCTTAATCTTTGAGATGACAATTCATTTTTGTATTATTTGTATTCCTCGAACTACTGCTCTCGTGTGATTTGCACGGTGCTTCGATCTAAGTGACTAGTTCTAAATGGTATTTTTAAATCTTATTGAGTTGAATGATAGATTCTATTCGAAATTCAGTGCAGATTCTCGAGTTCAACAGAAAGATTTAAGAGTTCAACAAAATACATATAAAGAAGATCGGATGTTACATCGATCGAAACGTTGTACAAATAACACTCAAAATAAGAACAATAGTCCGAGGAATCCAAATAATACTTCTTCGCGCTATAGCTAAAAATAGTAATAACAATAATATTAATAATAGAGAATAATCTACGTAAACATATACCTCCATTGCCAATAACACTTACGGTACATAAAGGCGCATGGAAATTCAGGGTTAATTCTAATATTATGAGACTTATGGCTTATTTTTTAGTTATTATGCACTAAAAGTAAATGATAGCATTACATTATATATATATATATATATATATATATATATATATATATATATATATATATATACATATATATAAAGACGGATTTTGGCAGTTGAGGCAGCAGGTCTCAATCCACACTCAGTAATGCTTAGGCAGTAATTGGAAGAGGTCTCGCAGGCGGAGCAAGATGTTGGTGTCTCTCAACTATCGTGTTACACATTTTTTGGGTTGCATATGATTTAGTTTTACTTTTTTATATTTTCAGATTCTCCAATGGCTTCAAGCACGTCAAAACGTCGAGGATACCTCAACAATGCCAATTCTTTCTGCTACGTGTGTGGGGACGTCACAACAGTTGCACATCGTTGAACTATCACTTCCCTCGTTAGAACCGCCTACTTTCACTATTTTGACTGTAAAATTGGTGATCAGGACAAGTCTTGGGTTCCACACATCTGCTGTAAACCCTGCTACAATCTAGCGGTATCAGAATTTTTGTAGGAATTTTTGACACCCCTAACACGAAACTGCGAATAAAATATAAATATCTCGTAATTTCTCTGTTAAAAGTGGGTTATTTATTTTCTTTATGGATTATACTTCCAAAATAAACTATTACAGTTGTTTTAAAAGTAATAGAATTTTTTTTTTTTATAAAACAGTAATGAATTTTCCGAACTCAATATTTTTCAATTTTTAAACTTTAAAAATCTATCAAAATTTTTCTATTGATTCTATTTTTACGATATTTTCAGGGTCAATGTGAAATTTTATGTTCTTTCCAATGAACCGAATATAATATTTTAGACAAACGTTTTTTTTTTAAATTCACGCCCCCCCCCATTTTCAAGTTTCTCTTAAAAAGTAAATAATTAATTTATGTTGAATAGTTTTATATATCACAAATTGAAGAGAAAAGGTCAATAAATAATATATTCAAATTTAAAACAAAAAAACCCGTTTTTTAGAAATTTACCTATAAAGTCCGAAGTTTAAAACCTTTTTTAAAAAAAAAAACACATTATTTATTTTTTTTTTTTTTAATGAAACCTTGGTCCTTGCTCCTTTAATTGAAAAAAATTAGGGCTTGAATTACATTTTTCGAGGAGTTATAAGCTTGGAAAGACAGGGGGTCGAATAATTCACGCCTCTCATTTTGAAATGTCTATTAAAAAGTAAATAATTAATTTATGTTGAATAGTTTTATATATCACAAATTGAAGAGAAAAGGTCAATAAATAATATATTCAAATTTAAAACAAAAAAAAACCCGTTTTTTAGAAATTTACCTGTAAAGTCCGAAGTTTAAAACCTTTTTTTTAAAAAAAAACACATTGTTTTTTGGGTTTTTTTTAAATGAAACCTTGGTCCTTGCTCCTTTAATTGAAAAAAAAATTAGGGCTTGAATTACATTTTTCGAGGAGTTATAAGCTTGGAAAGATGGGGTGGAATTATTCACTATTTTCACGAAATTTCTGATACCGCTAACAATGGACTAATTGCAGGGTTTAATTGCAAGAAAGCGACTTTCAACTTTGCAGTCCCGATGATTTGGGGAGAGAACGACGAAACCACGCACATGAATGCATTTTTTTTAAGAAAAAGATCAAATAGCTATTTTGTATCGCTATCCTAGAGCAAATTTTATCTTGTGAACACAGTTATTTGCTATTTCTCTTCTACAGTTTAATAGATGTTGGGGTTTTTCAACATCTATTAAACTGTAGAAGAGAAATAGCAAATTACTGTGTTCACAAGATAAAATTGACTCTAGGATAGCGATACAAAATAGTTTTAAAGCTAACAAAAACAATAGAAAATAAACAAATAAATAAATTTTAAAAAATAAATTAAATAAACATGAATATACATAAACGATCACACATATATGTATGTATATACATATATGTATATATATATGCATATATGTATGTACACATATATATTTATATATAAACTAACAATAAAAAAACACTGACCTAGTTTTAAAACAGATCCTTTGTCCGATAAAATGAATGCCCATTGGCTGATAGGAAGGGTGCGGTGGATACTAGAAAGCTGATTGGCTAACTAAAATCTCACTAGAAGAGGAGCATATAAAAACGATCAACAACCACAGAATTCGCACATAAGCCTGAAGAGTCCTAGAGTGGATGAAACGCGGAATATTCAGTGTAGCTTAATCGACATATATATTTTATAAATTACTATATATATATATATATATATATATATATATATATATATATATAATCGTTCATATACCAATTAATTTTAAATCAGTACAAGCCGACTTAATTTGTAAGCTTCAAAATTACCAGTTTTTGTAATCGAGCATTCATATATTGTTTTCACAAAATCAAGGCAACAAAGGTTGGATTGAAGCAACAAGAAGTGTATTTTCATTGTCCGTTACAAATGTTTCGCGACCATTCGGACAATTTCAAACCTTATATCGTTTGAAAATATTCAAAAGAACGGAATCTCTTTATACGTTGAGAAAAAAAAACACTTTTTTAATGAACAATATGGAATCCATTTCCCTTTAAGGAAAACTATGCGATAAAAGATTTACCTACATTTCTTCCTTCAGAGGTTTTTCTGAAAATATATAAAGAATTTTAGGTTCGAATGTTATAGCAATACGTTCTTGTAGAAAAAAAACATCAGTGAATACGATCAAAGTAAAAAGAATAATAACACTGAATGATCCCAATAATTTTCAATTATAAAATATTTATTTACCTGGATAATTTGTCGATCCACGCTGGTTTTGTGGTGTTCTCAAATTTTCCAAGTATATCTCATCTTTAGAAAGAGGAAGAAAAATTAATGTGTAATCATTCGGTAGAAGTTTGTTTATGCCTGAAACAGCGTCTTCGCGGTTGGATCGGCTCGCATTTTTGTTCAATTATTTTTAGTCGCGTGCAAGCGACTCTATAAGTCAATCTGTCGGTCGGTCGGTCGGTCGGTCGGTCGGTCGGTCGGTTGGTCTGTCCGTAACACTTTTGTGCTTGGCCTTTTTGGTTAAGATCAAAGGTCTGTTGTCAATAGATGTTGTCCTTAGCTTTTTAAGCTTTTCTTGGCCTTTTGACCAAGATCAAAGTGTAGTATCTTGTTTCGACAGATACTGCAAGCAAAGACCATATGTGGGGGCAATCCCACATAGAAGACCTTGGTCAATGTAGGAGCAAACCTTCATACCAATTGTCACTATCCAGCTCCCCTATTCCCCGGGGAGTTGGCCCCATTTCCCCTTCACTCCTCACATTAAAAATCGGCCTTGTGCTTAATTTGCTCGATGGGGGAGCAAATAAATACAGCTTTTCTTGGCCTTTTGGCCAAGATCAAATGTAGTATCTGTTCCGGCAGATACTGCAAGCAAAGACCATATGTGGGGGCAACCCCATATGTAAGACCTTGGTCAATGTAGGGGGTACCCTTCATACTAATTGTCACTATCCAGCTCCCCTATTCCCCGGAGAGTTGGTCCCCATTTCCCCTTCACTCCTCACATTAAAAATCGGCCTTGTGCCTAATTTGCTCGGTGGGGGGGGGGCAAATAAATACCCTTTTATTGGCCTTTTGGCCAAGATCAAAGTGTAGTATCTGTTCTTATGCTGTACTTATGTTTGTAACTTTGTGATATAAAGCGGGGATCACTTTTCTGTATTTATTTAATGTAAAATGATCACCAACTTTACAACCAGTCAGTCTCAAAGCCATTCAATTCATTCTCCAGATCATTGTAGTTTTATTTTTTTTTTCAAGGATTCCAGTTATTTTTTAAGCATTCAAGTCATTCTTAAGGTCATTCAATTCATCCTAAAGTTCATTAAAGTCATTCTAAGTTATTTACTTTTTATTTATTTAAGTCATTTCAGCACATTTTTCGGTCGTTTTAGTTTATCTTTAAGAATTTCATGTCAATCCTACATTCACGCATTCATTCATTACACGAGAGCACGCGACTAATGGCTATCAGCCTTGTTGAAATGTGGGTCGGCATTTTTGCTTGTTATTGTTAATTATTATTATAACATTCATCAGTGGCAATTATATAACTATTCGCTTCACTTTGTTGTGATTATGATTGTTTAGTTATAAATGTTATAATAATATTTAGCAATAACAAACACAACTGCCTACTCACCTTTCAGAAATAATTTGCGGTATTTCTCGAATATTTGAGAAATTGACAGCACAATATCATTCTAGTTCGGTACATTTTGTTGGTAAATAAATATTTTATAATCTATAATATAAATCTTACCTGTCTGTTTAAATGTATGTATGTATGTATGTATGTCTGCCTTGTTTTCACGAGATGGTAATGTCTTGAAGTTCGACCCTTCGGCCGACAAACATCAAAAAATTGGTTAAAAACATTAATTCCATTACCCTCAACTGAACACTTCTTTCGCCGATATTTTCGAAAGTCGTCCCTTCTTTTCGATTGACTAGGCTGGATTCACGCCACTTTCGGTTTGGCGATGGAGGCAACGGCAAAGACAGAACCTTTTTTTTTTCTTTTTTTTTTCACGTTCTTTTCTTCCTTCGCGGTACGGGTTCGAGCCTGATTGCCTACTACGACTTTTTTTTTTTTTTACTATTTTGCTCAAAACACACCTCCAAACACCCGGGCAACGCCGGGCACCCAAGCTATTATAATAATAAATATGCAATCTGCATAATCAAAATATCATATTTAAGCGTATTTTACGGGCGCCTTGTTAGTTAAAAATAATTGATGTCTTTCAATATTTTCATTCGTCCTTTTATCTTGTCTCGACTTCAATAGTGATTTATGGAAGCTATCATCTGATGATTGTTTTCGTAAATGATTGCGAGAGTTAACTCCTTTATACGCATTGCCTGCATTACGTTTACATCAAAGAAGGTGTGTATTCATTTATTTGTAGATAAAATAGTTATTCACGTACACGTGTTTCGCGGTATCTACAGCTCACAGCGGGGCTGACTACGACAAGAATAAAACCAATGACCATATTGTCTATGGCCTAGATCGCACTAGTGAACTACGAAGCCTTACCTAAAAAGTGCACGAGTCTAAAGTTAAGGTTTTTCTTGTTTGTTTGGACGACAATAAAAGCTTATGAAAACTATCTTATAATTATTTAACTCCTGAGTGATTGAGAGGATTAACCCTTTTACATGCATCGCTCTTGACAGAGCAATGCACTATAGGCAACATTCATAGATAAAATTTATTCATAGATAAAATAGTTATTCACGTACATATTTCGATCTGTCTACAATTCCGCAGCATTACTGACTAAGCAAAAAGCTAAGCACGTGTGGATAACTACTTTCTCTCTCTCTCTCTCTCTCTCTATATATATATATATATATATATATATATATATATATATATATATATATATATATATATATATATATATATATATATATAATTGTTACTGTTGTCACCTATTATTTGAGCGCGCAGTACGTTCTTCCTCTCACGATGCTTAACAATTCTATTACTGACGAGAGGAACAGGAAGGGCCAAATGGGGATAGTTCCTTTTGACGTGTCAATCATGGACAGGAGAAGTGCGGGGAGATTGACGGCCAGGCGAAGTGGAGATAAATATCAAACAGTGCCCGGCAGACGAGCAATTAAGACATATGGACAGGGATGGGTTTGTTAAAATGGTATGCGTACTGAAGAGAAAATATACCCGTTCGCGCTCGCTCAAGCACAAGCACGCATACACACAAGATCTGCATCTTCTGCTTTACTGTCCCATTGAGAAAGCGTGTTGTGTGAAGATGAAATCTACTGGTCGGCTTTTTAGCGACTGGCAAAGTGTAGTATTTTAAGTAAGACAAACCCGAGGGTAAATGCGGTATTGTGGTGACTGAGATGATTCTAGTTAAGAGTAGGATATATAACTTAATTACTTTGAACCAATGGTGGCCAACGACTATGATTTACCTCACACTTTTGTTTATAGCAAAGTAATAATGTAAAGTGTTGAATCTGATCTGATACCATATTTCACCGTTTCTTTCCTTGTTTAGTGAAAGAGAAAATCTTCTAGACGGAAGCATTTTTTTAAATTTCTAATCCAAATTTCCATTTTGAGGATGATTCGTACATTAAATACCGACCTTTAACCACTTAACTTTATGTTTGCTAGAAGGCTAATAAAGATAGATATACGCTAATATTCTTGTTTTCTTTCTTTTTTTTTCCATTTCGAATTTAATATTCCATATATTAGTCCTCGCGTAAAAGAGCAGGACACAAAATGTTTTAAATAATAATAATAATAGAATAGCAATAACAAAGACTTTCGCTGGCGGGGACTACTATTGTCCGGAACCAGTTATACATTCCTTTTGAAATTTTCATCTCTAGTTTTCTCGTTATGTACTGAATATTTGTTAATGAAACCTATATGAAATATGTTCCTTATTAAATTTTAAAGATTTTCTATTCCGAAAGAAGTTTTAAAAAATTTACTCTAAAAAAGTTATTTTTAAGTTTTTGTTAAAAGAAATTCAGATTTTCTAATTATTCAGAGGGGGGTTACAGAAAATGAGTTGTGGTGTAAGGAGAAATACAAACTGAAACAGAGAGAATATTCAGACCTGTAATAATAGAAAGAGGAGGTTTCAAAAATGAGTTGTGATGTGAGAAGAAATACAAACTGAAACAGAGAGAATATTCAGACCTGTAATAATACAAAAAGGGGGTTGCAAAAATGAATTGTGGTGTGAGGAGAAATACAAACTGAAATAGAGAGAAGGATAGTTTTTAAATATAATCTTAAAAAGATACGATACAAGTTAGAAAAGCATTTCATCCAAGGCATGAAAATTGTTGAACAAAATATTTTTACTCAATCAAAAAATTACCTTGGATTTATTTTATATAATGTACATTTTGTTGCAATTTAAATAAAATTTTATAGCTTACTTTGTAAAATTTATAAAAGTGCACTTTGAAGATAAATAAATTTCAAATTGAATCTTGTACCTTTATTTTTAAAGCCTATAGTAAAAACATTTTGTTTAACAATTTTCATGCCTTGGATGAAATGCTTTTCTAACTTGTAACAATATTTATTAAATATGTTTATGTGAATGAAATTTATCTATGCACACGTCTTCAGAATGGCTAAATTTCTATTGTTGTAAGGCGAGCGTAACAATTAAATACCACTGGATAGCTAATAAAATAAAATAAATAATAGATCTTACATTAAAAAGCGATAAAATTCGTGCCTAAAATTTGACGACGTACCATGGGTTGCGGTAAAATATCAGACTGTCGATAGAGCTGTTACGAGTTTGATCCGTGTCAAAAGTTGCTGGCAATGCCGAAGACAGGTGCTGCCAAGAAAGACGTCTCTATGGATAACATTTATGTGCGTAAAATAAATATTTATAATAATATATATGTGCGTTTAATAAATATTTGAATAAAATAGTCCAATGTTTAATAAACAAAAGAAATATTTTATATTTCATGCTCAATTAATCAATATTTTTCCGTATATATATATATATATATATATATATATATGTGTGTGTGTGTGTGTGTGTGTGTGTGTGTGTGTGTGTGTGTGTGTGTGTGTGTGTGTGTGTATACTAGACTAGCTGTAACCCGTTGGGTCAGTATGTTATATTAGCTATGGAATTAATGTGTGAGCGTGAAACTTGTGACGCACAGAAAATAGTTTTTTTGTGACATAACAGAAACATTTCTATGAAAGTATATTAAAATACAAAAATAATATAGATTTCTATGAGTCATTCAGTTTAAAAGTGTCTATTTTTGAAAATAAAATTACAGCCATTGAATTATAAGTGGTTTGCCATACTTACAGGTAAATGTGCACTGAACAGATACCATAATACTTAAAGTTAAATTCAAATGTTGATATATCTTTTAATTTAAACGCAAAAAAAAACAATTGGGACGCTGAAAACGTACACAGTAAAACAATACGTTTTATTGTCGCGTTGATTATTTGTTTATGCACGCATGCGCAACAGGGAGTCGTAAAGCGGATGTTGGGTCACAACACCCGTTACAAGGTCATTTGTAGTTTTATAATTATATATATATAAACACGGAATAATCACGTTGACACGCCGGTTCTCATCAGATCACCGAAGTTAAGCAACGTTGAGCCTGGAGTGTAACAGATAGGTGACCATTTAGGAGTTCTAGGCGCTGTATGTGCTCTACGGTTATCTCGGCATTGTTTCCAGTCGTTCTGAACCTCCACTTGCCACTGATATTTAGCAACGCTGACTCAGGAGGGTGTAGTTGGTGATTGCGCAATTCTTGCCAAAACAAAATTCATACGCAGACACCCTTACAGTTGATATCCATAATCTGTCAAAACTGAAGGAATCTAATATATATATATATATATATATATATATATATATATATATATATATATATATATATATATATTAATTAACATTAAATGTTATTAACCTCTGATTTCGAGCTTCCAATTTTTGTGATGGCTTCTAATTTAAAAGCAATGCTTTCACCCTATATCTGCCACTCAATGTATGTATGTATGTATGTATGTATGTATGTATGTATTAGTATATTTGTGTATATAGCAGTGTGCATGTGGGTGGGAGAAGAAAGAAAAAGAACAATCCGAATATTTTAATATGTTTGAACAAAAATAGGAAGAAATTAAGTAAATGATGACTAACATGAAAAGCATATTCTCCGTTTATTTAGTTATTTTATTTATTTATTTATTTTGTAACATTATATGTTTGTATATATCGATTAACAAAATCTATAGTAGCGTTTAAAAAAATAAATAAACGTGTGTGTGAGAGATAGAATGCGCGTGTGTGTAGGTGTGTGCGTGCGTGTAGACAATCCAGACAACAGCGTGACTTTGACCCCGTCTAAAACCTAGAACTATAATAAATCTCTAAGTCCAAGCTTTTGATAAAAAATTTCTACTTAGCACCCACTTAGCTTATCACTTACATCTGCTCATCAGTCCCCACCTGTATATGTACGCATGTCTATAAACGTGTGTGTGCGTATCCTGTGTATATATGGATACGTGAAGATGCATATGTGGTAGTGCGCGAGTGTATATGCATGTGTGTTCACATATGCAAGTATATTCATAGGATGCGTGGGTGTCCAATTCAAAGTTTTATGAAAGACTTAGTTTTGAATAGAGGCCACACAAGTTGCTGCCCATTCCAAGTCAAAAATGTTGGAAGGGTTATATTCAAATAGATCTTTACCTTAATGGCTATACACGTGCCTCTCCTGCTGCTAACCTTGCCCGTACACTCGTTCTTTATAACTCCAACGGAGGAAGATCGAAGGATCGGTCGAAAAATATGTGCGTTTGAAGGATATATTCTTGTTTTTTTTTTTTTTCAAAAGACTTTTTTGTATTCCTACACGTCAACACATCGGTAATAAATACAGAAAATATATAAAAATTTATATATTTTTCGTATTGATTTTTTATTAAGTAAATAAAAAAAATGAGCTCCGAGGCGGCGCCAATATTAACCGTATGTATCGCTTGAAAAATAACAACAATAACAAAATCTAAATTTATAAGCGATAAAAATAAACAGTATAATTAATCTAGGGATTATGGCCTAACGGTTAAGGCACCGGACTGTGGTAAACATGGTCTGAGGTTCGATCCCTAGAAACAGTTAAACTACGCTGATGAGAGGTAAAAACCTTGAAACACGCGTGTACGTAGATGACTGTTTTAAAAATAATAAATAAATAAAAATGTTATATACGTACAAATTAAAAAGGGCGACTTTCTAAGTAAATAAAAAAATGAGCTCCGAGGCGGCGCCAATATTAACCGTATGTATCGCTTGAAAAATAACAACAATAACAAAATCTAAATTTATAAGCGATAAGAATAAACAGTATAATTAATCTAGGGATTATGGCCTAACGGTTAAGGCACCGGGCTGTGGTAAACATGGTCTGAGGTTCGATCCCTAGAAACAGTTAAACTACGCTGATGTGAGGTAAAAACCTTGAAACACGCTTGTACGTGGATTACTGTTTTAAAAATAATAAATAAATAAAAATAGATATAGATATAGATATAAATATATTTATATATATATATCCTGTTACATAAACGTTAGCGTGTAAAAATATGCATTTGCTAGCCTTTGAAGAAAACTATTTTAATTCGTAAGGAGATGCGAGAAAGAAAATAGCAAGTTAGATAACTCTTTGAAACCTAAAAGTTCCGGTGAAAATTCGCAACTCTCACAACTGTAGATATAGCTCTAGATCATCAGAAATTATAATAGTAATTTAGATATGAAAATTTTATATGAATATTAGTAAAAACCTGGAGAACCATATTTTTATATGAACATAATATATATATATATATATTTCAAAAACAGCCTACAGAAAATGGACTGTGATTGATGAAAGTATGATAGGGTATGAAAAGGAGGGGGTTGTAAAAAGATAGATTTTGATACTCAAAAATTTTACCCTAAGCAAAATATGATGAAAGTAAAGATAATTTTCGCGAAAATATATTTTTTATATCAACTTTGTTTCGATTCGTAGCCAAGACTGACCAACAAAATGATGTTTCCTTACAAAGAGAAAATGTTATATATATAATAATATAAATATACAAGAAATAAATGTTATCATGGTCAATAAAAGTTACTTTTATGGTAGAAAAGTTCATTGGTTTGTATTTTTAAGTAGTTTGTAAAAAAATTTTTTAGTTCACGAACCGGTTTAAAAAAATAAAAATGGCAGTAACTTTGAAACGGAGAGCCCCGTTTTCAATTTGAAGGAGCGGCACCTGAGAATTCTGTGTTAACAATTTAAGAGAGTTCCGTCAAGGTAAGGAATATTTATAAACATATTTTAATGTCTTCCGTTATTTTGTGCTTGAGGAATATTTGATTATGGCATGTGTAGTTTATATAAAAATGAATTCAAGTAGTTATCGCCTCAAATTTCGTTTTAATTTCGGTTCGCTGAAAAGTAAAGATCATTAAAAATTATTTCAAAATCAAATAAAAACATGAGCTGAACGTTTATTGACTATGGTAACATTTATTTCTTGCATATTTATTTTTTCGGATAGTCATTTGTTGGCTTTTCTGCTAAACACTTTTACTAAATAATATCGACGAAATATCAAAAAACAAAGTAACAAAACAGTTTTGAAAAATAATGAAGCTTTACTTACTTTAGTAAAATAATCCGAAACAGCAAAATGGGATATTAAAAAAGTAAACACGTAATTACTTTAGTTTTTTTTAAGCAAAGAATCTATATAAATATGTATAAGAAGAAAATGGCGCCTTTTTCAAGCAGAACAGCTTGGTTTCAGTTTTACAGCATTGAACGGTGTAGTATTGCGCCATCGAGTTCAGGGTTGTACTATTGTAATATAAAGAACACGCAGAAAGGGTTGTAATCAACTGAATTCCTTCTAATACACTGACAAAAAAGCTTAAGCAGATATATAAATAAAAATAAAAAGGTTATGTAAATGTTTTTAAAAAGACACGTAATCACATCGCAGGATTTTTTTTCCTTCTTTTGATACGATAAAAAGTAACGTTCTTATTTTTTTTTATTTTCGAAAGAGTGCAACGTGCAAGCTTAGAAGGAAAATGTTTGTCGAGAATTGTCTAAAGTTCCGACATTTTCTTTTTTTTTTTTTGCTTTCACTTTAATAAGAACGTGAATTTATGAGGTAACTTTATTGGAAACAATATTATTCAACTCAAAAAATAAAAATAAAAGCTAACGTGAATTAAGATTAAAGTTAAGGTGTTATTGTGGACCTCCGACCCTTTTAAAAAACCTTGTTAAACTTTGTGACATATTTACACTCTATAGAGCTCAGGCGCGAACGAACACCCCATAATTTTATTATACCATATTTCTTAAAACTGAAACCTAATTATCAAAGTATACTTACGCAAATAGATATGAAATGTCTTTGTTAAAGTTTGTGCCATATTTCCATGGAGTACAGGCGCGAACGCAGACCCCACAATTTTATTATATCATCCCTATTTAATTTGAAACATACTTATCAAAGTATTCTTATGTACATCTATATCAAAAACCCTTGTAAACGTTGTTTTTCAATTTTTATTTCCATACTTTGTGGACCAGGCGCGAACGCAGACCCCACAATTTTTTATGAACCACCGTTCCGCCAGATCAAAAATATCCATTCCTGATCCTCGATACATCTTCTATCATTATATGTAATCAGTTTCTTTTAATAGTCAGCCATATAGGAGCCTATTTATGACCACACACACACACACACACACACACACACACACACACACGTTTAGCTTTATATTATACATATGGGTAATTTGAAAAAGTTTACAAGGTAATTTGAAAAATTTACAAGGTAATTTAAAAAAAAGTTTGCATGTTAATTTGAAAAATTTACAAGGTAATTTGAAAAAAGTTCACAAGGTAATTTGAAATCTTTAAAAAGCTAAATAACTAAGTACTTACAGACGTAAAATAGATCGGAATCATAATCGAACTTGAATCGGGGAAATACTAGAATCGCTCCATCACTACATGCAATCAATAAAAAATGAATACAATAAAAGTAAGTACTAGTAGTAGTAGTAGTAGTAGTAGTAGTAGTAGTAGTAGCAGCAGTTCAAATGCTACCAGTATTTGTAATAATAAAAACTTGTATAATAAACAGTAATTGTCTTTCAATGAATACATGTTTAACAGTCAATGCTTATACAAAATAATAGTAAATATTAATATCGACAAAAAAGATAAACGATACATTGGTGTAACGGAAAATAATTTCAAGTCTAGGTTGGTAGGTTGGTTGGTTGGTTGGTTGGTTGGTTGATTTTGTTTTACGGCATATCAACCCTTTTCATGTTATTTAATGCCGAATCAAGTGGTTTTGAAGTAAAAAAATTTAATAAAATATATTTGTTTTTTTTTTTTAAGTCAGGTTCTATTCAACCCATAGTTGAGACCTTAGCAGGTACTAACACTCGGGGTCGGAGTGGACATGGGAGCAATAGCAATTAAAGGGTAGCTCTCCACTCCCCAAAGCCAGCAAGCTGAGGCCTTACCATCGGATATAGTTTAAGGTCATATCCAGGTATAATTATCACGTGATGACATTCAGGAGTAAAAAAATACAAAAAAAAAAAATCCTACACATACACCGAGGATAAGAAAATAAAGGTATTATCTCTAATAACAACTGACAAACTTAAAATTATCTCCCCTTGCAATATAAGTAGTATAAACAGTCATCAATGTTTATAGAAAAATATCAACTCATAAACTTCACAAAAAAAAAAGTAAATAAACGCAAGAATTAAAAGCTAATTGCAGACAGAAAGAGAAATACCGGCTTTGCAATTTACGCTCAGAGTAGAAAAACTGAAACACCTGTGTTTGCAATCAAAATTCTTACATGACTTTCCTGAAAAGAAAACATAAAATAAAATATAATTGCCTATTAGTAAACTAATGATTAATTTCTGACACTTACAACCGCACTTCTGTTGGTTTTTAATAGCGTGAACTTGCGGTGAATTAAAACCGGAAGTAAGCTTATTTATTGAAGCTATGAGAGTTGTTTCCCGTTTAAGCTATAAAAATTACTTCGCATTTGATTTTCATAGACTAAGATAGATGTGTTTTATGCTTTGTTACAAATGTGTTTATTAACTATATTTCTATTTAAAAGGGCAATTGTTTATTGAAAATCTGCTTATTTTGCTGGGTTCTGTCTCGATTTAGAGTGATTTGCTTTCCTTGCATCAGAACCCGAACCTCTAATATAAATTCTTCCTCTCAGGTCAACTTTTCCAAGATTAAGGGGTCTAATTTCAAACCTTACAGAGATATAAATTTATTAACACGCTTTCAAAATCGATACGTTGCGTCTATGAGAAATTGCTATTGGCCTCTCAGTGGCTACAGATTACTTCATGATCACAAAATACTCAAACATTACCACTAAATCCGATCATCAAGATCGCTATCTTCATAGAATTGGTACTTAGACCACGAACGAAATCCCATGTGGAAGAAGTATTAAGGTATTATTTTGCTCTATAGGTTTCGCAATGTTCATTTTCACACACCGCTGCTTTCATCTTTTTTAAATAAGGAGTCGCCACTTATCAAGGGCGGAGCCAACTCGAGGATGCGAGTTAATGAGTGCACAGTAGTCAATGGGGTAATATCGTAGAAATCGCTAGTTGTAGAAATTTGGTTAATTTGATTACCTAAGGGGACGGCTCATCAAGAACTTGTTTACGTTGACCTTGAAGACGACCATCATGTAGTCAGCTGGAAAGCAGGGAAACGGAAGAGAGTTCCACAGATGTACAGTTCTAAGAAAAAAAGCTTTGTTTATGTAATCTATTTAGTTTTAGGCACAGATAAAGTTACTGTCATTAAGAAAATCTGTGGACAGAATTGACAAGATCGTGACTGTTCACTCTTTTGCTAGCATTCATGTCCTTGGTTACTTTAATATTCAAAACGTCAAGAGGTTAGTCCACTTAAATAAAACTAACGATGAATGAAGGTTTTGTGACGACTTTTTTTATTTTATTTTATTTGTTTTTTATTTATTTATTTATTTTTTTTGCATATGAACTTATTCAAATTGTTTACCAACCAACACGCATACCGATGTTTCGCAAGCCTTCTTTTGCAGACCACTGACCTTAAATAATGCATGTCTATTGTTCAGTGTAATTAAAAAAAATTCAGTGGTGTCAGCGTTCGTACGACTTTCTACATTCTGACATGTTATGTTCAGTTCAAAGAAGTCGACTGAACTCTCCTGCCCTTGCGACTTTAGTCTTTTTATAACGTTTTCTTCGGGGGGTGAAGCTTCATTTATATACAAATTGATACATATCAAACTACATCCGCATGATCCTTAAAGATCATCTTATAACGCCGTGCTCAGATCGGCAATCATATCAACTTCTTACATCGCTAGACATTACTAGCCTCTCGAACACCGCTAGACCCTAGTAGCTTTTCGAATACCACTAGACTTTATTAGCCTCGCAAACACTGCTCACCACGTCCTTTCGTGTTAATCACGTTTATTTTTTTTTTTTCATGCTAATCACGTCTCGTTTTCTCGTGCTAACCACGTCACAGTTGGGAGAGGCTAGTAAAACCAACTGCTAAACTTTATTAGCCTCTTAAACACTACTAGACTTTACTAGCTTCTTCAGTTCAATCGCAATTTTCCATTATAGGACGAAGATTGAAAAAAGTGTGACTTGAATCACATATTTATCTTTCTATGTCTTGACGCTTTCAATTTTCACAAAGTTCGACGCGAATGATTTTAAACTTTTCATTTCTCTACGCTTTCAATATTTCCATTTCTCGACGCTTTCGATTTTCACAAAGTTCAATGCGAATCAATTTAATCATTTCTTTCTGAATGTTTTCAATTTTCATAAAGTTCGACGCGAATCGTTTAATATTTCAATTTCACAACGCTTTAAATTTGCACGAAGTTCGGCACGAATTATTTTAATGTTTCCTTTTCTTGCAGCTTTCAATTTTCATAAGGTTTGACGCAAATATATATATATATATATATATATATATATATATATATATATATATATATATATATACTCCTATAAATTTTGAGTTTTTCTGTATTGATATGCATATTAAAAATCACTTTTCCTATTTATTTAAAACAAAAATACAACTTTCTTATATATGTGTCGCGTAATTGCATTCATCCGAAAAAGATCTAGATAATTAGCATATTCTTTTAAACATTTATTTTAATTCATTCATTATTAGCTTTTACGGTTTTCTTATGTGATGATCATCATTAGTTAATTATTACGTGTAATTATTTTCATGCAAATATTCTATATGATTTATACTTGCGTAATATTTGCGTAGAAAGGCTATAGTAAACGTAAACTGCATTCTACATACATTTATGTATTAGTATGTATATATATATACATTCACACTGAGGAAGATCGAAGGATCGGTCGAAAATTATGTGCTTTTGAAGGAAACATTCTTGTTTTTTTCATGAGACTTTTTGTATTCCTACACGTCAACACACAGGAAATAAATACAGAAAAGATATAAACAGTCATATATTTTTTGTATTGTTTTTTTCAGACATATTTAAATGTATATATAAAGGAAAGGAATATATGGAAGCAAAAGCAATGCGGAAAAGACCGGAATCATGAGAGTAAAGAAGGAATATATGGAAGTTTTTTAAAAAAAGTTTTAAAAGCCAAATATATGGAAGTTATTTTTTTCTTTACTCTCATGATTCCGGTCTTTTCCGCATTGCTTTTGGCTTTTAAAACTTCCTTTCTATTTCGTCTTAATGAGAATAATGATATTTCCCCTAACAGCCATCCTAACACAAACAACACTCATCATCCCCTCCAAAATAGTCCTCGTACAATCATTGTCACACCCTTTGTTGAATACTATGAACAAAATTCAAACTATTTAACTAATACAAATCAGCAAATTAATATTATTATCAGACCTCAAGCTTTTAATAAAGTACATACATATATCGGCGCTACTTCAACATTAATTCAGAAAATAATATCAAACCACATTTCTTCTTTTAACAGCCATAATTCTAATAATAACCAAGGAACTTTTCTTAGCACTTTTATTAAAAAACTTAACTCTAATAATACCCCCTTCTCAATCAAATGGACTATTATAAAAAAGTTAAGTCTTATACTCCAGATTCTAAGTCATATCGCCTCTCCACAACCGAAGCTATAACTATAATTTCTTCCCCTCAAAGTAACAATATAATAAATTATAAAAACGAACTGATATTTTTCTGTAAACATAAGTCCAAATTTAATTATGGTAATTTTTCAATTACATAGTTATTACTTTAACCTTTCAGATAGATATATAATTTTTCTTTAACATTATCGTTTTTTATACATACTTTCTTAATACTTTATGACTTAATAATCATTTATTTTAATTCTTTATTTCTTCTTTGCTTGGCCGGTTTTTTCTCCGCGATTTCCGTTTTAGTCTTTAAATATTCTTATCTATCTAATATAACAATCTACCCACACATTCATATCCTGTATGTATATTTATTAATATTTTACTATATGCATTTACTTACATACTTACTTGCTTTATCTGAAATTTGCAGATACCGATCATCCTCTCCCCTTAATTTATTTTTATTTTTTATTTTATATTTTTATATTTTTTTTTTTATTTTTTTTTATTTATTTATTTATTTATTTCCATTAAGTGTCTTTTAACAACTTTTGCTGACATTTTCTTAATAACCTGTACATTTCAGTTGACCTATTTTTGGCCCTATATTTTTCATGTTTTTTACCGTCATTTTGTCTAGGTAATTTTGACATTTGTTTTTCTATTTTATATTAAATTCTATCGCCATTTAATTTTTTCTCTTCTTCTTCACTGATTTTTTGTCTTCTTCTTCACTGCTGTTTTTAATTACATTTTGTATCTGCAGCCGTGTCAAACGCATATCTTATTTTCTTTTATTAATATTATTGGAATATTTTCCTCTTTTCCTTGTACATATTTGTGAATTATTCCATGGATTTCGGCCTTTTGGATTATTTTGGACCATCTTCCAATTACGTGATTTCCTTGGACTTTACTTGTACGAATGGAAATTCAATTAACTTTTCTTGGATTTATATTTTTGGATTTTACCGTCAGTGGATAATTTACCTTTCACAAGCCTATCCATTCACGTAAAATGACCTTTTTCTTCACCATATTCCCTTTGCTTCACTTTTTGTTATCAATTAAGATCTTTGACTTACTTGCAGTTTCAGAACAATACTTTTGTATGCAAAATCCGATCCCTCATTTTGCTAATTCCTACCCTCTGATGAGAAAGAAAGTATTTCCTCGAAACTCCGCGGATTAAGGCCTATCCACTTATTAAGAGTTTCCTTTTCAGATTAAATATGTTTTTCACTCTTTTTCAAAGTGTTTTTAACATGGTTTATTAACTATTTGCTCTTATATATAAATATATATATATATATATATATACTTAATTTCCTCACATAAAATTAATATACGGAAGTATAGATTTATGCGTAAACTTTAAGTATTTACTTCAAAAGTGCTCAATGCGTAGGTAGAGCTAGTTAGTAATAATTTATAAAATATATATGGCGATTAAGCTACACTGAATATTCCGCATTTCATCCACTCTAGGACTCCTCAGGCTTATGCAGCAAACATGTTTCATTGCTCAGATATTTACCTCAAAGGAAACAGTAAATCGTAAGGTAAGCGTTTTGGTTTCGATCCTTGATCGTGGCGCACGAGTCATTTTCTTTTTTGACTTTTTAAATCATTAGTATATATTGAGTCCAATATAATATAATAATAAATACGAAATCTGCGTCAATCAAAATATCATATTTAAGCGTATTTAACAACCGGGCAATGCCGAACAGCCAGCGAGTATATATATATATATATATATATATATATATATATATATATATATATATATATATATATATAGTACGGTCGAAAGACAGGCATTCGAATATCTGTTTAATTTTCATAACTTCTTTTGTAACCAATATATGATTAATTGATGGTTGCTACTATTAATTTATAATTTTACTGTGTTATTTTGCCTCTATATCTGTAATATTTTCGTTGATATTAATATTGATTATTTAAAGTTATATAATAGGGAAGAATAAATTACAAAAACTTTTCTTAAAATATGTTCATTGTCTAAGGAGATAATTTAAATGAAACTAATATGAGTCATAAGATTTCACAGATGGGTAGGTGACCTCTCTCTCTCTCTCTCTCTCTCACTCACTCTCTCTCACTCTCTCCCCCCTCTTTATCTCGCTGTCACTCTGTCTCTTGCTGTCTCCATAATCGTTGCTCTCTCTGTGAAAAAGGTAGCTCTTTTAAAAACAATAATCTCAATGTATTTTCAAACTTAACCAACTTATATATATATATAGTCATCCACATAGAGTACTGTTTCGCTGTTTCACAGCTCATCAGTATGGCTAAATAGGCAACTACCTCAAGCTAGGATTGAAACCCGACCGCCTGTACGGCAGTCACGGCTCCTAACCATTACGTTATCGGCGGCTGCTGTGCGAGTCAAGAATTAACGATGTTTTAATATCCTTCGAAATACCTAAGCTCGATTATATATATATATATATATATATATATATATATATATATATATATATATATATATTTATATATATACTCGTATGCACATTAAATATTTAAATGCTTATATCTTTGGTTGGATAAGATGTAATTTTGCAGGTTTTTGAAGATTATAATGCTATTCTATTGTTAAAATTTTATGACAATTGGTAAAAAAAAAAAGTATTTTCAACCCAATAAAATATGCACAAATTTGGCTACATTTGTATATATAGTATTCTGGCATGTTAGCATCTGCTTGCTGCTTTGGGATGAATTTTGCTTAGGATTTTTTTTTGCTTGGTTGTCTCCCCTGTGGCCCTGCGGGGCCACTATATATATATATATATATATATATATATATATATATATATATATATATATATATATATATATATATATACACTAGCAGAAGTACCCGTCGTTGACTGGGTTCAAAAACAGTCTACAGAAAATGGACTGTGATTGATGAAAGTATGATAGGTTATGAAAAGGATTGGTTGTAAAGAGATATGTTTTGATACTCAAAAATTTTACCCTAAGAAAAATATGATGAAAGTAAAGATAATTTTCGGAAAAATATATTTTTTATATCCACTTTGTGTCCATTTGTAGCCAATAGAGATCAAAATATAAAGTTTCCTTATAAAGACAAGATGTTATATATATATATAAATATAAATATACAAGAAATAAATGTTACCATAGTCAATAAGAGTTACTTTTATGGTAGAAAAGTTCATTGGTTTGTATTTTTAAGTAGTTTGTAAAAAAATTTTTTTTAATTCACAAACCGGTTTTAAAAAAAATCAAAATGCTAGCGAATTTGAAATGGAGAGCCCCGTTTTCAATTTGAAGGAGGGGCACCTGAGCATTCTGTGTTAATAATTTAAGTGAGTTCTGTCAACGTAAGGAATATTTATAAACATATTTTAATGTTTTCCATTATTTTGTGCTTGAGGAATATTCGATTATAGCATGTGTAGTTTATATAAAAATTAATTTAAGTAGTTATCGCTTCAAATTTCGTTTTAATTTCGGTTCGCTGAAATTATTTCAAGTAAAGAGCATTAAAAAATATTTCAAAACAAAAGAAAACATGAACTTAACTTTCATTGACTATGGTAACATTTATTTCTTGTATATTTATTTTTTCGGGTAGTCGTTTATTGGCTTTTCTGCTAAACATTCTTACTAAATAATATCGACATAATATCGAAAAACAAAGAAATAAAAACAGTTTTGAAAAATAATGAAGCTTTACTTACTTTAGTAAAATAATCCGAAACAGAAAAATGGGATATTAAAAATTACTTAAGTTTTTTAAAGCAAAGAATCGATATAAATATGAATAAGAAGAAAATGGCGCCCTTTTCAAGCAGAACAGCTTGGTTTCAGTTTTACAGTATTGAACGGTGTAGTATTGCGCCGTCGGATTCAGGGTTGTACTATTGTACTATAAAGAACAAGTAGAAAGGGTTGTAATTAACTGAATTGCTTCTAGTACACTGAAAAAAAAAAGCTTAAACAGATATATAAATAAAAATCAAAAGGTTATGTAAATGTTTTTAAAAAGACACGTAATCACGTGAGCAGGATTTTTCCTTCTTTTGACACGATAACAAATAACGTTCTTATTTTTTATTATTTATCTATTTATCTATTTTCGAAAGAGTGCAACGTGCAAGTGGAGAAGGAAAAAAGTGAGTTATGCAACATTTTTGTCGAGAATTGTCTAAAGTTCCGATTTTTTTTTTTTGCTTTCACTTTAATAAGAACGTGAATTTATGAGGTGAATTCATTCGACACAGTATGATTCAACTCAAAAAAAATAATAAAAGCTAACGTGAATTAAGATGTTATTGTGGGCTAACGTGAATTAAGGTGTTATTGTGGACCCTCACCCCTTTTAAAAAACCTTGTTAAACTTTGTGACATGTTTACATTCTATGGGGGTCAGGCGCGAACGAACACCCCATCATTTTATTATACCATATTTCTTCAAACTGAAACATAATTATCAAAGTATACTTACGCAAATAGATATGAAAAGTCTTTGTTAAAGTTTGTGCCATATTTCCATGGAGTACAGGCGCGAACGCAGACCCCACAATTTTATTATACCTCCCTATTTAAGTTGAAACATACTTATCAAAGTATTCTTATGTACATCTATATCAAAAACCCTTGTAAACGTTGTTTTTCAATTTTTATTTCCATACTTTGGGGGCCAGGCGCGAACGCAGACCTCACAATTTTTATGAACCACCATTCTGCCAGATCAAACATACCCATTCCTGATCCTCAGTACATCTTCTATCATTATATGGAATAAGTTTTTTAAAATAGTCAAGCATATAGAAGCATATTCGTGACCAGACACACACACACGCGCACACAAACACATACACACAGACGTTCAGCTTTATATCATATATATATATATATATATATATAGCTACTTAATTTACTCACATAAAATTAATATACGAAAGTATAGATTTATGCGTAAACTTTTGGTATTTACTTTAAAAGTGCTCAATACGTAGGTAGAGCTAGTTAGTAATTTATAAAATATATATGGCGATTAAGCTACACTGAATATTCCGCGTTTCATCCACTCTAGGACTTTTCAGGCTGATGCGCGAATTCTGTGGTTGTTTATCGTTTTTATATGCTCCTCTTCTATTGAGATTTTAGTTAGCCAATCAGCTTACTAGTATCCACCACGCCCTTCCTATCAGCCAATGGACATGCATTTATCGGACAAAGGATCTGTTTTAAAACTAGATTAGTGTTTTTTTTTTGTTAGTTTATATATAAATATATATATGTGTACATACATATATGCACATATATATACATATATATATACATACATATATGTGTGATCGTTTATGTATATTCATGTTTATTTAATTTATTTATTTGTTTATTTTCTATTATTTTTGTTAGTTTTAAAACTATTTTGTATCCTATCCTAGAGTAAATTTTATCTTGTGAACACATTTATTTGCTATTTCTCTTCTACAGTTTAATAGATGTTGGGTTTTTTTTTAAGTACAGGATAGCAAATTTTTCATGAAGGCATAATCTACATGGGACATCTAGGTCCCTACACGTGGTAGCTTGTCTTATTATTTTCCATTCAACTACCGGCGAATGTCCGCTTTCTTTGTGTTCTCAGGAAAATAATAAGACATATATAAACAACCACAAAATTCGCGCATAAGCTTGAAGAGTCCTAGAGTGGATGAAACGCGGAATATTCAGTGTAGCTTAATCGCCATAGATATTTTATATATATATATATATATATATATATATATATATATATATATATATATATATATATATATATATATATATATATATATGCTAACAAACTATTTCTTTTTTCATGAATCAGGGGATTATATCTCTTGGTACTGGTTTTTTAGATATATTTTTAGAATTCTTTCTAGATAGGTATTGACTACTTTCAGAAGTTAGCCAAATCCTAAGTTGAAATGTTTCTGTGAAATGCGCTAGATTTGAACTTGAGAAACCGAGTTGTCAGTCCGTATTGCTAACGGCGAAAACACTTTCGCCACCCTACTAAATATCATGTTTAGTTTAATGAGAAAAAAAACAATTCTAACACGGCTTCACTTAAAATACAAAGTGCGTACTTGGCTTTTTAAAACTGGTTCAGTAATGCATTAGTAATAGAAATAGTTTAAACAAAAATAACATGAAATTAAGAATTAAACGACGACGTATTTTGTTTACAATCTTATTATTAAGTTACTTTCAGTTCTGAGATGATATCTTATTAAATATACAGAGGTGCTTTTATTGTTTCTGTCTGTTTTGTTGTTGTTAGATTTTTTGTTAACTTTTGTTGTTTTTGCTGTTTTCCTTCCTGTTTTTTATGTTGTAATTTTTTTATTTGACTTATTTGTTGCTTTAACGACTGCGTTTTTTTTTATTTCTTTTCTGTTGTTTTTCTTTTTTTCTTTTTTTTTTTTTTTTTTTTTTTTTCAAGACATGACTTCCAGAGAGTGAAAGCAGCAAATTCAAGTTTGAACGGAAGTGACTTCTTCATAGTAGTTTCCCGCAGTTTTCATTAATGGGCTAAAAATGAATCGGATAGATGACGATAAAAATACAAAAAGAAATAATCAAATCATGGTTTAATAAAAAAGGATGGAAAAAAGTTTATAAACAAAAAATTCCTTGTTTATTTCGTAGAAGCAGCAGTTCGTTAAAGAGATGTCTGTAATATATCTATCTACCTTTCTATCTATCTCTCTCTCTCTCTCTTTATGTATGTATATATGTATATGCATATATATATATATATATATACACACACATATAGATATATATTTAGATATATAGATAATTAGATAGATAGATAGATAGATAGATAGATTATGTATATATATAATCAAGAAGTGAAATTCAAGTTTACAAGCCAAAAGCTTCTCTAAACTTAAAGAGAGTATAAATATTAATATTTATAATCACAACCAAATAAAATGCTTAATACAACCAAAATAGGAAATAGAGCTTGTCATATAAAACACAATTGGATCAAGGAAATCTTAATATTTCTTTTTGAGTATCCAGTTGAACAATAAATTCTAGTAAATTATAATTTAGGGTCTTTAATTGTGTTCTTATATATATATATATATATATATATATATATATATATATATATATATATATATATATATATATATATATATATAAGGAAAATAACCGTTTCATTACAAGTAACATAACATCCTCGAACAGAACATTTTGTACAGCTTATAATTTATTCTGACGAAGGTTACAACAAAGATACAGTAGAACCCCGGGATACGGCTCCCTAGGATACGTTTTTTCAAGTTACAATGAGGATTACGATGTTTTTCCGGGCCCTGACTACGGTATTTTGCCCGTCTTATAATGTTATTTATAATGTTATTTGATTATATACATTCGTGTTATATACTGTACTGTATTTTGTTGCTAGTTTTTTAACGCCGAATCTTAAAGTTCTACAGTATAATGTTTCTAACCCTCATAACTAGAATTGCTATTGTAATTTTCATCAAAATTTATTGTATAATTTGTATTTTAAACCTGTCTTTAACCTATATCTTTAAGATTAAGAGTCTTACGAAAAAAAAAGAGATTTTGAAAATATTTCTTAAATAGATGTCATATGTATATTTTTAAATTCCACAAAATTATCGAAGTTGTAACAAAGGATATACATTTCCTTTCGTCTTTTTTGCATAAGACTAAATAGGTTAAATTAAATATAGCCCATATTTGGATATATTGCACCTTATAAAGGTGTTAAAACTTCAGAATGATCGTTTAATTATTATAGAAATAAATCTTGTATACAAATATGTAAAATACTTCATTTTAATTATATATATATATATATATATATATATATATAAAATAAAAATTACAATAAGTTTACCAAAGTAATCAAAATGGTAAACTTAAAATATATTATAAATATTAAAGAGTTAATATTTACAAGTAAAATAAACTCAGCCAGATGTAAAAGCTCAATAAAACCGAAAAGGAAATAGATCTTATAATATGAACAAAAGATTAATTAAACATGTTAAAAGACATCTTGAAAAAGAGTTAAAAACATATTTAATTTTAAAAAAGGAAGCACAAGATAAGTGGATAGTCCTATATATATATATATATATATATATATATATATATATATATATATACTTCAGCCTCTGTCCCATCGATAAAATGTTGCATTCTTCTGCCTGTTCTACAAGTACTTTAATGGTGAATGCTCTGACGAATTACAAGCACTTGTACCCCCTCGACGTGAATATCCCAACAAACCCGACAAGCAGCTAAATCCCACCCCTTTACTGTAGAGATCCCTAGGTGTAAGAAAGCCTTCTACTCCAGTAGTTTCTTCCCCAGAACTGCTTGACTTTGGAACTCCCTTCCAGGATTCTGCTTTCCCAACTGTACTGACATGCAGAAGCTCAAGTGTAATGTGAACAGACATCTTGCTACTCGTCTCCTTTCATAATACCCCTGCAACTTATGTCCCCGATAGTAGCCCCCTACTTCAAGGTGACACTGTACCTTGTTTGGGGTGAAAATTGAATATATATATATATATATATATATATATATATATGATTAGTTTTTTTTGGAAAAAGAATTCCAGCAGAGTGCTCAATTAAAAGGAAAATCCAAATTTTAAGAGCGTACTTATATTTTGTGTACAGAAAGTTGTTAGTTGAGACAGGTCATTGGTACCGTCGGTTTCAAGCCCGATAATAAGGCCCGTTTAAGGTATCCTTATCAAGCTCTCTTCAGCCAATATTCGTCTATCTTATAACCGGAAGTGTGAAGTATATATACCTCGCGAATCCACGTTCAAATCTCGTTTTGTTTAATCCCCCCCTTTTTTTTTTTTTTTTTTTTTTTTTTTTAGCTATCTATATCTATATATATCTATATATATATATATATATATATATATATATATATATATATATATATATATATATATATATATATATATATCGGGTAATGTAATACCTAATTTTCAACTTTGAATTATTTAAATTTAAGATCTAATTTCGAAAAAATGTTTTTTTTATATGAATCGATTTTAATTTGAACCCCATTTAATTTTAAAATCTCTTTCCTTATGTATAAAAACTTAAAAATCTGTATTGGTATCGGTTAAAAACTTAAAAATTCGTTTAATTATATCGAACATTTAAAAATTTCCAAAAATACGTTTAAAGTTTTAAAAAATATATTTTTAATTATATCGAATCACGTTTAAAAATTTCGAAATACGTTTAAAAATTATTTTTTAAAAACCCAAATCTTTCAAGGTTTGGGGAAGTGAGTATTTATCTATCCTAAGTGATTTCCCTAGTTTATTAACATTATTATATTTTTCTATAGTTTTAAATTCGAAATAGATTATAAATTACATTTATAAAATATAATTTTTATATATATATATATATATATATATATATATATATATATGACATTAATTAAAAATCTATAATACAATTGCGATTAAAATCCAAGTTTACCGACTAATTATTTATGTATTTACAATTTTTTCCCCTTATATATATATATATATATATATAAACAACATCTAAGTGTTGTTCTTTTCATTGATCCAATTTATTAGGAGCCCCTTCCTTCTATGTATGCAACTTTTCAAAGCTTCACTCCTCACATTTAAACATTTTATTTTTGGGTCATGAATGGACCGGAGGATGTAGTATTTCTCTGCGTTACAGAGTGAGCATTGACTTAATTCCGGGACGTATGCTGGTCTATGCTCTATTTTTCTCCATTCAAGAGAGCTTGATAAGGATACCTTAAACGGGCCTTATTATCGGGCTTGAAACCGACGGTACCAATGACCTGTCTCAACTAACAACTTTCTGTACACAAAATAAAAAAATATATATATATATATATGTGTGTGTGTGTGTGTGTGTGTGTGTGTGTGTGTGTGTGTGTGTGTGTGTGTGACCTGAGAATTCTTCCTTCAAACTCCTCAACCTAACATTCACAGACAATATGAACTGGAAAAATACATTGGGGACATTGTGAAGGCTGCTTCACATCTGATAGTTTCATCCATCGAGCTAGAAGACTACTCACACTTTGTATTATCATGTACCTCTAAAAGGCCACCATTCGGCCATACATGAAGTGTTGTTGCCATATCTGGGCTGGTGCATCTACACTGGCCTCTCCCTTTTGGATAGGGTCCAAAAAAGAGTTTTCAATCTAATAGGTCCCACTTTGTCAACTGAGCTCCAACCCCTGTCCCATCGCCGCATTTTTGCATCTATGTGCTTGTTTTACAAATATTTTAATGTAATGTTCTCTGATGAACTCATTGCACACGTTCCCCACTCGAGGTCCATATCCTCGACAAATCAGTTTAGCAACAAAATCTCACCACTTCACTGTTAAGGTCTCTAAATGCTAGAAAGCGTTCTACTTTAATAGCTTCTTCCCTCGAAAAGTTAGTCTTTGGAATTCCCTTCCTTGCACCTGCTTCCTTGACTGTACTGATTTGCAGAACTTTAAATGTAACGTAAATCAACATCTTAGACATGGTCTCAAATGTAGCCGCTTACGTCGAAGTAGCCATATGCCTTGTTAGGAGTGAATGTGAGTAAAATAATATATATATATATATATATATATATATATATATACACTCGGGTTTTTTATTCAAAAGTAATGGACTAATGAATTCAACGAGGTTGTTAGATAGTGCTCAATAAAAAGAGCTGATAATACTTGTTTATTGTTATATAAACATGCTCACATCCCGCTGCTACAAATAGCCACTTGTTTCAATCAAATAACAGATATCATTAGGCAGCGACTTGACTATTCAAAAGTTCAATGAATAATGGATTTTTATTTAAGGTAGGAACTCTTTAAAAGTTGGATTTAAAAAACTTAAAACACAGAACTTTAATTATAAGATGTAAAGATGGAGGGGCAATCTAAATAAAGCTAAAAGATTATAATGGAGAGAGAGTGATTAAGAAGAGAAAAAAAGAAATAGAGAAAGAAAATAAATAGAGAAAGAAAATAGAGAGAAAAAATATATATATAATATGGAGAAGAAAAAGAAAAAAGATATAAAGGGTTATTATAAAGAGAATAAGGACTAGAAGGGAAAAGAAAGAATGATGAGATATAGTTAAAGAGAGAAAGAGAGAAAGTAAGAATTAATATGAAGGGAATCTTAAAAAGTTGATAGTATATAGAAAGAGAAAAAGATCTGCGTGTCAACCAATTTATGAACAATTATACAATTCAGTAATGAGACACGTTATTACAAATACAAACAGAAAATACAATCTAAGCGTTAGAAGTGAACATGTCAAAAATGACAGCGAATGTATCCAACCAACATATTTATCATCTCACATACGTCCACTATTTATATCAACGCAGTTCAAACATACGTCTACAATTAATTAAGCCCTTTATACTAAATGATATGTTTAGAGTTTTCGCGTTTTTATTAAATAAATATATAAATAAAAGAAAACAATAAAAATTATTAATAATAATAATAATAATAGTAATAATAATAATAATATTTTTTATTATTATTATTATTATTATTAATAATAATAATAATAATTTTAATTTTGTTTTATCATTATTTTTTTCTTTTATTTATATATTTATTTAATAAAAACGCGAAAACTTTAAACATATCATTTAGTATAAAGGGCTTACTTAATTGTAGACGTATGTTTGAACTGCGTTGATATAAATCGTGGACGTATGTGAGATGATAAATATGTTGGTTGGATACATTCGCTGTCATTTTTGACATGTTCACTTCTAACGCTTAGATTGTATTTTCTGTTTGTATTTGTAATAACGTGTCTCATTACTGAATTGTATAATTGTTCATAAATTGGTTGACACGCAGATCTTTTTCTCTTTCTATATACTATCAACTTTTTAAGATTCCCTTCATATTAATTCTTACTTTCTCTCTTTCTCTCTTTAACTATATCTCATCATTCTTTCTTTTCCCTTCTAGTCCTTATTCTCTTTATAATAACCCTTTATATCTTTTTTTCTTTTTCTTCTCCATATTATATATATATTTTTCTCTCTATTTTCTTTCTCTATTTATTTTCTTCCTCTATTTCTTTTTTTCTCTTCTCAATCACTCTCTCTCCATTATAATCTTTTAACTTTATTTAGATTGTCCCTCCATCTTTACATCTTATAATTAAAGTTCTGTGTTTTAAGTTTTTTTAACTCCAACTTTTAAAGAGTTCCTACCTAAAATAAAAATCCATTATTCATTGAACTTTTGAATAGTCAAGTCGCTGCCTGATGATATCTGTTGTTTGATTGAAACAAGTGGCTATTTGTAGCAGCGTGGATGTAAGCATGTTTATATAACAATAAACAAGTATATATATATATATATATATATATATATATATATATATATATATATATATATATATATATATATATAGGGTGTCCGTAAAGTTACTATACAGTCTTATTGTTTTATTGTATTATATTTGTATTAATAGTTAATTTATAAACATAAAGGTGTTATTTCTTTTTATTTCTTTTGTTACAAATAAATATTTTAATACAATATCTTACTGTACTGTTTATATATTACAGGGTGTCTGTATAGTAACTTGTAAGACTGTATAGTAACTTTACGGACACCCTGTATATATATATATATATATATATATATATATATATATATATATATATATATATATATATATATATATATAAAGGTGCGTATTTTATTATTATATACACACGTATACGTTTGATTCTTGCAAAATATTCAGTGTGGAAATACTGTTCAGCCGATTGTACGATTCGAACCATCGGACACGAGTCATCTTCAACTCAGATTCAGCGATGAAGTCAGTTCTAACATTTGTGTGAAAAGAGAAATAAACCCTATCCATGTCGTTTTTTAAGTGAACAATATCGTAAATCGTCACTCATAATCTTCAACAAATCATGTTTTTTATTTTTTACTATTTATTTATTTTTTTTTTATTTTATTTTTTTTGCCGTATCAAAGATCTTCACTGCAGCTAGAAATAACAAATATTATAAACTAAGATTCGAATCCTGATTTTTTTTATTAACTGAAAAGACGTTTTACGCTTAGGATATAACGCCCCTTTCGATCGCAAATAGCTTAAGATCGTTCATATCTGAAATTGTTTTAAAACACATTTTCACAAGGAATGTGCCCTGCATCGCATTTGAATATAGCTGTATTGAGAGGTTTATGCCTAAAAATTATTCCAATATTTTGATATATAATTTTATTTATATTCGCGTATAATATACAATACAGAAAACAAAGTTATCCTTTACTTGTATCTCGCTAACTCATACGCGATTCATGCCACGCAGACTTATTGAAGAGTCACTAGAGGGTATCATGTTCCCTGTGTATTTGTATGATTACTATAACAATGTCAGCGAGATGTTTCAGATTCCATTATTTCCGATTGGCATAGGTTTGGGGAGGAGAGTAATCACCGGATGTACCATATCAGCACTCTTCTTTTCCTTAGCCATGAACATTGTCATGAAATCAGTGTTAATAGACAGCTCAACATAGCCTATCAAAACCCGGTGTTCGTCAACATGTTGAATCTGACCGTGATAACACAACCAAACAGATTTTACAGATAGATGGTAGAGAAGGAGAGAGAGAGAGAAGCAGATATGATCGACCCGGGTGTGCTTTACATCTTTGGGAGAAGCAAAATGATTGATGAAGCCGAATTTTTGCAATCTCAGGATCAACCCAGGAAGAAAAGATTGAGAAAGGTATCTCGGATCAAATGAGATGGTCTTATGTTGCAAAATCCGAAACCCATGACTAACCTGCTTATGATTATTATAAAATCATTAGAGCCTTGCCAATCTATATAAGACTTATTCGATATATATATATATATATATATATATATATATATATATATATATATTATGTATATATATATTATGTATATATATATAATATATATAATATATAATATATATATAATATATATAATATATATATTATATATATGTATTATATATATATTATATATTATATATATTATATCTATATATTATATATATTATATATATATGTATATATATATTATGTATATATATATTATGTATATATATATAATATATATAATATATAATATATATATAATATATATAATATATATATTATATATATGTATTATATATATATTATATATTATATATATTATATCTATATATATATTATATATATATTATATATATATTATATATATTATATATATATTATATTATATATATTATATATATATTATATATAATATATTTATATATATATATATATAGAGAGAGAGAGAGATAGATAGAGAGAGAGATACATACATATATACATACATACACAGGATAGATCGATTCCTATTCCATGTATATAAACATGTACTTTATGTTCATACACGCATATAATAGTATATAGTAATGCAGTAATATTAGGAATATATAGTTTCAGTATTTACGTCAATATATCTTAGTATAAAAATATATTTATGGCACATAGGCTACATATAACATCAGTGTTTCATTCCCAAAGGTAATCGTAAGAATATACGTTATTGTTAATTAAAACAATATTCAAATGTTATATTAGTACGCAAAATAAGACCTAAATAGCTTTTAAACTGTAAAATTACTTTTTACGCAAATATGATAAACTTCATATTAATTGTTTCTTCTAATGCATTATCTTGTAAAAGTTGTTGTGTATTTTGCGAACCTCTTCCCTCTGATGAGAAGAAGTGCATTCTTCGAAACTCCATGGAATAAGGATTTTTCTTGTTTGTTTTTTGTTGTTGTTTTTTGGGGGGTTTTTTGATCTTGTATTCCTTGTCGAATAATTAAAATTGTGTATACCTTCCTTACAGGTTCATAAGGTTTTTGAAATTTTGAAAAAATTATCCCAACATCATGATATATATATATATATATTCTTGAAAAAGGATTTCGGCCTCAACAGAAAGATGTTCAACAAAATGTTTAACCATAAAATTTACCAAAAACTATTAATATTAAACTATAAAAAGAAAGATACTAGAATTTAAGCAAAAAATATTTTATTTCAACTCAATCAGATGTGCCTTATGCACTAATAAAAATGCAATTGGCATTTTGTTGAACTTTTTAAGATTTTAAATATTTATAAATTTTCTCATTATAAAAAACGATTATTATATTGATTATAATTTTTTGACAGAAGAAATAAAATGAATATAAAACATTAGAAGAACAATGCAAAATTATCCAATTATATCAATAAATATTAGTAAATTGTGTAAATGAATCTTGAAAAAAAAATGATTATTTAGTAAATTGATTTTAATTTATTGTTCATTTAAAAAATATTCAAATATTTTAAATCACTTAATTGTCAGCACATTTTTTCATTATCAAAAAAGATTATTGGATTATTTTTAATTTGCAAAATAAAAACCGGCAATGAAAAAATCGTAAATCAGCAAAAATTAATAAATTGTTTCATTATAAAAAAATATTTATATACTACAGATATAATCTATGTTTAATTAATTTGAATCAAGTAAAACAAATATTTTCTTATCAATAGCATTGAAATAAAACAATCGTTTTTGTTATGATAAAATTTAATGAATTCGCTGATTCTGGATGTTTTAACTGTACTTCTATCTTTCCAAATTAAAATTAATCTAATAAATGTATTATTATGACAAACTTTATTGATAATTTAGTGACTTTAGATTTACCTTATGATTTAAAAATTTGTCTTCTAATGTTTTTTATGCAATTCATTTTATTTCTTCTGTCAAAAAATTATAATCAATATAATAATCGTTTTTTATAATGAGAAAATTTATAAATATTTAAAATCTTAAAAAGTTCACAAAATGCCAATTGCATTTTTATTAGTGCATAAGGCACATCTGATTGAGTTGAAATAAAATATTTTTTGCTTAAATTCTAGTATCTTTCTTTTTATAGTTTAATATTAATAGTTTTTGGTAAATTTTATGGTTAAACATTTTGTTGAACATCTTTCTGTTGAGGCCGAAATCCTTTTTCAAGAAAATACCTAACTTTTTAAAATTCTATTCATCAACAACGTAAGCAACAATAAAAAAAATTAAATTATATTTATTAATTAATAGAACATGCTAATGATCACAGGAAAAGTATTACATAAAAAAATTTACAGAAATTTGTTTTAAATTCTGAATTTAAGTGATTCATAAAAGTGCTATCGTTCGCCTGCAGGGATACAGTTATAGCCCCATACCACGCTGATTGGGAGGTTAGCACTCAAGTTTTTGCTATTTCGATTGGATATATGGTCTGATTTTTCTCAATTATTTGTTTCTTTTATATTTTTCAAAAGAAATGCCAATATTGATGGACGACATTTTGGAATGAAAATTAAAATTATATGAAATATTGGTGTCACTGATAATATTTCACTTGTTATTATTCAAAATAATGCAAGTAAAATGCCCAAATCGACTTTCATAAAAGTGAAGAATATCTGGTTTTACAATGAAATTTCTGCAAAAAAAATTTATTGAAATATATAATTTCGGAATTAATTCATTGAGGATCGTAATTTTAAAATAAAAATCTATTTGTTTGAACACACACATATTCCATTGCAGTAGAAAAATTCTATTTCTAGTGGCTTTTTGCAAATGCTCAGTATTTTGTTGACAATATTTGCGAATTGAAGAGTCAGTTTTGAGATAAATTTTGAATTGCTTGAGTGTAAATAAAATTGTTGTTTTTTTAACTCTAGTATCTTCCTTTTTAGAGTGTAATACTGATCAATAGCTTTCAGTAAAATAATTTTCCGGTTAAAATTTTATATTACATTTATCTCTTGAAGCAGAAATCGTGTCTCCAGTTTAGTTATGATTCATAACAGTGCTATTGTTCGCCTGCAGAGTAACAGTTACAGCCCCATGCCATGCCTAGGTGATGGTTGAATTTTAAAAGCGAAAACCACCACTATTTATTTCTATTGAATGTATGACCTTGTTTTTATCAAATGTTTGCTTCCTTTATATTTTTTCAAAAAAAATGCTAACAATATTGGACATTTTGGAAGGAAAATTGACATTATTAGAAAAGTTAGTGTCACTGACAATATTCCACTTAATATTATTTCTAACAATGCAATTATAATGCCCAAAATCGACTCTATTCAAAGTGTGCAGAATAGCTGTTTTTACTTTGAAATTTGTTCCAAAAATATTTTGTTTTTTGTACTGAAATTCATAATTTCAGCATTAATTCGCCGAGGATTATAATTTTCAAACATAAATCTATTTATTTGAACACACAAATATTTCATTGCAGTAGGAAACGTTCTAGTGACATTTTCCAAGTGCTCAGTATTTTGCTGACATTTGATACAATGTTTGAGCACTGAAGCATCAGTTTTGAGCAAACTTTTAAATTGCTGTCGACCATCAGTAGGATGAAGTTGAATAACTAATCTCTGTGGTATTCCAGCAATCTGCAAGGTGTGGAACCCACAGCCAACTTTAAAGGTGCAATTACATTCACTATCTTGTAGTCTTTGGCAGTTTTGTTTGTGTATTCTAAGACATTTCATCACTTTACTTTCTTCAAAAGTGAATAATTGTTTGGCACTGTCAGGGCACTTGTTTATCAAAAATTCCCAAAATGCAATAGCACATTCTTGTTGGCCACTATTAAAAACGCCTCCGATTGATTCTCTAAGATCAGCAACACTGTGAGTGCCAGGGACAAGCAATCTTTTTAATTGCTGAATTGGCAAATCAATGTTTGGAATGCTTTTAATGATGTTAGACAACAAAGGAAGGTGGTAAATTGTCTGAACAATACTGTTAGCAAAACAAGCATTTCTTTCATTGATCAATTTGAGGTCCAAATTATTTTGAGAAATGTAATTGTCTATTTTCAGCCATTTTCTATTTGGACTATTATGTTTTTGCTTCAAATCATGATCTATAACGATTGTTTTTTTTCGTTTATAAGTCTGTTTGTACAATGACAAACTTTGAGGCATAACAGAACAAGGAGGAAGCGGTGGCAAATCAACCCTGTCTCTTTTGGCCCTCAATCTATTATATTCAGTCCATGCACTTTTGTTACACATGGTCAATTTATGAGGGTCAAGGTCAATCAAATAGACATTGCACAGCTTTCTAGCACGTGACAAAGCTACATAGGCCATTCCATCTGAAAAGACATCAGATCCCAAGTCAACAATGATACCATCGACTGAAATACCTTGGGTTTTGTGGACAGTTAAAGCATAGCTGAGTGACAAAGGTATTTGAGATCTAGTCACAAAGAGTCCAGGAGAAAGTTCATAGTCAGCTTGCACAAATTCAACATTGACTGCATATGATCAAATTTTACAGTCACAGCAACAACTTTGCCATCTTTCATTTGTATTTCAGTGACTGTACCCATTGTACCATTGCAAAGTCCTTTTTCAATATCAATATTTCGACGCAACATGCATCTAGCACCAATTCCAATTTTAAGCACAGTTTCAAGTCCAGCTGTGTCAGAAATCTTTTTAAGTTTAGAAGTTTTTGGTGTCTGTTTTGATTTTTTTTTTTTTTGTTACGGTTTTTTGTCTTAAGTTGGAATCAGTTGCTGAAATTTCAATGATATGAATATTATTTTTTTTCAACATTTTATAATTCACTTCCTCAGCAGATTCATTTGTGGGTACAATGCAAATAATATGCATTTTCTTTTGCAAATTTTGCAAAAGATCAGTAACTTGATCAATATTTGCTTTTTGTTTAGGATTGATTCGATGCCTTTTCAAGATCTCAATATCCTAATCAGTTGGTGACCCAAGTCTAATTCTGTTAAGAATATTAACAAAGTTTTCATTGTCATCTTTTTGTCGCACATTTATGGTCAATTCATCATAATCGAAATATGACCACAAATTTATACCAGCAATTCCCAAATTTGATTTTCTAGCATCTTGAATAGATATTTTGGAAAATACAGGTTTTTCATTAACAGGTGGAAGCTGAAATAAATCACCAAATGCAACAATTGACATGTTTGCAAATGGATACACTTGTTTCCTAATATCACCAAAAACATCTTGCAAACGTTGGTGAATAAATGCTAATTGCAAGTGACTAACCATGCTTATTTCATCAATAATGAATAATCTCGCATATCCAAGCATGGTTCTCAAACTTTTTATTTTATCCTTTGATAATGGTTCATATTTAGGTGTAGAACCATGCTGCACATTTAGTTGAAAGACTCTATGGCATGTAGATCCTTTCAAAATGTAAGCACTGACACCAGTAGGAGCACAAATAACTACACTGGGTCCATTGATGGCAGGATATGTGAGAGTAATTTTATCTGCCAGTGCATTGATCAGAAAAGATTTGCCCACATCCACAAAACCATTAATAAATTTGAGAATTTGTGGACAATCGTCACAATTGCACCTGTGAATAGGGTTTTCCTCATTCCAATGAATATTTTGTTGCTCAAGTTTGGAAATAATTTCATTATAAATTTCTTTTTGAATGAAATTCAATTTTTGCTCATTTTCTAAAACTTGAACTTCAGTGACATGTCTGATTTGAGGCATATTCAAATCAGCTTCATTTTTATCTGCCTCTTTAGCCATATTAGGATCGCAATCAATTTGATCATCATCAGCGTTATTTTCATTTTCATAATTTTTAGATTTTTGCTCTATTTTTTTGCTTATTTCAATAGCATCTTTAATTTTTTTCTTAATACTTTCATAATTTGTCATTTCAGACAAATATGGAGCATTTTGATGTAATGATTGCTCATATGATTTACAGATTACAAATTGGCATATTTTGTTGTAACATAAACCTCAGTGTGAAATTCATTTTCATTTGAAAAGGATTCATTGTAAAGATCAGAAATAGTAGCATCCCTGCTAACCTGGTAAATTAACTCACTATATATTGACCAGTCCCCTTCAAGTATTGCGATGTCATATTTGTTAAGCCATGTTCCAATCGACAATAATCGATATATTTTTCTGATCACTGTTCTCAGGTGTTGCGAGTGTGGTGACAAGAGTTTCAGCAGGGCCAGCTTGTTCGTGCAATCACTTTGGCCACAGCAATAAATTCTATCAGAATGCATACCTTTGCAACTTTGGAAACTATCCAATTTCTTCCTCATTTGAGCAATTGTCAAATTCGGACTCAAATCAGACAAATTGTTATGCAATCTTTTAGCATATTCCAATTTCTGAGCTGAGTCTGGACAGCCATCTTCGATTCTACACAGACGAGTCATTGATATTCTGTAGTCACTGTTATTAATTTGATTTTCATTGTGTCGATGAAAATTAGCATCTTTGCTTGACATTTCGAATTTGCAAGTAAATTTAGATGCTTTTTTTCTATGTTTATTTTTATATTTGTTATAATATGCTTTTGCACAAATTTTTTCTCTATTTTTTTATAATACTGGGCCATTTTCGCATGCATTTTTTCTCTATTTTTATTGAAATATTTTTTATTTGACTCTTTTTGCTTTTTTTTATAAGTATCATTATTTACCGCTTTGAGTTTTTTTTTTATAATTCTGAACTCTTTGTTTTATTTTATCTTTATTTTTTCAATAATATTCAGCTTTTCTAGCTTTTTCAGCAATTTTATCATATACTTTTTTATTGCCATCATTCATAATATATTCTTGACAGGCCACAAAATCACCGCAATACCACATTTACTCCGGGGGGGGAGGGGTACTACGTAAGTCCCAGGAATCCTACGTAAGTCCCTTATAGTAAAAATGTTGGTGCTCATGCACTAATTGTAACACGCTATTATTTTCTTAATAATATAAAAGAAAGTAAGAATTTTATTGACACAGTATTTGTAAACAAACAACAACAAAAAATAGTACGCTTACGTGTTGAAATTAATGCAAGAAAATGTTACATGTAATATTTTACACAAATACTGAACAGTAGCCCTCCCCTCTCTGTCTGTCTGTCTCTCTCTCTCCCTCTCTCTCTGTGTTGCTGTTATTATGGTAGTACGAATAGTGGTTTGTTTACGTTGTAGTTGAAAATATATCTTGCATTATTTACAAAAAGTTGTAAATAATGCAAGAAAATGTTACAGCCAGTTACAAAATTAAAAATGATAATAATATATTCATAATATATTCTTGACAGGCCACAAAATCACCGGTAGTAATGTAACGGATAATCAAAAATAGGGGAAAAATCAGTTATGTAATATTTTACACAAATACTGAACAGTAGCCCCCCTCTCTGTCTGTCTGTCTCTCTCTCTCTCCCTATCTCTCTCTGTGTTGCTGTTATTATGGTAGTACGAATAGTGGTTTGTTTAGGTTGTCGTGGAAAACTCTGATGAAACTAAAATCCGGCAATTTTTATTTTTTTAATAACGGTATTAGTATCAAAATATCTGAAAATGATATCTTAAACTAAACAGAAGAATGTCAAGGTAATTATTGTACTATTTCAGAAAATGTTCAATAAGTATGTCTCAAGTAAATTAATTTTTTTATTTTTTCTACCGGTACCCTACGCTGGATTACACAATAGTAGTCTCTAAGTAACATTTTGTTTGTCTCGCAGTTACTTGCGAGACTAATATATATATATATATATATATATATATATATATATATATATATATATATATATATATATATATATATATATACTTGATAATCTATCCGGTGTTGCCCAGTAATTACTTTTATTTTTAACTGTCTCCTTTCGTTATGATGTCATATGCGATGTATACTACACATATATATTATCTGATATGACGTCATGTATCACATCATGTGCTGTGGCGTCATGTATGAGATGCTGTGAACAAATAGACAAAAATACCGCTTCATTTGTATATATCTCTACTATTATATTAAAGTGACTTTGCTTGTGTGTGTGAGTTCCTTTCTCATAGGCTCCGAAACGGCTGAGCTTATCTTTTGCAAATTTCATAAGGTAATTTATATGCCTGGCAGTGTTCTTAGATATGTTTTCTACAGAAATTCATCCGATAATTATCAAAAATCGAAAAATACGAAAAAGATAAAGAATAATATCAAAACAGATACTATACTTTAACGCTAATTTTATTTGGAAAAGTAAACAATAATAAACATAAACCGAAAATAAAAAAAAATAGTGTAAAATTATCAAATATCTAAATTGTACTTTTTTTCATTTTTCAAATATTCGGGGCAAAAATATACTCGATTGTAAATGGTGTGGCAAGGGAAAGTGCTGCGCATTTAAATGTAAACACATTTGTTTCCGGGGCTTTTTACTGGTTTAGGATTTAAGACTTAAGCTTTTTTTCTAAGGGAGATAAATTTTGCATGTTTTATTTTCTAAGATGATTTCGTGTGGTTTTATGACATTGCGAGTCATACTTAGCATTAAACAGACATTAAAGCTTAGTAATCTGTCTCTCAAAGTAAAAATATCCTAGAAATAGAGGGATCATTTAAACATTATTTATATGAAAATTTAAATTCCAAAGTATTTATATGAAATATTTAAATTCCAAAATATTTTTTCGGAATATTCACACATTATCATCTAAAAAGCAAAATCTCATTTTTGATAAAGGTTAGCTAAATGTCCTGATCTGCTTTTAAATATAGATACACTTTATATTTTAAATTGACAAACTATTTAATGTTTTCTCTTTGTATATATACTCAAAGATTTTCATTTTGTGCTATTTTCCCCCATTTATATATTTGTGCCATTTTTACCTACTCTCCCCAATCTCCCCCTCAGAATGGTTCTAAAATCTATTAATTAATTTTCGTATAAACATGGTGCCTGCGTTTTACGGATTTCGTTTTTAATTTTTATTTTGCAAATATTAATCTTTCTGATTTTTGAGAATTTATTCAGCAATATTAAATATTTAGGTACGCAATGATTGTGATGTTTAATTTATAATGTATTTCACTTTAATTTTTATTGTATTAAACACTGTGTAATTTTATAATTTGTTTCTTGAAAAACAAAAATCGTATATTGATAATATTTTAAAGGTAAAATATTGTGTTTTGAAGCTAAAATATAGTGTTTTTCTTTCTTTTTTTGGGGGGGGGAGATATTTTTGTTTCGAATAAGTGTTTATTTTGTTTGTTTGTTTGTTTGTTTGTTTTTTTCTAAAATTTCAGGAGGCAATTGTTAAAAATCTAGCGATTTTCTGGAGATTTCTTTTCTCTGATCTTTGTAAATCCCAGTTTGCCACACTGGAAATAATAAAATCTGAGAACCTATCTTTTGCAAATTTCACACAAACTTTATTTATATGTCTGGCTGTGTTCTTAGATATATTTTGTACAGAAACTCATCCGATAAGTATCGAAAATCAAAAACATTTCAACCTTAAAAATAGATTAAAAGAAAAGATAAGATAAGAAGATAGAAATTTGCAAAGTAATATTTTACGTTACACCGGCCAAGAGAAATAACAAAAATTTAAGCAAATCATTTCTTCTGGAGATGTAGCTCAGTGGCAGATCATTGTTAAATTCCGGGTGTACCTCACCATTTTATTTTGCTTTTTTTATTATTAATTAATTTAAAATCGCCGCAAATCATTTTTTCGTTTACATATTTTAAAACTAAATATCAATCAGAAGTGACTTTTCTAGGACATTCATCGTCAAGCCAAAATATCAGCTGATGTAATATTGTAAACAAAGACAAACGAAATTTAATAAACAACATTATAATTAATTTTTTTATGCAAATTAGTCCACCGGCAAATTATTCCTTGTAATATATAATATTCAAAAAAGCATTGATTCTATAATAATACATACGCAATCTGCATAAATTAAAATATCATGTTTAAGCATATTAAACGGCCAATTAGTGTATATATATTGGAAACAACGTCATTAATAACTGTCTTTATATATATATATATATATATAGAGAGAGAGAGAGATAGATAGAGAGAAAGAGAGAGAAAGAGAGAGAGATAGATAGATAGATAGATAGATAAGTATATAGTATAACTATCTATCCATCTATATATATATATATATATATATAGTATGACTATTTTTCCATTCTTTATATATATATATATATATATATATATATATATATATATATATATATATATATATGCATTATCACCAATGCTAGGTATTCTCCCTGGATACATATAGAAATTAATGTGGGTATATTCGTTAATATAATCATATATATATATATATATATATATATATATATATATATATATATATATATTTATATCCCCGAAACAGTGTTTCATGGTAAACAACTGATGATCCCTTGAAAAATAAATTATTGGTATTATAGTAAGTTCGAGAGCGAGTTGATGCAGTGATTGCAGGTGATTAAATGACTTACTGACTAGATGGTTTTCTAACGAATGATAAAAAATATTTTTTGTATAGTTTTAAATGTTAAAAACTTCCAAGACTATATATATATATATATATATATATATATATATATATATATATATACAGTAGAACCTCGGTATACGGCATGAAAAATTAGTAACACAATACATTACACTATATAATACACATGTATATAATCAAATAACATTATAAATAACACCGTAAGGTGGAGCAAATACCGTAACCAGTGTCCGGAAAAACATCGTATTCCATATTGTAACATGAAAAAAACGTATCCTAGGGCCATCGTATTCCGGGGTTCTACTGTATATTGGGATATATATATTCCTTTATCTAAAAACAATGCATTACAAATGCAAGAGATGTACCATGGTTTCATTGACAGAGTTCGTACTGTCTTCTTGAGAAGCTGACAATTTAAGATGGATTGTATGGGTTGTTTTAAACAGTATGACATATCTGCACAATGCAATGCATAGTTTTTAAATAAAATATTTGTATTTTCGGTTTTGCATTCTTACGACGGAGAACATTATTGATTTCTTTCAATATTCTGAAGCTAAAAGTATACTTATATATGTATAAATTTTAAGTCGTCGCAGACACGTGTTTCGTCGAAACCGGGACCGCACAGTCTGGATATCTAACCACTGAGCTAACATATGGTAGTGATGAAATGCCCTACGTTTTTATAGACGTCATTTAATTGTTCATTTTTGTTTGCAACGATTTCCATGGCTGAAGCGCTAGATGTTTTGGTTTCGATTCTAGCTGTGGCACCCAAAGTTGTATACATATTTTTTCAATAATTTTTATTCATTGCAGACTATCATTCTCATCTTTTCTTAGTTGCTTCACGACGTTTCGGCCAACTATTCCTCTGGCCTCCGTCAGGTGGTAAAAAGAAAAGATGATAATAATAGTTCGCAATGAATAAAAATTATTAAATAATACTCATCTCAATAATGATTTCCCATTAAAATAATATATATTTTTTCAACTTTTGAAAGCGCTACTATATATTGAGTACAATATAATAATCAATAAAGAATAAGTTCTAAGACACACACACACATATATATATATATATATTCATATTCATATATATATGTGTGTGTGTGTGTGTGTGTGTGTGTGTGTGTGTGTGTGTGTGTGTGTGTGTGTGTGTGTGTGTGTGTTGTCCGTTGGCAAAGATGTTATCCTCCCCCCAATATAATAATTCTATTATTTATTTATTCAAATGTAGTTGCAGCGCGCACTATATTGGGCGGACATCGCAAAGTTGGAATTTTCTTTTAAAACAACACGTACCATCAAAGATTCGTTATGAAATTTTTTTTTACCTTCGGATGTTCTGAGTAATACGTATGGTTTTTCGATTTGCGAACACCTTATAAATAACCATGCGTGTGCCACGAATTTCAGTGCTGACATGTTTACGATTTTCAGTAAGTCGCACTCTTAAAATTCTAGAAACCGCTTTTATTAAATCCTTGAGACCTTTTCTTTGCAAGCAAAAAGAACATATCTTAGGACTTAATTTGATTTCTATCAATTTCCCCCCCCCGCTTATTTTTATTTTTTTATTTATTTTTTTCTCTCACCCTCCATGTTCATGACAATTTTTTTTAATCACAATTTTCCTCGATTTAGCTTTGTTGAGCGAGGAAGAAAACCTGCTTAGCTAGCCTTTATTTCCATTTTTAATTTTTTTTTAATCATATTAATTGGTCTGTATTTAGCCATAATTAAAGCCATCATATTAATTGGTCTGTATTTAGCCATAATTAAAGCCATCATGTTAATTGGTCTATATTTAGCCATAATTAAAGCCATCATGTTAATTGGTCTATATTTAGCCATAATTAAATTTTGTACCCTAAAAAGAATTTTCAAATATATATATATATATATATATATATATATATATATATATATATATATATATATATATATATATATATATATGCATGCACGTGTGTATGTTTTCTTTTGCCGTCCCACCCTTATATGCTCTTCGGCTCATAATAATCCTCCCATGTTTTTATGATGGATTTCAGAAAAAGGCGGAGTGAAAATCAGACACCATAATACCCTGTCAACTGAATCCCTTTGAAGTGAACGGAACAATTTTATTCCACGTCAATCTTGCGGCGACATTTGCCATGTTTTTCAATGAGGTTACTTGCAAAACAAAACAAAAAAACCGGAGGCCAAAAAATAAATGGATTCCCATGTTATTTTGTTTTGTTTTTGCGTTTTTGTTTATTTTTTATTTTTTCGGGTTTTTTTTTTTTTTGTGTGTGTGTGTGCTTTTTTTCTGAGTGTAATTCGAAATGAGAATCAAATAAAATAAAACGCAGTAGCGCTCTAATATTCAGGTTAGTGTGTTTTCCAAAAAAGAGACTGATATTCTAGTGTTGTTATTTACAGAGACAGCTACCGCCAAACAAAAATTAATTCTGGGTTTCGAATCTCAGCGTGAAAACATTCATCATACCTGCATGCTAAAGAGCCGTAACACACACACACACACACACACACACACATATATATATATATATATATATATATATATATATATATATATATATATATATATATATATATATATATATACTAGCAAAAGTACCCGTCGTTTACTGGGTTCAAAAACAGCCTACAGAAAATGGACTCTGATTTATGAAAGTATGATAGGTTATGAAAAGGAAGAGTTGTAAATTTGGGTTGAATTTGGGGGTATCGAAACCAAAGCAAAATATGATGAAAGTAAAAATAAAATAGATAAACCCCATAATTTATTATACCATACCTTTTGACAGTGAAACACTTATCACAATATTCTGTGGATCTATATTAAAAAACCTTGTAAAACTTTGTGACATATTTCAATTTTATGGAGGTCAGGTGCGAACAAACACCCCATAATTTTATTATACCATATTTCTTCAAACTGAAACATAATTATCAAAGTATACTTACGCAGATAGATATGAAAAGTCTTTATTAAAGTTTGTGCCTATTTTCATTCCGTGGAGGCCAGTAGCGAACGCAGACCCCACAATGTTATTATACCATCCCTATTTAAGTTAAAACATAATCAAAGTATTCTTATGTACATCTATATCAAAAACACTTGTAAACGTTTTTTTTTTTTAATTTTTTAATTTTTTTTTTCCATACTTTCTGGACCAGGCGCGAACGCAGACCCCACAATTATAATGAACCACCGTTCTGCCAGATCAAACATACCAATTTCTGTGTCTCGATACATCTTCTATCATTATATGTGATCAGTTTTTTTAAAATAGTCAACCATATAGGAGCCTATTCCTGACCACATACACACACACATTCAGCTTTATATTATAGAAGGTATATATATATATATATATATATATATAGAGAGAGAGAGAGAGAGAGAGAGAGAGAGAGAGAGAGAGAGTCAGAGAGACAGACAGACAGACAGACAATCAGAGATAAATAAATAAATTAATAATCACATATATAAATTGACAGTTTTTTTTTCTGGCTCTGTCGTTGATATCAACATCCTACTTTTTCGATTTATTAAGTCATGGATATGCCAGCGACTTCATGAAGTTTAACTAATTTGCATATTCTTTTGATAAACGAGCGTGCATTAATTAATTGTTTCTTTACTAGGTAATTGATTTCATTCAATCATTACGCTTAACTCGTTTTATGCTAGTGTCCACATTGTGCATCATTGCGTAGAATTTAGGATGAAAATGTTTTCCCACACGGACCTGTTATATATATATATATATATATATATATATATATATATATATATATATATATATATATATATATATATATATTATTTTTAAAACAGTAATCTACGTATACGCGTGTTTCAATGTAACTACATCTCATCGGCGTAGCTTGGCTGTTTCTAGGAATCGAACTCCAGGCCATGTGTATCACAGTCCATGTGTATCACATGGTCTGGAGTTCGATTCCCAGAAACAGTCAAGCTACGCTGATGAGAAGTAGTTACCTTGAAATACGCGTGTACGTAGATTACTGTTTTAAAAATAATAAAAAAATAGATAAAATGTTATATACGTCCAAATAAATTATGGGCGACTTTCTAGTAAATAAAAAATGAGCTTCGAGGCGGAACCACTATTTAACCGTATTTATCGTTTGAAAAAAAAAACACATTTCAAAATTTTGTTCTGCGTGTTTTATTTTCTACTTCGCTGTTTTATTTGCTTTTTTTCGTAAATCTTCGGGTTACGGTTATGGTTAAGGTTAATAATAATATTTCAGATATTATGGTTATTGTTTATTATTAAGGTTTAGTATGAAGGTTAGTGTTAGAGATTAAAGATGGGTGTTATGGAAATGTTAGTTAGGATGCGTTGGGGTCATGTTAGGGCAAGGAAAAATATAAATTTACTGTACGCCATGTAATTATGAAAACTATATAGATTATAAAATAGATTGAAAATTTATAGACTAAAATAGGCAATAGCAAAGACGAAAATAAAATTAATATGTTAGTTTGTTTTTAAAAAGCACGCGAAAAGATACGTATTTGTAGAGTTCGCGTTATATACAGTGGAAAAAACATATATAAACAAAATTGCCTTACTTAAAAACACTTCGGGAAAACAGTTATCAGTATTAGCAAAACATTACAGTTTGTGTCGTTACATTTCTTTCTGCAAAAATAAAATTCAAAAACAATCATTTCCTACATTCAGTCTCTTTTGCAAATCTTCGTCAGTCTTGAAAGGGAGACTCGTCGTTGATGGCGTTAATATTGATATTTCCGTTAGGTGTCTATTAAGCAACAGTACCCTATTCCAATATGTTCATGCTGTTCTTTATATTCGACTATTCTTGAAACATAGAGGGAAAGAGAGAGAGAGAGAGAGAGATGCAAAAGAGGGTAAAAAGAATGGTATGAAAGAAGAGCGGTTTACAAACACATTACAATGTAGGGATGTGAGACTGATAGAATTTTAACAAGAGATTGATCACTTGTGAATTAATTGCAAATTACAGCTAATTAGATTATTTTTCATTCTGTCCCAAAACTAAGGTATAGTTTACCGTGCCATTTATATGATTAAAATATCTATAGAAAAAAAAACACACAAACGTTGATTAACTCAGCTTTAGGCTAATCATAGAAATATACGTACAGAGACACAATTTCATATGCGCATGCACCCGCATAAGACGGACATGTGCGCATTTATATACACACTTGTTATTAGAGTGATATGGATTGCAAAGCTAAGTATATTTATCTCTCCTATAGAGAGATGATATGACACAAGGGTTGTTAAGTGAGATTTGAAAAGCCACCGCCCAAGAAGAAGAGCACTCTTGCCTGCAAAAAAATTCCACCTCGGTATTCTCCAGTAGGGGCTCATTAAGTGATTAGCGATAAAATAACGTCTTCTCAAAGGGAAAAAGCAAAGCCTAGGAGAATGGATATTTTAGAACTGCACAAGAACAGAGACATACCTCAGTTTGCAGAGAACAAACCATCTTAGCAATGGCTTAGACGCTGTTGGATTTGGTGCCGAGTGAAACTGGGCTGAAAAATCTATAGTCAACTTCGAAGACCCATTATCTATTTGTTATGGCTTGCAATAAGCCACAAAGAAAACATAACAATGAAATAGAGTTGAAACGATGTATTACTGGAACAACAACGTAAAAAGGTTACAACTGAAAAGAGCAGTAAACGTCACTGAGCAGGCGAGGGTTGCTCTGGTGTTAAATCCACACCTGGGATCAAAAGGTCTATGGTTTATATAATGGATAAAACAGTCCATTTGGAGGATGATTCCCCCACAACACATCCCTCCCAAGCTGATTTCCGCGGTTGTGAAAATCAGTATTTCTTCCTTTTGGGGCAGACCACCAAGGAGTCTGTGCGCTTCCTCTTTCTGTCGGAACGTCTCGGTTCTGACATCCCTTTTGGAGGGTCTATGTCAAAAAGTTATACACAGTTTCAATCGCCTCACTGCCGTCTGCGGTGGTTCTTCTTGATCCTCGTAGAAGCGTTTCCTGATTTGGTTCGGGTGCCTTTTATATTGGAACTTTGGGCCCTGAATGATGTATATAATATGGTTGATTCTTCGTAAGATCGTGCCCTGTTCCCAAAAGAAACGTTATTTCTAAAATGTCTAAAACACACGTTATCTCCGCTGTTAAATCGTTTCATTGACATTATAGAGGCTCTGATGTGTACTATGTGTTTGGACAGCAGTTTATCAAATACGGATTTTATTTTTCGTCAAAACATGATCTCTGCTGGGGATCCCGCATCTGCTTTGTTCGGATTTCTCGTGATTCTGTAAACCTGCAGAAATTGCTGAAGGGCCTTTTCAGTCTGTGTACCGGGCACCCTTTTTCTTAGTTATTTTCTTATATTCGCGATGCTTGCTTCGATATTTCTTGTATCTTTTTTATAATTTTTAGTTTTTGATAATCCTCAGTCAATTTTTGAAGTGTTAAGTTTGGTTCATTTTCTAATTTTGTAAGGACACTGCGTCTGATTTCCGCATCTTTTCCAGAGGTTAACCCTTGCGCAAACACAAGACATTTAAAATTGTCTGCTGTTAGTTCAGACAACTTAAAGTCATCACAGTGTTTGTTCACTACAGCTGTGTAGGTGGCAAAATCGTCATTATCGTCTTTTACCACATTCAAACATCTCCAACGCTTATGGAAAAGAGACGTTTTAGACGAGAAAAGTTATGTTAACAAATTTACCGTCTCATTGAATGATAAATCTGCTGTTTTCCGAGTCAAGATGTAATCCACGAATTTATCATGCTCAGACGTTTCCAATTTTCGTAGTAGAAGTCTGGTTTTCTTTTGATCAGATCAGTTGCTGCAGTCAATATTAAAAAAATCTCCATAACGCCGAAAATACGCAGCAAATGATTTTTCCTTTTCCTCGTATTTAAAATTGTCTATCTCGGTTCATATTGTATTCTGAGAAAATGCTGAATTACTTTCCGCGTTATTCTTAACAATTTCTGTAAGTAACTCCTCTGTTCGTAATTGCCGTTCGGCTAACTGCTTTTGAAGTTCTTTTTGCTGTTCCTCGGTTCGTATTTGACATTCCTCTAACTGTTTTTGCAATTCCTTTTGCTGTCCCTCGAATCGAATTTGACGTTCAGTCAAGTGTTTTGCGGATTGTGACTGGCGCTTTGCGGCATCGATATGCAACTTGGTCAAATGTTCCAACGCCACTTTCAATTCGTACATTTTGCTTTGTCATCATTAGCAATTTCAAAACGTTTTATTTTACAAAACCGTTTTATTCTTTCTTATTTCTTCCTCCAGACAATAAAACGAACAGAAAAAAACAAATATATAAAAAGTTCATTGTCTAAAGAAAAAAAAATCAAGTGTATATTTTTCTCCAGAGAAAAAAAAACTAACGCTCGATTTTAGCAGCGAAAACCAAAAGTATAAAAATTTACCTTACTAAGTCGCGACGAACCTTTTTCTTTTTGCAAAAGTACAGCGCTATCTTTGAAAGTCGTGACGAACTTTTTTCTTTTCAACTCTTTTTTTCTGTAATGATCTGCCTTTTTTTTTTTTTTGCTTTTTTTGTTTTTTTTAGTTACCGTGAACCTTTCAGTTGCAAGTGTTATGTTAAACACTTTCTTGGGCTTAATAACATTTGAGTCCGCCGTCGTTAGTATTTTTAGAATACTATTTCAACGCGAGTATTTTTCAATGTCGTTACTGGTTTCGATTTTAGTATGCTCCTAGAATCCAATGTTGTCAGTGTTTAGTTTTTTAGAACACTGTTTTTAAACGTGAGTACGTTCTCCGAATCCAATGTCGCCAGTGTTATGGCTTGCAATAAGCCACAAAGAAAACATAACAACGGAATAGAGTTGAAACAATGTATTACTGGAACAACAACGTAAAAAGGTTACAACTGAAAAGAGTAGTAAACATTACCGAGCAGGCGAGGGTCGCTCTGGTGTTTAATCTACACCTGGGATCAAAAGGTCTATGGTTTATATAATGGATAGAACAGTCCGTTTGAATGGTGATTTCCCTACAACACTATTTTATATGGTGTATCAATTATAATATCTTTTCTGGGTTCCCTGTTGGTGCTGTCCGGAAGTAATTTTGAACGCAAATGTTCTTTTTCTTTTTTTCTTTTCAATATTTAAAATATGAAGTAATTCATGAGAGACAAATCATGGGCAAACAGGTTATGCCTGCTGTCATTTGTAATGCAAATCGTTACTTGCGTGTTTTGATGGAACGTAATAGGTTTGGCTTGTTCAAATTAATTGTTCCTTGCACGAAAATAATTAATCCGATTTAACTATCCAACATCTAGAATATAAACGGAAGAAAACAAATGTCAGTGAGAGACCAACGTTCTCATGACCTATCGGGTCGTCCAAGTGCTATCCTTATAATAGGTACGTGCAAAATGAATGGCCTATCCCCAAAATGTATAAACATTTTGACCCCTCCTTGAACTTAAAAATTCAATAAAATTTAGGAAATAAACTAATTTTAATGAAATTTTCCGTATTTACTAATTAACAGTCATAGAATATAATGAACTCATTATTTTTTTTAATCTTAATAAAAATGTATTATTGTATCTAAACAAAATATTTTTTACTAAAATTATAGTTTTAAGTACTAAAATAAACGCATGAATTTATTTTTCCTTTTTTATGACAATACAAACATTGTAGATGTTAACAATAAACATTTTGTTTTAAATATTTAAGGAACATTATGATTTTTTTTTTAAGTCCGTGGTAATGAAATCAGTTTACTCGAAAAGTAAAAATGAATGTATCATACTAAATATGGATGGTATTAAGCATTGATTATGAATTATTTTCACAAAAGCAATACGATTGTAAAATATGATTTGTGTGAGTTTAATTATAACAGTTTTCGATGAAGTTTTACAAGTAATATTATAATATTTTCATTGTATGCATGAATGTGTAATTACAACAAAATTAAATTAATTACATGAAATTAGGGCACTTAGCGTGATCCGTACATAATCAGCGTTATTTTATACTGTATATCGCTTTTTGGTGTATTATGTTTTTTGTAGTTTACGACAGCATGTACATTTTCTTTAATTCGGTATCTTAAGATTTTGATTTACTAATTATTTTTGAAATAGTTTCAGAAAACTGATGATTATTCTACAGATTTTTTTAAGTTGATTTATTCGGACTTGAATATTTTTGTGTGTGTGTTTTTTTTTGGGGGGGTGGAGGGGAGTCAACATTTTTCAGTTTTTTTTTTTTAATTTAATATGTAAATATACACTTTTTTCTTTAATTTAAGACGGGTGCTAAAAAAGTAATCATGATAAGCCTCTTTTAAGAAGCATAGCGGTTTGCTTTTTTTGCAGGCATTTTTGGAAGGCATTTTTGTACATACCTACCTTATAAATAGACTCCCAAGCCAATATCACAATATTTCCTTGGTGGAGCCATCTCTCCTCGAATACAAGAAAGGATTGATTACCAAACCCATAAACATCACGATGATAATACTCATGTGCAAAGATTCGTTCCTCACAATAACGTTGAAATAGATAGCGTACATCTTTTTTTTACTAGTGGGTCATAGCTTATCAAGGCTCGAAAGCCACTCGAGGATAAGTGTTAATGAATGTAAAGTAATAGTGAAGTAATCCTTAAGGATGTAAATTGGATGAAATTGTTTTATTTATGGGGACGACGACCTAACAGAAACTTGTTTACATTAGATTTGAAGGGTACCATGTTGCATTCAGCCGGGAAGCATGCCAGCGGAACAATGTTCCAAAGGCGGGCAGCTCTGGGAAAGAAGCTCTGTTAATGGAATCTTCGACTTCATTTAGGCATAGATAGAAAGTGGGGAAAATCATTTATAGTGGTTATAACTAGTTGAGTGTTTTTTTATGTGTAAAGTTTGGCAAGCGGGGACCATTAAATGCATCTTATTACAAACTGACATTACTTATTTAAATGACTGGAAAATGTGATTAAATGGATCAACAGACTGCACACATATAATACGTTAGTATTATCATTATTATTATTATTATTATTATTATTATTATTATTATTATTGGCTCACAAGGAGCTTTCACATAGGTCATAAAGGATCCTTTCTTGAAAACAACCTATAGTGTTCCCTAGAAGCTGGGTGACAACAAGTCTCCTCAGATTTCCAGTACTCTTCACCTCTTGATATCATTTGCAAATCAATTTGCATTATCGCAACAGCCGCTTACCATTGATTTCTCGCTAGCAGCGGCCATTAGTCTCCGCTGGAATTTGAGTGGCAATAAGCCACCCCAAGGTCACAGTTCTCTTCACACTTGTCCAGCGGTGGTCTGGTTAGTGCTCTCCCCTCGGTCTTTTCATTTTCTTGGACCCTTCTCGGCTATTTGGCATCATTCTTTGGGGGGCGTTGATTGGGTAATGGGAGGGGATGAGGAACGGTATAAAGAACTTATTGATATGCATCTTTAACGTTCTTGGTTCTATATAAGGTTTCTTCATGTTTTGTCTCTGGAGTAGTTCGTGTAGCTGGTGCATGTGGCTTATGTGTATTAGTTTCCGCATTCAAGGATTTTTTCTTTATATTTCATTATTGTTATTCATTATATCTTTCCAGCTATTCCTCTGATTCCAATTTCTCCTATTTTTTTCAAAGTTTTTCGTAATTATTCCTAGTGCTCCTATTATTATAGGTACTATCTTGATTTTTTAATTATGCATATCCCTTTCAGCTTTCTGGCTAACTCGATGTATTTACTCCGTTTCTGCTTTTCCTTGATATTTATCCTGTGGTCAGCTGGAACAGAGAAGTCTACGATTTGGCAGGACTTTTCTTTCTTGTTAATTATTACAACATCCGGTCTTCTTGCTTGGATGGGGTTATCCATTTGTATATCCATGTCCCATAGGACTATATGATTCTCATTTTCAACTACTGTTGCTGGCTTATGCTTACACCATTTTTCCGTGCGTTCGAGGTGCAAATTTTTGAACAATTTCCAGTGTACTTCCCTTCCTACTTATTGGTGCCTATTCTTGTATTCCTTTTCAGCTAGTTTGCTACATTCGCTTATTATATGGATCATTGTTTCGTCTCTTTGTCCACAGAGTCTGCATTTGCTGTTTTCTTGTGTTTTGCTGATTTTTGCTTTGATGTGGTTGGTTCTTATCGAGATATTTTGTGCTGCGGTTATTAGGGATTCAGTTTCTCGGTTAACGTGTCCTTTTCATGTCCAGGTGTTTTCGTTATACTCGTCTTTTGTTATCCTTACGAATCTCCCGTGTAGTTGTTTCTATTCCAATTTTTCTTTTCTTGTTTTATTATCTGTCTCTCTGTTTTCTGTTTTGTTGTTTATTTTTCGTGTCTCTCGCTACCATAATTATACTTTCAGTGTTTTGTATTATGTATTTTTCTAGTTCTTTGTGTGTGTGTGTTTGATTTACACAGTCTTCTATACAAACCAGTCCCCTCACGCCATCTTTCCTTTTCACATAGAGTAGTGCGTTATGCATGGTCATGAGTTTCCAGGTCTTCTGATCGAGCTGTCCCAGTTCTTCTTTAGTCCACTATGAACGGTCCAGAGTATCTTATTAGAGATACTGCCCATGTATTTTACCTTTTATTAGGTTTCTGCTATATAATTTATTTTCTAGAAGTTTTCTTGTTTCTCTTTCAATATTATTATTATTATTAGTAGTAGTAGTAGTAGTAGTAGTAGTAGTAGTATATTTCGATAGATAGCTTACATTGATATATATAATATATATATATATATATATATATATATATAGAGAGAGAGAGAGAGGGGGGGAGAGAGAGAGAATGAGAGAGAAGTACCGACTGTCGACTACATTGGTCAGTTTCGATCCTGGCTTGAAATAGATGCTTGTCTCATCGAACTGAACAACTTTTACACAATGGAATAGTCTGACAGTGGATGTATATAGTGTGTTTGGAGCAGAATCCAACACTTGACAACAAAAAAGTAAACAATATACTAGAAAGTGATGATGACGAGATCGCTGGACGCTCCCACGTCTTCCAGAAGGTAACAAAGTCGACCGTTCCAAACGTGACTACTGAACAATAATTTTCACCACTGGTTACCGTACCACCATCGACTCGACTGCAGTCGCTTGAATATTCCTTCTGGGAGAGTCATCGAGACCAAGACATACAAGTACGCTCACATCTCTGTGAAGGCTGTCATCGTAGGAGATTTCGCCGGTACACATACAAACATAGTAACTAAAGCGTGTTACTCATTTCATGCCCGCCTTTAGATGGTTGTCTCATTCAGCGATAGTTAAATTGAAAAAAAATGTAGTAACTCAAACTGTTGCTAAATTAACTGTGAACTTCGTACATACAATTTTGCTTTTATTGTCTATTTTGTGCCAAACTCTACTGCAATACCATATATATATATACATATATATATATATATATATATATATATATATATATATATATACTAGCAGGGAGACCCGACGTTTTTTTTGTTTTTTTTTGATTCAATGATGATCAACGAGTATTTCGTCCTCCCATATTTTTATTGTCATCAAAATCGGTGAAATCGTCCATTTCGAGATCAAATCGATTGATTGCCTGCTCTAGTTGAAGATGCATCGCGGTGCACCGGGAGGAAGCTTTATATGCATCCAAGGATTGATGTAGTCCAAAAATATATTGTAACCTACGTTGCACTGTAGAGAACTTACTGTTGGTTTTAGGACGTTATTTATACATATAAGAATTTAGACAGTTAGAATATAAGTTTAAATTGCAAACGTCATGTATCATGATTCAGTTGTGCTCTAAATAGAATCGTTCATTCCGAACGCGCCCCTGTCATACCAAAGAACCTACTGTTAATTTTATATGCCTGGCTTTTCTGCTTGTGTAGTGATAATGGCTTAAATTTAAGTTTAAAATAAAAAATCAAGTATCATGGTTCAATTGTACTTAAACAGAAACATTCATTTCGAACGCGCCCCTGTCATATCAAAGAACTTACTGTTTATTTTATATGTTTGGCATTTCTGCTTGGGTAGTCATAAAACTTCTCAACTGCACTTGCGATGTTTGGTTGTATAAGGTCTTAACTTTAGTCAAAATCGCTTGTTCGTTCTTTTATTGGATATTTTCGATTATCGATACTTATCGAAAATTTTCTAAAATATAAAGCCTATCTACGTACACTGCCAGGCGCACAATGTACTTTTGTGTGCAATTTCATAAAAATCGACCCAGCCGTTTGTGAATCCATAGGGAACGAACTCACACACACAATTGTTTTTTTATATAATAGTAGATGTGTGTGCGCGTGTGTTAATAATTATTTTTGTACCTACAGTGTTTCATACTTTCGCAATCATAAGTGCAGGAAGTGATAATTACTGCTGGTTGAAAGATTCGAACCCAGCTATCAGGTTGACAAGCAAGTTCTTGCGATTTTTAACTTTTAAATTCAGATGAACATCTCTCGGCTCAAACAAAAATTTATTGATCGAAAAAAGCGCAATCAGAATCAACACACTTTTATCAACGCAAAACAAGTGTATTTATGCATTAAACGTTTTGAAAAGAGGATTCGATTGTTTTAAAACGATTGTAATTTCGACGTTTAGATAGAACGAAAAACGCTCTTTAAAATAAAGACTTATGAAACTTATTTTAAAATGCAACATTTAAAATCAAAATTAAAAATTCCGCAAGCACTTTCTTGTCGGCCTAATACAAAGTCACTTTCACTATTTTTTGTATATATGTGTATAATATAAATTAATTATTGCGTATACATGTTTTCACAATTTCCTCCAACATGCTCAATGTGTGAATAAAACTTGATAGTATGAAAATAAAATTATGAGAAATAAGCTAGGCAAAAACATTAATATTTGATTCCCGAACAAAATTATCAGACTAAAACTATTTATGGTAAGCAAGCTACACAAAAGGGAACGTGAGCTGGAACAGATACATTGTGAGCATTGCCAAGGCCGCTGCTAAGAAGATAGGATCTCTCTACCGTGCTAGAAAGTTACGCCTGAAAGTATCCTGTATCTCTACAAGGCCAACATTCGCCCACGTATGGAGTACTGTTGTTGCATTTGGGTTGGTGCATCTGATACTAGTATCTCGCTCCTGGACAGGGTTCAAAAGAGAGTCGCCAACCTGATAGGTCTTAAACTGTCATCAAAGCGTCAACCTCTGTCCCATCGACGAAATGTTGCATCCCTCTGCCTGTTTTACATGTATTTTAATGGTGTATGCTCCGACGAGCTACAAGCCTCTGTACCCCTTCAACGTAAATACCTCCAACAAACTTGATAAGCAGCAAAATCCCACCCCTACACAGTAGAGATCCCTTGATGTAAGAAAGCTTCTACTCTAATACTTTCTTCCATAGAGCTGGTAGACTTTGAATTTTCCTTCCGGGTTCCTGTTTTTCCAGCTGTACTGACATGTAGAAGTTACCATGGGATATCAAAATTTACTTTGAACATTTTCAATTGAGAATGAACCGTAAATGTTTCTGTGTAGCTTCCTTGCCATAAATATACACATATACTGCGATATTATAAATTATGTATACTGCTATGTTTTGTATTTAAGTATATTATATCTAAAATACTTTTTATTTTTCCATCCATTTGTTGTTTTTATTGTTGTTTTACATTTTTTTAATGAATATTTTTTCCAGATAATATTTGTTCGGCTCTTTAATTATTATCGTTTGCTTCTTTTACTTTGTTTCTTATTTATTTATTCCCCCCCCCTTTATCATTCCACCATTTTTCTGATCAATAATTTTCACAATCTTCGCGTTCGTTTTTGGTATCTTCCCTTCCAAACGTTTACTTGTTTTGTTTTGAGTTTTTTTTTCTATGGGATAGGGAACTGTCCAAAGCACATGATCCTAGTACAACATCGCGTGTCTGGTTATCAACCAGCGAACTCCGTGGAGACTTCTGTGTTCGGCATAGTTTCAACTCAGCTGCACTAGGTCATTAAGTGCATAACTTCCAATGGCTCCATGCCGGAAGAAAATGTCCCTGGTGACATAAAACACGAAATTTGACTCTCTTTTATCGAGCGAACAGGAGTTAAACATGACTTTCGTGTTGCAAATTACCGAACAAACGTATTTCCTTGTTTTATTTATTACCGTTTTCTTTTTTTTTCTTCCTTCTTTTCCTTTTTATTCAGCATTAGATCTTGGTTTAGTTTTGTTGTTTTTGTTCTTCTTTGTTCTCTTTCAATTTGCAAATGAACACTTATTTGTTAAAATTAACTAAATTATAAATTAACTCACCGTCATACTATTTAGAAACGCACGCAGCCACAGACACATCAGACGCATCATTATTATTATTGTTGTTGTTATTATTATTATTATTATTATTATTATTATTATTATTATTATTATTATTATTATTATTATTTCATGCGTATATATCAAATGTTATGAGAATATATTTTACTTCAACAGTGCTACATATCTACGCAGAACTCGATAGTAAATTATGATCTGTACGGCGATTAAGCTTCACAGAATCCTCCGCATTTTAAGAAATTGTTAGGCTAAAGTTTTACGTGATATATTTTGTATAGATTAATTGCCATATATTTTGATAACGCAAACGCACACACACACTATATATATATATATATATATATATATATATATATATACACACACACACACACAGGGTGACCAAAAAAAAAGGGGCCCCAACTCTAATTATCCCCCGTTTCTTAGTGTATAGTCCGAATGAAATGAAACTTTGGTCATAACTAGTTTATTATATTCAAACCATCACATTAAAACACTAGGGTCTTTGGCCTTTTTTTCTCCGTTCTACAGCATATGTTGTAGATGGCCTCCATTTAGCTTTATTTTTTGGGGGGGGGTCACCCTGTATAATCTAGAAAAATTGTGTCACATAGGATCAATCATTGATTGTTTGAATTAGACTGTTTGAATCAGGTGAGTTTGCAAAGCCAGTTAGTTCTTTGAAAATAAAGATAAAATCCACAATATCTCTCTTTTCCTTTCTCTCTCTCTCTCTCTCTCTCTCTATATATATATATATATATATATATATATATATATATGCACATGTATACATATATATGTGTGTATTAAATTCATGTGTGTATATATATATATATATATATATATATATATATACATACATACATATATGTGTGTGTGTATTATATATACATACATATATATGTGTGTCTGTGTGTGATATAGTGTAGTGATTAGCAATATCACGTTCCCTACAGGATGCGCCTTACGGTCCTTCTACTCGCAAAATACACCCCCTCAACATACTGGACGCACGATAAATGGTACTCTAAACAAAATAACATACTATCGGAACGCAAAATTGGTCTTTTGATTACGAGCGTTTTCACAACTTTTAGCTACTTTTTGCTATGTTCTAGCAATTTCGATAGCAATTTCAGTGCGTTTGCACTCTTAATATTCTACAAGTTTTTAAAAGAATTTTCAAATCATTTAAGCCCAAATTTCAAAAATTATTTTGCTTTAGAAAGTTTGATATACTGTTAAAAATTTGACTTCATTTGAAAAGTGTTTGAATAGATGGGAGAAGAAGGAAAAACGAATTAAATCAACATTAGTAATCGTAACTGAATGTTGCTAAAAAGTTACCAAATCGTTTGAAAATCTCACGGTGTAGCATGAAGTGTTAAAAGCCCCTAGAGCATGCGTTATATATAAATTTTATAACTTAAAAAATGCGTAAAGTAAATGTTGTTGTTTTTTTTTTGTTTTTGTCTTTTTTTTTTTTTTTCGATCGACATAAGTTTTCTGTGCTAGTCTGAAATTACACCAAAACAACCAAATTTATCTCATACTTTTACGGCAGAAATAGCTCCCAGATTATCTTATTTAAATATTTTACTTCAAGGATAATTTATGCACTGTAACATTCTGTAACAAGTTCGGTTGATAATGTGATTATTTCACAAGATTGTTAACAAGAGCAAACAAAAACAATTATCACAATCTGATCCATCAGGGGAAAGCAGAAATAGAAAGAAAAAAAAAATGAAAACTACTCGAAACACATTTGTCGATTCAAATAAAGATAATTCGTCCTTTGTTAAGGCTAAACGTGAAACTTACTTGAATTTTAAATAATGAAAAGACAAACGGGATTTTTTAGGTACGTGTTTATTTGTGTTCTCTTGATTTTAACTAAAAAAGCAGATAAAGGTATTTTTCTGTAAACTACATGTTAATTTGCATGTGTGTTGTGTACTGAAATGCGCTTGAGTGATTAAATCTAATATACATTAAATGGTTTTGCTTTTTCTTTTACGTCCGTGGAAATATTTCCAAGAATGTGGATTTTAAAAAAAAACGTCTTTTTGATGAAAAATAATGGTAATAAAACAGATTTTGAATCACGCAAAAAGTTTTGCATGCTGAAGCATAAAAATGCAGTCGGAAGAAAATTTTAGTCAGAGTCGGAAAATAAACAGATTTTTGCCGAATATTAAAATGGAATTGAAGAAAATATGTTTCTACTAACTTTATAATTAAAATTTTACTTTTCCTGTTATGCTTGTTTGTTTGTTTTCTGTGGCAAACGGCTTTCCTAAATTCTTTGTGTCAATGTGACACTATCCGCGTTTGCCTGCCCCTGTGTTTTGGGGAGTGGGAGAGAAAGAGAAAACTATAACAAAAGAAGAAATAGGTTTATCGAGGTAGGCAAAGGGGATTAACATAAGGGCGTGAGATATATGCAGGATTGGCAAGGCGTTTTACGACAGCAGTTGAGATGACGTAGAAGGAAGCAAATCGTGGCTTGAACCAAGTCGGGAAAACTTTAAGAGAGCGAAATGAGCTGATATTCAATGGCGGACATAACCTCGACAAAACGTGCATGTGGACTTTGGTGCTTAGAGGATAGTTTCCCAATATATAGTCACATACGTACCCACAGTTTAACGAATGTATATGTAAAGTATCGGGATTTGTGTTTTAATTTGTTTCTGATTTTATTTTTATACTTATAAACCCATGTACCCCTCGACGACAGCTGCCAATGCGTAAACAACACAACCAGAAATAGAATGAGAGCGGAAGAAATCCAGGGTAAACAACGTTGCGGTTTGCGGATTGTCGAACAGGGGACCACGTGGTGTCACATCAACTGCTAGGCTTAGTTCGTGTTCAATGCTTATAACAGATAAACCAGCCAATCTTTATTGAGACTTAGTGTTCTGGAGAAAGTTTTTAATTAAATTCAATTTAGAGAAACTGCGCTCATATAACTGTAAATAGCAATAGTCCTACAATTCTGAATACAACAGCTATGTTTGGATATAAATCGACAAGTGTGTGTTTCATTATAATGCCTTATTTACACATTCAATAGCGGGAAATGTAATACACTTGTTACTGTCCATGAGGTTGACGAAATTGATCTCGCTTTCAATTTTTTCACAATCAATATCGCCCTCTCCAACACCTTTTGCCAAAGCAGCATGGCATGACGGCAACATGCCCGAGGTTATTGTAGCTTTTGTGTATTTGTACCACACAAAAACCCGTACTTTGATTTAAAAATCATTCATGTTTTCAAACCGTTGCTGGAGACTTTGTGAAATTGTATCCATGAGTGTATTGAAAAATTCTCCACCTGTCTGATGTTCTTACTCATTTGCAGATTCGTATCTGAAAAGACATGTTTTCATTCTTCTGCTTGGTTCTGGATAAACACGCTCCATTTCGAGTTCATCAGTTAATTTTCTTACACTGCAAGTCCTTCCTACCTGTATTTTGAAATAAATGATATCCCAGCCTGGCTAGTGATGCATACTGAAAGACTCTGTAGCAATTTATTTATCATGTTTATTTGAAACAGCAAGTCATACTAGGTAATCAAACGAACAAGGAAATGTCAGCTTTTGACTTTAAGGTGCGTCACGTGCTTCTTCAGGATAGTCCATCGCTTCGTTGACGCGGCAAATAAATGGTACATACGTTGCAGATAGCCAAAGAAAAGATGGAAAAAAAACTGACGACCTTACAGCATCAACAATTACCAGATTAAGGCGCATGTAATGCATACAGTTTTTTTTTTGTTTTTGTTTTTTTTAATGATGCTCAAAAGCAGAAACGGATTGTATGTTAACGCCAGTCTTATCACGTACGTTTAACTGCGAGTTGGTGAAATGGTGAAACAGAAAAATTCAGATATATTGTGAGTTTTTTCAACGGCATTTTCTACACTCTGTAATTTTAACTTCCTTTCTGAGCCCTGCTGAATTTGTGAGCACTTTTCATTTTAGATTAAACTCAATATTTAAAAATTATCAAAATACTATTAATAAAAACGAAATATCAGGCTGAAATGGGAACGAGCGTATGGTCCATAATTAAAACTACTGATATCACAGGTAACAAAGTGTTTGAAAAAAGTGTGTCAACACTAGTGTAATGGACCGAATGTATACTTAGCGTATGCATATGTAATTCCAATCTCTGGGTGGAAAAATGTGTGTTAAAAGTGTATGCAGTAACATAGACGTAAAGGTGCAAATGGTATTTCAAACAGCAATGTATAGAGTACATATGTATATGTGACCAAACATTTGCGTTGAAATTAGGAATAAACAGTCCAGTAAAAAAACGCTTTGCTATTGGCAAAAATCGCTTCTAGTTCTAGTACTTAGTCTTTCATTTTTTCTTAAAACACATTTTACATTTTTTTTAAATAAATTAAGTAAAGAAATACCACTTACGATTATACTGAAGCCAAAATTATTTTGTTTTCAGTTTTTAGTCTGAGAAGAAGTTGATTTTACCAGGATAAAAATGTAACTGTCTTAATTATAATCAAATTTATCTTTTAAAGAGTTTGATTTTATAACATTCTATCCACGCACTTTATATATCTTTTGAAGATTCTTTCCACTACTTATTCAGAAACATGTAAAATGAAAATGAAAGAACTGACACGATTTCTTAGATAAATCATTTGAAATCAAGTAGATGCTCACAAAACCTAAGAGGAGGGGCTAACTTGTGATATACTTTATGACTGGTCTAAATTGATCAACGTCAGATCGAGCTTTTGTGTATGTTCGTATGTGTGCGTGTAAAGTTTTACCGGGAAAAACGTTATTTTAATCATTTAATCAAAAGCGAGAAACACGTAGGTAGGTACTATTAGGATCAGGCCTTACTATAGATTCCTCTCGAAAATCTCAAATTGCCTAGCGCCAACGTTGATATTTATTGTTTATAAACTACGCAGTCGCTAGATTTTCTTAAACGTTTGATACACCCTGGAAGTTTGAATATATATGTTCTTGTATTTTGGAACAAATGTATATAATCCATTTCTCTTTCAAACTCAAAATGTATTAGAATATTAGATTCTCTTTATTTTAAAGGTGAGTGTTTTCCTTTTGTTTATTACATTTTCACCCCAAACAAGGCACATTGCCACTTTGGTGAAGAGGGATACTATCAGGGGCATAAGCTACTGGGGTACTATGTAGAGAGTTGGGCAGCAAGATGTCGGTTCACGTTACAATTGAACTTCTGCATGCCAGTACAGTTGGGGAAGCAGAGACCCGGAATGGAATTCCAAAGTCTGGGGAAGAAACTACTGGAGTAGAAAGCTCTCTTACGTCTAGGGATCTCTACTGTGTAGGAGTGGGATTTAGCTGCTTGTTGGGTTTGTCGAGGGTATTTACGTCGTGGGGGAACAAGTGCTTGCAGTTCGTCAGAGCATTCACCATTAAAATACTTGTAGAACAGGCAGAGGGTGCAACATTTCATCGGTGGCTGAAGCTTAGATGACAGTTCAGCACCTATCAGGTTGGAGACTCTCTTTTGAACCTTGTCTAGGAGTGAGAGACTAGTAGCAGATGCACCAGCCCAAATATGGCAACAATACTCCATACATGAGCGAATGGTGACCTTATAGAGGTACAGGATACTTTCGGGTGTTAGTAGCTTTCTAGCACGGTAGAAAGAGCCTACCTTCTTCGCAGCAGTCCTGGCAATGCTCTCAATGTAATTGTTCCAACTTATATTTCCCATGAATATTAGGCCGAGGAGTTTAAAAGAAGTACTTTCAGATAATGAATCTTTGGCCATTGCTATTAGTGGTAGAGAAGGTTTCTTGTAATTATTGAAGGGCGCAAGTTTAGTCTCGGCAGCATTGAATGTGACCATCCATTTTTGTCCCCATTCCACTACAGATTGGAGGTCACCTTCTAGTATTTCTGCCATTTCCTTAGATATGTGTTCATTTGTTTTTCTGTCGTGCCTGTTATAGAGAGTGGTGTCATCAGCATATATACCCATCTCAGAGGCAGTTTGTCGGGGAGGTCATTTATGAATATTAGGAATAATAAAGGTCCAAGGATAAACCCCTGAGGCTCTCGTATTTATATCATATTGTTTAGATGTACGACCGTCGAGGACAACCAGGGTTTTTCTCTTATCTAAGAAGGATTTAATTATGTTAAGTATTCGCCCAGTGATACCGTATAATCTGATTTTCCTGAGAAGACCTTTATGCCATACCCTATCAAAAGCCTTAGATATATCTAGAGTTACCGCTCTACCTTCCCCTGCTTTGTCCAGTGAATGGTATATACGTTCAGAGATTACAGTTAGGGTACTGTGGAACGGGATTGCCTAAATCCATATTGTTGGTCGGTCAGAAGTTTAGCATCTGTAAAGTGATGGACTAGAACTTGGTTAATTATGGACTCAAATATTTTGGCGAAAAACGAGAGGAGGCTAATGAGGCGATAATTTACTGGGTTAGTTCTTTCGTCAGATTCTTGAAAACTGGTACCACAGAAGCAGTTTTCCAGCAGCCCGGAAAGCAAGATTCATTAAGGCATTTGTTGTAAAGTTTGGAGACTACTTCGGCTGAGCACTTTTTTAATAGCACAGCTGGGATGAGATCGGGTCCACATGCTTTTGAAGTGTCAAGGTTTTTTTATGATAGCATGCACCTGAGAAGTCTAACGTGGCGTCTGTCTGCAAATGAAAGTCAGGGAGGGGGTGGTTAGCAGGGTCCAGTGTGGAGTTGGAGGCAAACCGACTGGCAAGCATGTTATCCTTCTCGGTTGCTGAGTAAACAACTTCATGATTGTTGGTTAGTGGGGGAATTGTTGATTGCCCATTATTTACTACACTGTTTTTCCAGAAATCACGAGTTCCTAATTTTTGTGCTTCGATGTGCTTTTTTTTGGGGGGGGTTCATTAAATTCTCTCTTAGCTGTTACTATTTATTTGTTATAGTTACTTCTAGTTTCTATCTACTTCTGTCTGTTTGAACTGAACTTATGTCGGTTAAATCTGCGGTACGCAAGCTGCCTTTGCGAAATGGCGTTGTTTCGCGTCGCAACACAGGAGAGTTTATCAACGAAGCAATGACCCCACACACATATATATAATCAATTAAAATTTAAAAAATAGCAATGACGTGTTGTTTGCACTGAACTGACCTGTTGTCTATTGTGAAGGTTGTGTAAAAATAACGCAGTTCATTTTATTTTGTAATCAACAATGTGTATGCGAGTATATTTGTATACGTATGGGAGTGTCTGTGTGTCACTGCGGGTATTGTTTTTATATTATGTATTTTCAAATGTATTTGTCTCATTTGCTCTATTTCTGTGTTTAAGGGTGTATGTTTTTTGTGTTTGTATCTGTTTATGCGCATGTATATGTATGCGCACATGGTAAGTACGAAATGTTTAATTTATTGAAAATCAAATATCATTTTATTTCATTTACTGACAAAAACGAAAGTTGAAAGTGCACATGTTTTACGTATTGTTTTTCATACGAAAAGTAGCTGCTTAATTACGAGGTCACATTTCTCTACGCCAGATGCACATCATTTAGAGCCTTGGATTGAAAAGAGAGAAAAAAATGCCGAAGAATACAAAAATAACAGGGTAGTAAAAGATAAATACTTTAAAGGATAGACAAACACAAAGCAGTTTATCTCAGATTGAAATTTAACAAATACTGGAAAAAAAAAGAAGAAATGACAACAAAGAAACAAAGAAGACCAAAACATGATTTGTTTTAACTCTATTTATAAAAAAGTTACTTATGTGTAAATCTTTATATGGTGGCCAGAAATTGGTCAGCCATTTTAATGTTTTGTTAATAGTTGGAAAAATAATCAATTATTTCCTGACTATTCGAAATTTTATTTACACAAAAAAACGCATGTATTATAGTATTTTGATTTGCTACATTTTATTATTATAATTATTGGAAAAGATAATAATGACTAATCATGTGCCTAGAACGAACACTTAGAAAAATAGGTTTTATTTTCTTTAAAACAACAGAATTTAAAAATATTTATATTTAAATATTATTGAGAGGAGGCTTAGCCCTATTTAAACCATGTACCCACAAGAACATTCCTAAAATTTATTTTCAATCGATATTTATTCCATAATTGCCCAGATTTTCTACCTTGCTGAGATTGTCCTTTTTCCGCAACCCTTTCCTTCGTTGCCCTTTTTCCCTAAATTCGTTAATATATTGATATGCACAATATTCGCTCTTATCCAATCATCAAGCTTATTACTTTTAGAAAACAGCTACTATGCGTAAAGTTGGGTAATGTGTGCTTTGCTTAATTTAATTTAGTTTTAGGGGAAGGGAAATGAAAATTCGGATTTCTTTAGTTTTCTAAATTTGTTGCAAAAGATATTATACAGCAGTTAATAAATACCCATCAAATTTTAGTTTTGATGATTATTTTAAATAGTTTTAATGGGACATGATATGAGCACAGTATCCAATTTAAAATTCAAATTCGATCCATAGTCATTTGACATTAATTAAGGAGGATTCCATGAACTCCAATGTATTTTAATACGCCTTAAGCCTATGATATCAAACACTTTCTAGAATAAAAACCATTCAAATGAGTTTCATAAAAATGATAAAAAGTATTCTAGATATAAGGTTAAGTATATCCTTATATTATGATTTTAATCTTCGTAAGAAAATATAAAATAGTGCAAAACTGTTCTCTTCGAGTAATTAATTTTACCCATACTGGAATGGATATGTTTCTATTAGATAGATACCTGCATAAATATGATCACATTAGAAAGAAAAGTAAGAAAGCGTCAATGAATGTGAATAATGTATACAATATTTAAAAAAACGACTTGTAATATAGGCATATTCAAATATTGAAAGAACACGAAACGAAAAGATAGAAAGAAAGAAAATGTCAATTAAGAAGAAAAATCAATGTCGGCAAGAAACAACAAAGACAGTTTACAGTGTAGATAGATATCAAAAGCGTTTAACATTTTGATAGAAAGAAAACGGGCATATACAGGGTGACCCCAAAAAAAAAAAAAAATTGGTATCTAGAACATATGCTGTAGAACGGAGAAAAAAAGGCCAAAGACCCTAGTGTTTTGATGTGATGTTTTGAATATAATAAACTAGTTATGACCAGAGTTTCATCTCATTCGGACAAAACACTAAGAAACGGGGCTAATTAGAGTTGGGGCCCGTTTTTTTGGGGGGGGGCGTCACACTGTATTAATGAATGCAGAATATAGGCGATAAAGAAAGTCGATTAGTATAGTAACGAAATGAAAAGAAAAATGGGAGAAAGAAATAGATAAATATAATCTCAATGTTGTGGTAAAAAGAAAGGACGGTATGTAACAATATTTGGTTATAAATAGAGTTCAAAGAAACAAGGAAACAAAGAAAGGGAAAGAAATAAAACTCTAATGACAAAAATGGTGGTAAGAAGGTAGGCAGATCGATCATAACATAAGGAATGTAGTTTTGTTAAAAAGAAAGAAATGAACGAATGAAAGTAAGAGAATGAAGAAAGAAAAAACATCATTGAATAAAAAGCGATGACAAATGAAAGTTTCTGGCGATAGAAAAATACAAGGATATCAATTTCACTACATTAGAACCCCGGGATACGGCAACCCTAGGATACGGTTTTTTTTTTTTTTTTTTTTCATGTTACGATGTGGAATACGATGTTTTTCCGGCCCTTTGTTACAGTATTGGTCCCGTCTTACGATGTTATTTAAAATGTTATTTGATTATATACATATGTATTATATACTGTACTGCATTTTGTTATGAATTAATGCCGTATCTCGGGGTTCTACTGTATTAGATAACTACTTACAAAGGCCAAGAGTTATTCGAGGATAAGCGTAGATAGAACGGAATGATTGCTAGTTGAAATCTGAAAATCATTAAAGAGTACTACACTTTAAATGATAAAAACTGATTATTATTATTATTATTATTATTATTATTATTATTATTATTATTATTATTATTATTTATGGACGATGTGTAACCAGAATTTGTAGAAATTGATTTAAAGACAAATTTCAATCAGCAAAGAAACAGTTCGCGGTATGTGTTCCACAGACTAGATGTACCTGCAAACTAGGTCTGTCCGTGGAAATTTCACCGGATACTAGACAGATGAAAGGAAAACACTCTCGGAAAATTAAAAGAAAGAAACGATATATCAATATAGACAAGACGAAGAGATGAAAGTTGCAACAAATAGATTCAACGATAGCTACGAATATATAGAAAAGGGAATAGGAAGTCAATCTACAATATGGATGAAAGTTATATGTCTGTGTGTCTGTGTGTCTGTGTGTTCAGCTAAAAGAAAAAACTACACAAGACACACCCGCAAGGCTGGGATATTATTTGGGGATTTTCCAGGATAAATAATATGTAATTATAAACATACATTTACTTTTAGTGTCAAACGAAGCAAATTCCTAAAAGGGGGCACATTTAGGACGATTTTAATTTTATCACATAGTAATTTGGAAAGGAATTACTGAGTATTCCTCAAGAATTAGAGAAAAATTAAATAACACCTGAGGAATTCGCGTTTATCCTTAGGCTATTGTCCCTATCAATGTCCTTCCTCTTCAGGTTATTGTGAAATGGGTAGACAAGAAACTTGACGTTTCTAGGGAACAATAATTTCGATTACATACAATAAATAACGTATTGTGTTCAACAACAAATTATCACGAATAGTGTATTACATTGTAAAACAGGCAAACCAAATAAAAATTACATTTTCTCGTTTGTCATTATGACGAAATAGGAAAGCGTTCAATGAATCACATATAAAAATATATTAGACAGGTATTTAAGAAATATGGTGTGAGTGGTTTTCTACCTGAAGATAAAATTATATAGAGTGGAATTTTATAATTAAAATTCGACTAAGGGCGACATGTTTTTGTGTGGCGTTACTGGCACAGGAAGTCGGTAAGTTTACATAATGAATGGGTACAAATTATCGATCTTTTTTATCTCGGCCACCAGAGATGACAGTTTAGATTTTTGATAGCTATTTGAGGAAGAAGTGCGGAGTTGTGTCATGTACGTGTATGTAGAGTATGAAGAAGGAATAAAACCCAAAGAGATTTTTACATTACAACTGGATTTATTATCTGTCTTTATTAACGACGTTTATTAAAACTATTATTGAAGACAAGAAGAAATCAGAAAGAATTTTAACTGCCACACCACTAGTACATTACGAACAGCTGATAGTCAACGAAATGGGGGTACCGTAGGATTGGGAAACCAACCCAGCTATGCTTCACACATGGAATCATTTACAATAAAGGTATGTTTTTGCATGAAAACACCAAGCAATGGTCATTGCTTATAATATAAATCTCACCTGTCTGTTTACATGTATGTATGTATGTATGTATGTATGTATGTATGTATGGATGGATGGATGGATGCCTAAAACTTTTGACCGAGGCAACGGATTTTCACGAAATTGGTATCATTTTGATGCTCGACCCTTCGGACGACAAATATCGAAAAAAGGCCAAAAATACAAAGTCTTTCACCCTCAACTGGGCACTTTTCTACAGAGAGGGTTCGCTCTTTTCGTAGATATTTTCTAAATTCATCCCCTCTTTTCGATTGTGTAGCCTTAATATAAACTTACGTCATTTCCGGTTTGGTGATGGGCGCGACAGCAAAGACGCCAGATTTTTTTCCCCGTTCTTTGCCTTCTTCGCAGTACGGGTTCGAGTCTGCCTGACTACTACAAATTTTTCTGCTCAACATACACCGCCAAACACCCAGGCAATGCAGGGCACCCAGTCTAATCTCATATAAAAATGACACTGATTATTTTAAGGAATTTATTAACTTACAATTCCTCTGTAGTTTCGGACAATAAAAATGTGTATCAACTTAATCGAATATAGTCAATCGTTTATAATAGTCATGTCTTTCCGCATTACACTATCCTCAAAATGGCTTACATGTCGTAAGGAGACAGATGTCTATTTTCAAACATATTATAATAATTGCTTAACGAACTAAATTGGTTGACCTGCCTCAAAACAACCTGTGTTAAAAAAAAAACTTGAACTGAAAAACCCTGATGTTGATGAAAATATTCTTTCGTTCTAAATATAAGCTGATTAACACAAAGAAGAGACTGATACCTCAAAACAAATAATAATCGCTCCCGAAAGAATGTTTTCTGTGTATCCTATTTAAATTATCCAGATGGGCAGTTGATATCTGGCAAACAGGAAACGTAACAATATAAACGTGATGTCTTCATCTTTTTTATATTCTTCTTTTTTTTAATTACACATCTTTTTGTTTGCCTTGATGTCTTTCGTGTGAAGTGATTTAATTGAAAAGCTGACAGGTCTCTAACAAGAAATATGATGAATGTATCTCGATCCAGAAATCCCTCGCCCCCACTTAAGGACTATCTGACCCTGATAGTTGGTTATCAAAACAGAAAATAGGTCCTGCCATGACACATATTAATGGAGACAACGTAGGAAGGTCACTCGAAGTTGCACATTTGTTTTCCGACTCGATTTGAGTATCTTCTTACGATGGAGCCTTGTTTTCTATCACAAAAACAATATCGCATTCCGCAAATATATGACATAATTATTTATTTATTTACTTTTTTTGTATTACCTGAAACACTGCGTTTTTTTTTATCGTATTTTATTATTGTTATTGCACGAAAAAAAACCTCGGACACGAGCATGGTTTAGTATTTAGATTTACAGCAAGAGAGAGTACATACAGAAAAACAAGGGCGTGGCCGGGAAGAACCAAGTGGCTGGCCAAACTTTCGTAGCAAAATTTTAGAAAATATAATGTTTCGTTCGTTTCGTTTCTTTTTAGTAAAGTTTCGTTTCGTTCGTGTTTTATTATAATTAGATCAAACTAAAAATTATAATTAATGCTCATTGAATGTTCTTATAACGTGAAATTTAAATACTTTGATTTATAATTTTTTTATATAATTACTTTGTTAGAATACTCAGCCTGATGAATAAATGCTATTTTTTGGTTGTCCTAATTATAACTTTCATGTTTCACAGTTTATTTTTGTTAAGTTTTTGGTACATTTTGCCACATTTTGGTCGTAATTAAATACTAATAGATGTATGAAGCAAAACGAAAAATGAAACGAAACGGTGTGAAAATGTTCAGTTTACTTTTCGTACAAAAAATGAAAATAAATTAGTAAATATTTTGAACGAAACGGAAAAAAGCAGGAACCTTCTAAAATGTCTTGCGTAGTTCGTATTGAACGGAC